>NC_086448.1:368092369-368460369 GCF_028390025.1 Pseudophryne corroboree
TAGAATACTAAAATAGAATGTTGGGAGTTCTAGAATTCCAAAATAGAATTTTGGGAGTTCTAGAATTCCAAAATAGAATATTGCGAGTTCTAGAATTCCAAAATAGAATGTTGGGAGTTCTAGAATTCCAAAATAGAATGTTTGGAGTTCTAGAATACCAAGATATAATGTTGGTGTTGCAGAATTCCAAAATAGAATGTTGAGAGTTCTAGAATACCAAAATATAATGTTGGGAGTTCTAGAATTCCAAAATAGAATATTGGGAGTTCTAGAAGTCCAAGATAGAATGTTGGGAGTTCTAGAATTCCTATATAGAATGTTGAGAGTTCTAGAATTCGAAAATGGAATGTTGGTGTTCTAGAATTCCAAAATACGATGTTAGGAGTTCTAGATTTCCAAAAAAGAATGTAGGGAGTTCTAGAATTCCAAAATAGAATGTTGGTGTTGCAGAATTCCAAAATAGAATGTTGGGAGTTCTAGAATACTAAAATAGAATGTTGGGAGTTCTATAATTCCAAAATAGAATGTTGGGAGTTCTAGAATTCCAAAATAGAATGTTAGGAGTTCTAGAATTCCAAGATAGAATGTTGGTGTTGCAGAATTCCAAAATAGAATGTTGGGAGTTCTAGAATACTAAAATAGAATGTTGGGAGTTCTAGAATTCCAAAATAGAATATTGGGAGTTCTAGAAGTCCAAGATAGAATGTTGGGAGTTCTAGAATTCCTATATAGAATGTTGGGAGTTCATGAATTCCACAATAGAATGTTGTTAGTTCTAGAATTCCAAAATAGAATGTTGGGAGTTCTAGAATACTAAAATAGAATGTTGGGAGTTCTATAATTCCAAAATAGAATGTTGGGAGTTCCAGAATTCCAAAATAGAATGTTGAGAGTTCTAGAATTCCAAAATAGAATGTTTGTGTTGCAGAATTCCAAAATAGAATGTTGGGAGTTCTAGAATACCAAGATAAAATGTTGGTGTTGCAGAATTCCAAAATAGAATGTTGGGAGTTCTAGAATTCGAAAATGGAATGTTGGTGTTCTAGAATTACAAAATAGAATGTTGGGAGTTCTAGAATTCCAAAATAGTATGTTGGGAGTTCTAGAATACCAAAATAGAATGTTGGGAGTTATATAATTCCAAAAGAGAATGTTGGGAGTTCTAGAATTCCAAAATAGAATATTGGGGGTTCTAAAATTTCAAAAAAGAATGTTGGTAGTTCTAGAATTCAAAAAAAGAATGTTGGTGTTGCAGAATTCCAAAATAGAATGTTGGGAGTTCTAGAATACTAAAATAGAATGTTGGGAGTTCTAGAATTACAAAATAGAATATTGACAGTTTTAAAATTCCAAAATAGAATGTTGGTAGCTCTAGAATTTCAAAAAGAATGTTGGGAGTTCTAGAATTCCAAAAATAGTATGTTAGGAGTTCTAGAATACTAAAATAGAATGTTGGGAGTTCTAGAATACCAAGGTAAAATGTTGGTGTTGCAGAATTCCAAATTAGAATGTTGGTAGTTCTAGAATTCCAAAATATAATGTTGGTGTTGCAGAATTCTAAAATAGAATGTTGGGAGTTCTAGAATTCGAAAATGGAATGTTGGATGTTCTAGAATTCCAAAATAGAATGTTGGGAGTTCTAGAATTCCAAAATTGTTTGTTGGGAGTTCTAGAATACCAAAATAGAATGTTGGGAGTTCTAGAATTCCAAAATAGTCTGTTAGGAGTTCTAGAATACTAAAATAGAATGTTGGGAGTTCTAGAATTCCAAAATAGAATATTGGGAGTTCTAGAATTCCAAAATAGAATATTGCGAGTTCTAGAATTCCAAAATAGAATGTTGGGAGTTCTAGAATTCCAAAATAGAATGTTTGGAGTTCTAGAATACCAAGATATAATGTTGGTGTTGCAGAATTCCAAAATAGAATGTTGAGAGTTCTAGAATACCAAAATATAATGTTGGGAGTTCTAGAATTCCAAAATAGAATATTGGGAGTTCTAGAAGTCCAAGATAGAATGTTGGGAGTTCTAGAATTCCTATATAGAATGTTGAGAGTTCTAGAATTCGAAAATGGAATGTTGGTGTTCTAGAATTCCAAAATACGATGTTAGGAGTTCTAGATTTCCAAAAAAGAATGTAGGGAGTTCTAGAATTCCAAAATAGAATGTTGGTGTTGCAGAATTCCAAAATAGAATGTTGGGAGTTCTAGAATACTAAAATAGAATGTTGGGAGTTCTATAATTCCAAAATAGAATGTTGGGAGTTCTAGAATTCCAAAATAGAATGTTAGGAGTTCTAGAATTCCAAGATAGAATGTTGGTGTTGCAGAATTCCAAAATAGAATGTTGGGAGTTCTAGAATACTAAAATAGAATGTTGGGAGTTCTAGAATTCCAAAATAGAATGTTGGGAGTTCCAGAATTCCAAAATAGAATGTTGAGAGTTCTAGAATTCCAAAATAGAATGTTTGTGTTGCAGAATTCCAAAATAGAATGTTGGTAGTTCTAGAATTCCAAAATAGAATGTTGGGAGTTCTAGAATACCAAGATAAAATGTTGGTGTTGCAGAATTCCAAAATAGAATGTTGGGAGTTCTAGAATTCGAAAATGGAATGTTGGTGTTCTAGAATTACAAAATAGAATGTTGGGAGTTCTAGAATTCCAAAATAGTTTGTTGGGAGTTCTAGAATACCAAAATAGAATGTTGGGAGTTCTAGAATTACAAAATAGAATATTGGGGTTCTAGATTTTTTTTTTTTTTTTTAAAAGAAGAATGTTGGGAGTTCTAGAATTCCAAAATATTCTGTTAAGAGTTCTAGAATACTAAAAATAGAATGTTGGGAGTTCTAGAATTCCAAAATAGAATATTGGGAGTTCTAGAATTCCAAAATAGAATGTTGGGAGTTCTAGAATTCCAAGATAGAATGTTGGTGTTGCAGAATTCCAAAAGAGAATGTTGGGAGTTCTAGAATTCCAAAATAGAATATTGGGGGTTCTAAAATTTCAAAAAAGAATGTTGGTAGTTCTAGAATTCAAAAAAAGAATGTTGGTGTTGCAGAATTCCAAAATAGAATGTTGGGAGTTCTAGAATACTAAAATAGAATGTTGGGAGTTCTAGAATTACAAAATAGAATATTGACAGTTTTAAAATTCCAAAATAGAATGTTGGTAGCTCTAGAATTTCAAAAAGAATGTTGGGAGTTCTAGAATTCCAAAAATAGTATGTTAGGAGTTCTAGAATACTAAAATAGAATGTTGGGAGTTCTAGAATACCAAGGTAAAATGTTGGTGTTGCAGAATTCCAAAATAGAATGTTGAGAGTTCTAGAATACCAAAATAGTCTGTTAGGAGTTCTAGAATACTAAAATAGAATGTTGGGAGTTCTAGAATTCCAAAATTGTTTGTTGGGAGTTCTAGAATACCAAAATAGAATGTTGGGAGTTCTAGAATTCCAAAATAGTCTGTTAGGAGTTCTAGAATACTAAAATAGAATGTTGGGAGTTCTAGAATTCCAAAATAGAATATTGGGAGTTCTAGAATTCCAAAATAGAATATTGCGAGTTCTAGAATTCCAAAATAGAATGTTGGGAGTTCTAGAATACTAAAATAGAATGTTGGGAGTTCTAGAATTACAAAATAGAATATTGACAGTTTAAAAATTCCAAAATAGAATGTTGGTAGCTCTAGAATTTCAAAAAGAATGTTGGGAGTTCTAGAATTCCAAAAATAGTATGTTAGGAGTTCTAGAATACTAAAATAGAATGTTGGGAGTTCTAGAATACCAAGGTAAAATGTTGGTGTTGCAGAATTCCAAATTAGAATGTTGGTAGTTCTAGAATTCCAAAATATAATGTTGGTGTTGCAGAATTCTAAAATAGAATGTTGGGAGTTCTAGAATTCGAAAATGGAATGTTGGATGTTCTAGAATTCCAAAATAGAATGTTGGGAGTTCTAGAATTCCAAAATTGTTTGTTGGGAGTTCTAGAATACCAAAATAGAATGTTGGGAGTTCTAGAATTCCAAAATAGTCAGTTCGGAGTTCTAGAATACTAAAATAGAATGTTGGGAGTTCTATAATTCCAAAATAGAATGTTGGGAGTTCCAGAATTCCAAAATAGAATGTTGAGAGTTCTAGAATTCCAAAATAGAATGTTTGTGTTGCAGAATTCCAAAATAGAATGTTGGGAGTTCTAGAATTCGAAAATGGAATGTTGGATGTTCTAGAATTCCAAAATAGAATGTTGGGAGTTCTAGAATTCCAAAATTGTTTGTTGGGAGTTCTAGAATACCAAAATAGAATGTTGGGAGTTCTAGAATTCCAAAATAGTCTGTTGGGAGTTCTAGAATACTAAAATAGAATGTTGGGAGTTCTAGAATTCCAAAATAGAATATTGGGAGTTCTAGAATTCCAAAATAGAATATTGCGAGTTCTAGAATTCCAAAATAGAATGTTGGGAGTTCTAGAATACTAAAATAGAATGTTGGGAGTTCTAGAATTACAAAATAGAATATTGACAGTTTTAAAATTCCAAAATAGAATGTTGGTAGCTCTAGAATTTCAAAAAGAATGTTGGGAGTTCTAGAATTCCAAAATAGAATGTTGAGAGTTCTATAATTCCAAAATAGAATGTTGGGAGTTCCAGAATTCCAAAATAGAATGTTGAGAGTTCTAGAATTCCAAAATAGAATGTTTGTGTTGCAGAATTCCAAAATAGAATGTTGGGAGTTCTAGAATACCAAGATAAAATGTTGGTGTTGCAGAATTCCAAAATAGAATGTTGGGAGTTCTAGAATTCGAAAATGGAATGTTGGTGTTCTAGAATTACAAAATAGAATGTTGGGAGTTCTAGAATTCCAAAATAGTATGTTGGGAGTTCTAGAATACCAAAATAGAATGTTGGGAGTTATATAATTCCAAAAGAGAATGTTGGGAGTTCTAGAATTCCAAAATAGAATATTGGGGGTTCTAAAATTTCAAAAAAGAATGTTGGTAGTTCTAGAATTCAAAAAAAGAATGTTGGTGTTGCAGAATTCCAAAATAGAATGTTGGGAGTTCTAGAATACTAAAATAGAATGTTGGGAGTTCTAGAATTACAAAATAGAATATTGACAGTTTTAAAATTCCAAAATAGAATGTTGGTAGCTCTAGAATTTCAAAAAGAATGTTGGGAGTTCTAGAATTCCAAAAATAGTATGTCAGGAGTTCTAGAATACTAAAATAGAATGTTGGGAGTTCTAGAATACCAAGGTAAAATGTTGGTGTTGCAGAATTCCAAATTAGAATGTTGGTAGTTCTAGAATTCCAAAATATAATGTTGGTGTTGCAGAATTCTAAAATAGAATGTTGGGAGTTCTAGAATTCGAAAATGGAATGTTGGATGTTCTAGAATTCCAAAATAGAATGTTGGGAGTTCTAGAATTCCAAAATTGTTTGTTGGGAGTTCTAGAATACCAAAATAGAATGTTGGGAGTTCTAGAATTCCAAAATAGTCTGTTAGGAGTTCTAGAATACTAAAATAGAATGTTGGGAGTTCTAGAATTCCAAAATAGAATATTGGGAGTTCTAGAATTCCAAAATAGAATATTGCGAGTTCTAGAATTCCAAAATAGAATGTTGGGAGTTCTAGAATTCCAAAATAGAATGTTTGGAGTTCTAGAATACCAAGATATAATGTTGGTGTTGCAGAATTCCAAAATAGAATGTTGAGAGTTCTAGAATACCAAAATATAATGTTGGGAGTTCTAGAATTCCAAAATAGAATATTGGGAGTTCTAGAAGTCCAAGATAGAATGTTGGGAGTTCTAGAATTCCTATATAGAATGTTGAGAGTTCTAGAATTCGAAAATGGAATGTTGGTGTTCTAGAATTCCAAAATACAATGTTAGGAGTTCTAGATTTCCAAAAAAGAATGTAGGGAGTTCTAGAATTCCAAAATAGAATGTTGGTGTTGCAGAATTCCAAAATAGAATGTTGGGAGTTCTAGAATACTAAAATAGAATGTTGGGAGTTCTATAATTCCAAAATAGAATGTTGGGAGTTCTAGAATTCCAAAATAGAATGTTAGGAGTTCTAGAATTCCAAGATAGAATGTTGGTGTTGCAGAATTCCAAAATAGAATGTTGGGAGTTCTAGAATACTAAAATAGAATGTTGGGAGTTCTAGAATTCCAAAATAGAATGTTGGGAGTTCCAGAATTCCAAAATAGAATGTTGAGAGTTCTAGAATTCCAAAATAGAATGTTTGTGTTGCAGAATTCCAAAATAGAATGTTGGTAGTTCTAGAATTCCAAAATAGAATGTTGGGAGTTCTAGAATACCAAGATAAAATGTTGGTGTTGCAGAATTCCAAAATAGAATGTTGGGAGTTCTAGAATTCGAAAATGGAATGTTGGTGTTCTAGAATTACAAAATAGAATGTTGGGAGTTCTAGAATTCCAAAATAGTTTGTTGGGAGTTCTAGAATACCAAAATAGAATGTTGGGAGTTCTAGAATTACAAAATAGAATATTGGGGTTCTAGATTTTTTTTTTTTTTTTTTTTTAAAGAAGAATGTTGGGAGTTCTAGAATTCCAAAATATTCTGTTAAGAGTTCTAGAATACTAAAAATAGAATGTTGGGAGTTCTAGAATTCCAAAATAGAATATTGGGAGTTCTAGAATTCCAAAATAGAATGTTGGGAGTTCTAGAATTCCAAGATAGAATGTTGGTGTTGCAGAATTCCAAAAGAGAATGTTGGGAGTTCTAGAATTCCAAAATAGAATATTGGGGGTTCTAAAATTTCAAAAAAGAATGTTGGTAGTTCTAGAATTCAAAAAAAGAATGTTGGTGTTGCAGAATTCCAAAATAGAATGTTGGGAGTTCTAGAATACTAAAATAGAATGTTGGGAGTTCTAGAATTACAAAATAGAATATTGACAGTTTTAAAATTCCAAAATAGAATGTTGGTAGCTCTAGAATTTCAAAAATAATGTTGGGAGTTCTAGAATTCCAAAAATAGTATGTCAGGAGTTCTAGAATACTAAAATAGAATGTTGGGAATTCTAGAATACCAAGGTAAAATGTTGGTGTTGCAGAATTCCAAATTAGAATGTTGGTAGTTCTAGAATTCCAAAATATAATGTTGGTGTTGCAGAATTCTAAAATAGAATGTTGGGAGTTCTAGAATTCGAAAATGGAATTTGGATGTTCTAGAATTCCAAAATTGTTTGTTGGGAGTTCTAGAATACCAAAATAGAATGTTGGGAGTTCTAGAATTCCAAAATAGTCTGTTAGGAGTTCTAGAATACTAAAATAGAATGTTGGGAGTTCTAGAATTCCAAAATAGAATATTGGGAGTTCTAGAATTCCAAAATAGAATATTGCGAGTTCTAGAATTCCAAAATAGAATGTTGGGAGTTCTAGAATACTAAAATAGAATGTTGGGAGTTCTAGAATTACAAAATAGAATATTGACAGTTTAAAAATTCCAAAATAGAATGTTGGTAGCTCTAGAATTTCAAAAAGAATGTTGGGAGTTCTAGAATTCCAAAAATAGTATGTTAGGAGTTCTAGAATACTAAAATAGAATGTTGGGAGT
The DNA here is from genome assembly GCF_028390025.1 of Pseudophryne corroboree. Lineage (NCBI taxonomy): Eukaryota > Metazoa > Chordata > Amphibia > Anura > Myobatrachidae > Pseudophryne > Pseudophryne corroboree. The sequence continues at coordinate 368,099,945 of NC_086448.1, forward strand.
TCTAGAATACCAAGGTAAAATGTTGGTGTTGCAGAATTCCAAATTAGAATGTTGGTAGTTCTAGAATTCCAAAATATAATGTTGGTGTTGCAGAATTCTAAAATAGAATGTTGGGAGTTCTAGAATTCGAAAATGGAATGTTGGATGTTCTAGAATTCCAAAATAGAATGTTGGGAGTTCTAGAATTCCAAAATTGTTTGTTGGGAGTTCTAGAATACCAAAATAGAATGTTGGGAGTTCTAGAATTCCAAAATAGTCAGTTAGGAGTTCTAGAATACTAAAATAGAATGTTGGGAGTTCTATAATTCCAAAATAGAATGTTGGGAGTTCCAGAATTCCAAAATAGAATGTTGAGAGTTCTAGAATTCCAAAATAGAATGTTTGTGTTGCAGAATTCCAAAATAGAATGTTGGGAGTTCTAGAATTCGAAAATGGAATGTTGGATGTTCTAGAATTCCAAAATAGAATGTTGGGAGTTCTAGAATTCCAAAATTGTTTGTTGGGAGTTCTAGAATACCAAAATAGAATGTTGGGAGTTCTAGAATTCCAAAATAGTCTGTTAGGAGTTCTAGAATACTAAAATAGAATGTTGGGAGTTCTAGAATTCCAAAATAGAATATTGGGAGTTCTAGAATTCCAAAATAGAATATTGCGAGTTCTAGAATTCCAAAATAGAATGTTGGGAGTTCTAGAATACTAAAATAGAATGTTGGGAGTTCTAGAATTACAAAATAGAATATTGACAGTTTTAAAATTCCAAAATAGAATGTTGGTAGCTCTAGAATTTCAAAAAGAATGTTGGGAGTTCTAGAATTCCAAAAATAGTATGTTAGGAGTTCTAGAATACTAAAATAGAATGTTGGGAGTTCTAGAATACCAAGGTAAAATGTTGGTGTTGCAGAATTCCAAATTAGAATGTTGGTAGTTCTAGAATTCCAAAATATAATGTTGGTGTTGCAGAATTCTAAAATAGAATGTTGGGAGTTCTAGAATTCGAAAATGGAATGTTGGATGTTCTAGAATTCCAAAATAGAATGTTGGGAGTTCTAGAATTCCAAAATTGTTTGTTGGGAGTTCTAGAATACCAAAATAGTATGTTGGGAGTTCTAGAATTCCAAAATAGTCAGTTAGGAGTTCTAGAATACTAAAATAGAATGTTGGGAGTTCTAGAATTCCAAAATAGAATATTGGGAGTTCTAGAATTCCAAAATAGAATATTGCGAGTTCTAGAATTCCAAAATAGAATGTTGGGAGTTCTAGAATTCCAAAATAGAATGTTGGGAGTTCTAGAATTCCAAAATAGAATGTTTGGAGTTCTAGAATACCAAGATATAATGTTGGTGTTGCAGAATTCCAAAATAGAATGTTGAGAGTTCTAGAATACCAAAATATAATGTTGGGTATTCTAGAATTCCAAAATAGAATATTGGGAGTTCTAGAAGTCCAAGATAGAATGTTGGGAGTTCTAGAATTCCTATATAGAATGTTGGGAGTTCTAGAATACTAAAATAGAATGTTGGGAGTTCTATAATTCCAAAATAGAATGTTGGGAGTTCCAGAATTCCAAAATAGAATGTTGAGAGTTCTAGAATTCCAAAATAGAATGTTTGTGTTGCAGAATTCCAAAATAGAATGTTGGGAGTTCTAGAATACCAAGATAAAATGTTGGTGTTGCAGAATTCCAAAATAGAATGTTGGGAGTTCTAGAATTCGAAAATGGAATGTTGGTGTTCTAGAATTACAAAATAGAATGTTGGGAGTTCTAGAATTCCAAAATAGTATGTTGGGAGTTCTAGAATACCAAAATAGAATGTTGGGAGTTATATAATTCCAAAAGAGAATGTTGGGAGTTCTAGAATTCCAAAATAGAATATTGGGGGTTCTAAAATTTCAAAAAAGAATGTTGGTAGTTCTAGAATTCAAAAAAAGAATGTTGGTGTTGCAGAATTCCAAAATAGAATGTTGGGAGTTCTAGAATACTAAAATAGAATGTTGGGAGTTCTAGAATTACAAAATAGAATATTGACAGTTTTAAAATTCCAAAATAGAATGTTGGTAGCTCTAGAATTTCAAAAAGAATGTTGGGAGTTCTAGAATTCCAAAAATAGTATGTTAGGAGTTCTAGAATACTAAAATAGAATGTTGGGAGTTCTAGAATACCAAGGTAAAATGTTGGTGTTGCAGAATTCCAAATTAGAATGTTGGTAGTTCTAGAATTCCAAAATATAATGTTGGTGTTGCAGAATTCTAAAATAGAATGTTGGGAGTTCTAGAATTCGAAAATGGAATGTTGGATGTTCTAGAATTCCAAAATAGAATGTTGGGAGTTCTAGAATTCCAAAATTGTTTGTTGGGAGTTCTAGAATACCAAAATAGAATGTTGGGAGTTCTAGAATTCCAAAATAGTCTGTTAGGAGTTCTAGAATACTAAAATAGAATGTTGGGAGTTCTAGAATTCCAAAATAGAATATTGGGAGTTCTAGAATTCCAAAATAGAATATTGCGAGTTCTAGAATTCCAAAATAGAATGTTGGGAGTTCTAGAATTCCAAAATAGAATGTTTGGAGTTCTAGAATACCAAGATATAATGTTGGTGTTGCAGAATTCCAAAATAGAATGTTGAGAGTTCTAGAATACCAAAATATAATGTTGGGAGTTCTAGAATTCCAAAATAGAATATTGGGAGTTCTAGAAGTCCAAGATAGAATGTTGGGAGTTCTAGAATTCCTATATAGAATGTTGAGAGTTCTAGAATTCGAAAATGGAATGTTGGTGTTCTAGAATTCCAAAATACAATGTTAGGAGTTCTAGATTTCCAAAAAAGAATGTAGGGAGTTCTAGAATTCCAAAATAGAATGTTGGGAGTTCTAGAATACTAAAATAGAATGTTGGGAGTTCTATAATTCCAAAATAGAATGTTGGGAGTTCCAGAATTCCAAAATAGAATGTTGAGAGATCTAGAATTCCAAAATAGAATGTTTGTGTTGCAGAATTCCAAAATAGAATGTTGGGAGTTCTAGAATACCAAGATAAAATGTTGGTGTTGCAGAATTCCAAAATAGAATGTTGGGAGTTCTAGAATTCGAAAATGGAATGTTGGTGTTCTAGAATTACAAAATAGAATGTTGGGAGTTCTAGAATTCCAAAATAGAATGTTGAGAGTTCTAAAATTCGAAAATGGAATGTTGGTGTTCTAGAATTACAAAATAGAATGTTGGGAGTTCTAGAATTCCAAAATAGTATGTTGGGAGTTCTAGAATACCAAAATAGAATGTTGGGAGTTATATAATTCCAAAAGAGAATGTTGGGAGTTCTAGAATTCCAAAATAGAATATTGGGGGTTCTAAAATTTCAAAAAAGAATGTTGGTAGTTCTAGAATTCAAAAAAAGAATGTTGGTGTTGCAGAATTCCAAAATAGAATGTTGGGAGTTCTAGAATACTAAAATAGAATGTTGGGAGTTCTAGAATTACAAAATAGAATATTGACAGTTTTAAAATTCCAAAATAGAATGTTGGTAGCTCTAGAATTTCAAAAAGAATGTTGGGAGTTCTAGAATTCCAAAAATAGTATGTTAGGAGTTCTAGAATACTAAAATAGAATGTTGGGAGTTCTAGAATACCAAGGTAAAATGTTGGTGTTGCAGAATTCCAAATTAGAATGTTGGTAGTTCTAGAATTCCAAAATATAATGTTGGTGTTGCAGAATTCTAAAATAGAATGTTGGGAGTTCTAGAATTCGAAAATGGAATTTGGATGTTCTAGAATTCCAAAATTGTTTGTTGGGAGTTCTAGAATACCAAAATAGAATGTTGGGAGTTCTAGAATTCGAAAATGGAATGTTGGATGTTCTAGAATTCCAAAATAGAATGTTGGGAGTTCTAGAATTCCAAAATTGTTTGTTGGGAGTTCTAGAATACCAAAATAGAATGTTGGGAGTTCTAGAATTCCAAAATAGTCTGTTGGGAGTTCTAGAATACTAAAATAGAATGTTGGGAGTTCTAGAATTCCAAAATAGAATATTGGGAGTTCTAGAATTCCAAAATAGAATATTGCGAGTTCTAGAATTCCAAAATAGAATGTTGGGAGTTCTAGAATACTAAAATAGAATGTTGGGAGTTCTAGAATTACAAAATAGAATATTGACAGTTTTAAAATTCCAAAATAGAATGTTGGTAGCTCTAGAATTTCAAAAAGAATGTTGGGAGTTCTAGAATTCCAAAAATAGTATGTCAGGAGTTCTAGAATACTAAAATAGAATGTTGGGAGTTCTAGAATACCAAGGTAAAATGTTGGTGTTGCAGAATTCCAAATTAGAATGTTGGTAGTTCTAGAATTCCAAAATATAATGTTGGTGTTGCAGAATTCTAAAATAGAATGTTGGGAGTTCTAGAATTCGAAAATGGAATTTGGATGTTCTAGAATTCCAAAATTGTTTGTTGGGAGTTCTAGAATACCAAAATAGAATGTTGGGAGTTCTAGAATTCCAAAATAGTCTGTTAGGAGTTCTAGAATACTAAAATAGAATGTTGGGAGTTCTAGAATTCCAAAATAGTATGTTGGGAGTTCTAGAATACCAAAATAGAATGTTGGGAGTTATATAATTCCAAAAGAGAATGTTGGGAGTTCTAGAATTCCAAAATAGAATATTGGGGGTTCTAAAATTTCAAAAAAGAATGTTGGTAGTTCTAGAATTCAAAAAAAGAATGTTGGTGTTGCAGAATTCCAAAATAGAATGTTGGGAGTTCTAGAATACTAAAATAGAATGTTGGGAGTTCTAGAATTACAAAATAGAATATTGACAGTTTTAAAATTCCAAAATAGAATGTTGGTAGCTCTAGAATTTCAAAAAGAATGTTGGGAGTTCTAGAATTCCAAAAATAGTATGTTAGGAGTTCTAGAATACTAAAATAGAATGTTGGGAGTTCTAGAATACCAAGGTAAAATGTTGGTGTTGCAGAATTCCAAATTAGAATGTTGGTAGTTCTAGAATTCCAAAATATAATGTTGGTGTTGCAGAATTCTAAAATAGAATGTTGGGAGTTCTAGAATTCGAAAATGGAATGTTGGATGTTCTAGAATTCCAAAATAGAATGTTGGGAGTTCTAGAATTCCAAAATTGTTTGTTGGGAGTTCTAGAATACCAAAATAGAATGTTGGGAGTTCTAGAATTCCAAAATAGTCTGTTAGGAGTTCTAGAATACTAAAATAGAATGTTGGGAGTTCTAGAATTCCAAAATAGAATATTGGGAGTTCTAGAATTCCAAAATAGAATATTGCGAGTTCTAGAATTCCAAAATAGAATGTTGGGAGTTCTAGAATTCCAAAATAGAATGTTTGGAGTTCTAGAATACCAAGATATAATGTTGGTGTTGCAGAATTCCAAAATAGAATGTTGAGAGTTCTAGAATACCAAAATATAATGTTGGGAGTTCTAGAATTCCAAAATAGAATATTGGGAGTTCTAGAAGTCCAAGATAGAATGTTGGGAGTTCTAGAATTCCTATATAGAATGTTGAGAGTTCTAGAATTCGAAAATGGAATGTTGGTGTTCTAGAATTCCAAAATACGATGTTAGGAGTTCTAGATTTCCAAAAAAGAATGTAGGGAGTTCTAGAATTCCAAAATAGAATGTTGGTGTTGCAGAATTCCAAAATAGAATGTTGGGAGTTCTAGAATACTAAAATAGAATGTTGGGAGTTCTATAATTCCAAAATAGAATGTTGGGAGTTCTAGAATTCCAAAATAGAATGTTAGGAGTTCTAGAATTCCAAGATAGAATGTTGGTGTTGCAGAATTCCAAAATAGAATGTTGGGAGTTCTAGAATACTAAAATAGAATGTTGGGAGTTCTAGAATTCCAAAATAGAATGTTGGGAGTTCCAGAATTCCAAAATAGAATGTTGAGAGTTCTAGAATTCCAAAATAGAATGTTTGTGTTGCAGAATTCCAAAATAGAATGTTGGTAGTTCTAGAATTCCAAAATAGAATGTTGGGAGTTCTAGAATACCAAGATAAAATGTTGGTGTTGCAGAATTCCAAAATAGAATGTTGGGAGTTCTAGAATTCGAAAATGGAATGTTGGTGTTCTAGAATTACAAAATAGAATGTTGGGAGTTCTAGAATTCCAAAATAGTTTGTTGGGAGTTCTAGAATACCAAAATAGAATGTTGGGAGTTCTAGAATTACAAAATAGAATATTGGGGTTCTAGATTTTTTTTTTTTTTTAAAAAGAAGAATGTTGGGAGTTCTAGAATTCCAAAATATTCTGTTAAGAGTTCTAGAATACTAAAAATAGAATGTTGGGAGTTCTAGAATTCCAAAATAGAATATTGGGAGTTCTAGAATTCCAAAATAGAATGTTGGGAGTTCTAGAATTCCAAGATAGAATGTTGGTGTTGCAGAATTCCAAAAGAGAATGTTGGGAGTTCTAGAATTCCAAAATAGAATATTGGGGGTTCTAAAATTTCAAAAAAGAATGTTGGTAGTTCTAGAATTCAAAAAAAGAATGTTGGTGTTGCAGAATTCCAAAATAGAATGTTGGGAGTTCTAGAATACTAAAATAGAATGTTGGGAGTTCTAGAATTACAAAATAGAATATTGACAGTTTTAAAATTCCAAAATAGAATGTTGGTAGCTCTAGAATTTCAAAAAGAATGTTGGGAGTTCTAGAATTCCAAAAATAGTATGTTAGGAGTTCTAGAATACTAAAATAGAATGTTGGGAGTTCTAGAATACCAAGGTAAAATGTTGGTGTTGCAGAATTCCAAAATAGAATGTTGAGAGTTCTAGAATACCAAAATAGTCTGTTAGGAGTTCTAGAATACTAAAATAGAATGTTGGGAGTTCTAGAATTCCAAAATTGTTTGTTGGGAGTTCTAGAATACCAAAATAGAATGTTGGGAGTTCTAGAATTCCAAAATAGTCTGTTAGGAGTTCTAGAATACTAAAATAGAATGTTGGGAGTTCTAGAATTCCAAAATAGAATATTGGGAGTTCTAGAATTCCAAAATAGAATATTGCGAGTTCTAGAATTCCAAAATAGAATGTTGGGAGTTCTAGAATACTAAAATAGAATGTTGGGAGTTCTAGAATTACAAAATAGAATATTGACAGTTTAAAAATTCCAAAATAGAATGTTGGTAGCTCTAGAATTTCAAAAAGAATGTTGGGAGTTCTAGAGTTCCAAAAATAGTATGTTAGGAGTTCTAGAATACTAAAATAGAATGTTGGGAGTTCTAGAATACCAAGGTAAAATGTTGGTGTTGCAGAATTCCAAATTAGAATGTTGGTAGTTCTAGAATTCCAAAATATAATGTTGGTGTTGCAGAATTCTAAAATAGAATGTTGGGAGTTCTAGAATTCGAAAATGGAATGTTGGATGTTCTAGAATTCCAAAATAGAATGTTGGGAGTTCTAGAATTCCAAAATTGTTTGTTGGGAGTTCTAGAATACCAAAATAGAATGTTGGGAGTTCTAGAATTCCAAAATAGTCAGTTCGGAGTTCTAGAATACTAAAATAGAATGTTGGGAGTTCTATAATTCCAAAATAGAATGTTGGGAGTTCCAGAATTCCAAAATAGAATGTTGAGAGTTCTAGAATTCCAAAATAGAATGTTTGTGTTGCAGAATTCCAAAATAGAATGTTGGGAGTTCTAGAATTCGAAAATGGAATGTTGGATGTTCTAGAATTCCAAAATAGAATGTTGGGAGTTCTAGAATTCCAAAATTGTTTGTTGGGAGTTCTAGAATACCAAAATAGAATGTTGGGAGTTCTAGAATTCCAAAATAGTCTGTTGGGAGTTCTAGAATACTAAAATAGAATGTTGGGAGTTCTAGAATTCCAAAATAGAATATTGGGAGTTCTAGAATTCCAAAATAGAATATTGCGAGTTCTAGAATTCCAAAATAGAATGTTGGGAGTTCTAGAATACTAAAATAGAATGTTGGGAGTTCTAGAATTACAAAATAGAATATTGACAGTTTTAAAATTCCAAAATAGAATGTTGGTAGCTCTAGAATTTCAAAAAGAATGTTGGGAGTTCTAGAATTCCAAAATAGAATGTTGAGAGTTCTATAATTCCAAAATAGAATGTTGGGAGTTCCAGAATTCCAAAATAGAATGTTGAGAGTTCTAGAATTCCAAAATAGAATGTTTGTGTTGCAGAATTCCAAAATAGAATGTTGGGAGTTCTAGAATACCAAGATAAAATGTTGGTGTTGCAGAATTCCAAAATAGAATGTTGGGAGTTCTAGAATTCGAAAATGGAATGTTGGTGTTCTAGAATTACAAAATAGAATGTTGGGAGTTCTAGAATTCCAAAATAGTATGTTGGGAGTTCTAGAATACCAAAATAGAATGTTGGGAGTTATATAATTCCAAAAGAGAATGTTGGGAGTTCTAGAATTCCAAAATAGAATATTGGGGGTTCTAAAATTTCAAAAAAGAATGTTGGTAGTTCTAGAATTCAAAAAAAGAATGTTGGTGTTGCAGAATTCCAAAATAGAATGTTGGGAGTTCTAGAATACTAAAATAGAATGTTGGGAGTTCTAGAATTACAAAATAGAATATTGACAGTTTTAAAATTCCAAAATAGAATGTTGGTAGCTCTAGAATTTCAAAAAGAATGTTGAGAGTTCTAGAATTCGAAAATGGAATGTTGGTGTTCTAGAATTCCAAAATACAATGTTAGGAGTTCTAGATTTCCAAAAAAGAATGTAGGGAGTTCTAGAATTCCAAAATAGAATGTTGGGAGTTCTAGAATACTAAAATAGAATGTTGGGAGTTCTATAATTCCAAAATAGAATGTTGGGAGTTCCAGAATTCCAAAATAGAATGTTGAGAGATCTAGAATTCCAAAATAGAATGTTTGTGTTGCAGAATTCCAAAATAGAATGTTGGGAGTTCTAGAATACCAAGATAAAATGTTGGTGTTGCAGAATTCCAAAATAGAATGTTGGGAGTTCTAGAATTCGAAAATGGAATGTTGGTGTTCTAGAATTACAAAATAGAATGTTGGGAGTTCTAGAATTCCAAAATAGAATGTTGAGAGTTCTAAAATTCGAAAATGGAATGTTGGTGTTCTAGAATTACAAAATAGAATGTTGGGAGTTCTAGAATTCCAAAATAGTATGTTGGGAGTTCTAGAATACCAAAATAGAATGTTGGGAGTTATATAATTCCAAAAGAGAATGTTGGGAGTTCTAGAATTCCAAAATAGAATATTGGGGGTTCTAAAATTTCAAAAAAGAATGTTGGTAGTTCTAGAATTCAAAAAAAGAATGTTGGTGTTGCAGAATTCCAAAATAGAATGTTGGGAGTTCTAGAATACTAAAATAGAATGTTGGGAGTTCTAGAATTACAAAATAGAATATTGACAGTTTTAAAATTCCAAAATAGAATGTTGGTAGCTCTAGAATTTCAAAAAGAATGTTGGGAGTTCTAGAATTCCAAAAATAGTATGTTAGGAGTTCTAGAATACTAAAATAGAATGTTGGGAGTTCTAGAATACCAAGGTAAAATGTTGGTGTTGCAGAATTCCAAATTAGAATGTTGGTAGTTCTAGAATTCCAAAATATAATGTTGGTGTTGCAGAATTCTAAAATAGAATGTTGGGAGTTCTAGAATTCGAAAATGGAATTTGGATGTTCTAGAATTCCAAAATTGTTTGTTGGGAGTTCTAGAATACCAAAATAGAATGTTGGGAGTTCTAGAATTCGAAAATGGAATGTTGGATGTTCTAGAATTCCAAAATAGAATGTTGGGAGTTCTAGAATTCCAAAATTGTTTGTTGGGAGTTCTAGAATACCAAAATAGAATGTTGGGAGTTCTAGAATTCCAAAATAGTCTGTTGGGAGTTCTAGAATACTAAAATAGAATGTTGGGAGTTCTAGAATTCCAAAATAGAATATTGGGAGTTCTAGAATTCCAAAATAGAATATTGCGAGTTCTAGAATTCCAAAATAGAATGTTGGGAGTTCTAGAATACTAAAATAGAATGTTGGGAGTTCTAGAATTACAAAATAGAATATTGACAGTTTTAAAATTCCAAAATAGAATGTTGGTAGCTCTAGAATTTCAAAAAGAATGTTGGGAGTTCTAGAATTCCAAAAATAGTATGTCAGGAGTTCTAGAATACTAAAATAGAATGTTGGGAGTTCTAGAATACCAAGGTAAAATGTTGGTGTTGCAGAATTCCAAATTAGAATGTTGGTAGTTCTAGAATTCCAAAATATAATGTTGGTGTTGCAGAATTCTAAAATAGAATGTTGGGAGTTCTAGAATTCGAAAATGGAATTTGGATGTTCTAGAATTCCAAAATTGTTTGTTGGGAGTTCTAGAATACCAAAATAGAATGTTGGGAGTTCTAGAATTCCAAAATAGTCTGTTAGGAGTTCTAGAATACTAAAATAGAATGTTGGGAGTTCTAGAATTCCAAAATAGTATGTTGGGAGTTCTAGAATACCAAAATAGAATGTTGGGAGTTATATAATTCCAAAAGAGAATGTTGGGAGTTCTAGAATTCCAAAATAGAATATTGGGGGTTCTAAAATTTCAAAAAAGAATGTTGGTAGTTCTAGAATTCAAAAAAAGAATGTTGGTGTTGCAGAATTCCAAAATAGAATGTTGGGAGTTCTAGAATACTAAAATAGAATGTTGGGAGTTCTAGAATTACAAAATAGAATATTGACAGTTTTAAAATTCCAAAATAGAATGTTGGTAGCTCTAGAATTTCAAAAAGAATGTTGGGAGTTCTAGAATTCCAAAAATAGTATGTTAGGAGTTCTAGAATACTAAAATAGAATGTTGGGAGTTCTAGAATACCAAGGTAAAATGTTGGTGTTGCAGAATTCCAAATTAGAATGTTGGTAGTTCTAGAATTCCAAAATATAATGTTGGTGTTGCAGAATTCTAAAATAGAATGTTGGGAGTTCTAGAATTCGAAAATGGAATGTTGGATGTTCTAGAATTCCAAAATAGAATGTTGGGAGTTCTAGAATTCCAAAATTGTTTGTTGGGAGTTCTAGAATACCAAAATAGAATGTTGGGAGTTCTAGAATTCCAAAATAGTCTGTTAGGAGTTCTAGAATACTAAAATAGAATGTTGGGAGTTCTAGAATTCCAAAATAGAATATTGGGAGTTCTAGAATTCCAAAATAGAATATTGCGAGTTCTAGAATTCCAAAATAGAATGTTGGGAGTTCTAGAATTCCAAAATAGAATGTTTGGAGTTCTAGAATACCAAGATATAATGTTGGTGTTGCAGAATTCCAAAATAGAATGTTGAGAGTTCTAGAATACCAAAATATAATGTTGGGAGTTCTAGAATTCCAAAATAGAATATTGGGAGTTCTAGAAGTCCAAGATAGAATGTTGGGAGTTCTAGAATTCCTATATAGAATGTTGAGAGTTCTAGAATTCGAAAATGGAATGTTGGTGTTCTAGAATTCCAAAATACGATGTTAGGAGTTCTAGATTTCCAAAAAAGAATGTAGGGAGTTCTAGAATTCCAAAATAGAATGTTGGTGTTGCAGAATTCCAAAATAGAATGTTGGGAGTTCTAGAATACTAAAATAGAATGTTGGGAGTTCTATAATTCCAAAATAGAATGTTGGGAGTTCTAGAATTCCAAAATAGAATGTTAGGAGTTCTAGAATTCCAAGATAGAATGTTGGTGTTGCAGAATTCCAAAATAGAATGTTGGGAGTTCTAGAATACTAAAATAGAATGTTGGGAGTTCTAGAATTCCAAAATAGAATGTTGGGAGTTCCAGAATTCCAAAATAGAATGTTGAGAGTTCTAGAATTCCAAAATAGAATGTTTGTGTTGCAGAATTCCAAAATAGAATGTTGGTAGTTCTAGAATTCCAAAATAGAATGTTGGGAGTTCTAGAATACCAAGATAAAATGTTGGTGTTGCAGAATTCCAAAATAGAATGTTGGGAGTTCTAGAATTCGAAAATGGAATGTTGGTGTTCTAGAATTACAAAATAGAATGTTGGGAGTTCTAGAATTCCAAAATAGTTTGTTGGGAGTTCTAGAATACCAAAATAGAATGTTGGGAGTTCTAGAATTACAAAATAGAATATTGGGGTTCTAGATTTTTTTTTTTTTTTAAAAAGAAGAATGTTGGGAGTTCTAGAATTCCAAAATATTCTGTTAAGAGTTCTAGAATACTAAAAATAGAATGTTGGGAGTTCTAGAATTCCAAAATAGAATATTGGGAGTTCTAGAATTCCAAAATAGAATGTTGGGAGTTCTAGAATTCCAAGATAGAATGTTGGTGTTGCAGAATTCCAAAAGAGAATGTTGGGAGTTCTAGAATTCCAAAATAGAATATTGGGGGTTCTAAAATTTCAAAAAAGAATGTTGGTAGTTCTAGAATTCAAAAAAAGAATGTTGGTGTTGCAGAATTCCAAAATAGAATGTTGGGAGTTCTAGAATACTAAAATAGAATGTTGGGAGTTCTAGAATTACAAAATAGAATATTGACAGTTTTAAAATTCCAAAATAGAATGTTGGTAGCTCTAGAATTTCAAAAAGAATGTTGGGAGTTCTAGAATTCCAAAAATAGTATGTTAGGAGTTCTAGAATACTAAAATAGAATGTTGGGAGTTCTAGAATACCAAGGTAAAATGTTGGTGTTGCAGAATTCCAAAATAGAATGTTGAGAGTTCTAGAATACCAAAATAGTCTGTTAGGAGTTCTAGAATACTAAAATAGAATGTTGGGAGTTCTAGAATTCCAAAATTGTTTGTTGGGAGTTCTAGAATACCAAAATAGAATGTTGGGAGTTCTAGAATTCCAAAATAGTCTGTTAGGAGTTCTAGAATACTAAAATAGAATGTTGGGAGTTCTAGAATTCCAAAATAGAATATTGGGAGTTCTAGAATTCCAAAATAGAATATTGCGAGTTCTAGAATTCCAAAATAGAATGTTGGGAGTTCTAGAATACTAAAATAGAATGTTGGGAGTTCTAGAATTACAAAATAGAATATTGACAGTTTAAAAATTCCAAAATAGAATGTTGGTAGCTCTAGAATTTCAAAAAGAATGTTGGGAGTTCTAGAGTTCCAAAAATAGTATGTTAGGAGTTCTAGAATACTAAAATAGAATGTTGGGAGTTCTAGAATACCAAGGTAAAATGTTGGTGTTGCAGAATTCCAAATTAGAATGTTGGTAGTTCTAGAATTCCAAAATATAATGTTGGTGTTGCAGAATTCTAAAATAGAATGTTGGGAGTTCTAGAATTCGAAAATGGAATGTTGGATGTTCTAGAATTCCAAAATAGAATGTTGGGAGTTCTAGAATTCCAAAATTGTTTGTTGGGAGTTCTAGAATACCAAAATAGAATGTTGGGAGTTCTAGAATTCCAAAATAGTCAGTTCGGAGTTCTAGAATACTAAAATAGAATGTTGGGAGTTCTATAATTCCAAAATAGAATGTTGGGAGTTCCAGAATTCCAAAATAGAATGTTGAGAGTTCTAGAATTCCAAAATAGAATGTTTGTGTTGCAGAATTCCAAAATAGAATGTTGGGAGTTCTAGAATTCGAAAATGGAATGTTGGATGTTCTAGAATTCCAAAATAGAATGTTGGGAGTTCTAGAATTCCAAAATTGTTTGTTGGGAGTTCTAGAATACCAAAATAGAATGTTGGGAGTTCTAGAATTCCAAAATAGTCTGTTGGGAGTTCTAGAATACTAAAATAGAATGTTGGGAGTTCTAGAATTCCAAAATAGAATATTGGGAGTTCTAGAATTCCAAAATAGAATATTGCGAGTTCTAGAATTCCAAAATAGAATGTTGGGAGTTCTAGAATACTAAAATAGAATGTTGGGAGTTCTAGAATTACAAAATAGAATATTGACAGTTTTAAAATTCCAAAATAGAATGTTGGTAGCTCTAGAATTTCAAAAAGAATGTTGGGAGTTCTAGAATTCCAAAATAGAATGTTGAGAGTTCTATAATTCCAAAATAGAATGTTGGGAGTTCCAGAATTCCAAAATAGAATGTTGAGAGTTCTAGAATTCCAAAATAGAATGTTTGTGTTGCAGAATTCCAAAATAGAATGTTGGGAGTTCTAGAATACCAAGATAAAATGTTGGTGTTGCAGAATTCCAAAATAGAATGTTGGGAGTTCTAGAATTCGAAAATGGAATGTTGGTGTTCTAGAATTACAAAATAGAATGTTGGGAGTTCTAGAATTCCAAAATAGTATGTTGGGAGTTCTAGAATACCAAAATAGAATGTTGGGAGTTATATAATTCCAAAAGAGAATGTTGGGAGTTCTAGAATTCCAAAATAGAATATTGGGGGTTCTAAAATTTCAAAAAAGAATGTTGGTAGTTCTAGAATTCAAAAAAAGAATGTTGGTGTTGCAGAATTCCAAAATAGAATGTTGGGAGTTCTAGAATACTAAAATAGAATGTTGGGAGTTCTAGAATTACAAAATAGAATATTGACAGTTTTAAAATTCCAAAATAGAATGTTGGTAGCTCTAGAATTTCAAAAAGAATGTTGGGAGTTCTAGAATTCCAAAAATAGTATGTCAGGAGTTCTAGAATACTAAAATAGAATGTTGGGAGTTCTAGAATACCAAGGTAAAATGTTGGTGTTGCAGAATTCCAAATTAGAATGTTGGTAGTTCTAGAATTCCAAAATATAATGTTGGTGTTGCAGAATTCTAAAATAGAATGTTGGGAGTTCTAGAATTCGAAAATGGAATGTTGGATGTTCTAGAATTCCAAAATAGAATGTTGGGAGTTCTAGAATTCCAAAATTGTTTGTTGGGAGTTCTAGAATACCAAAATAGAATGTTGGGAGTTCTAGAATTCCAAAATAGTCTGTTAGGAGTTCTAGAATACTAAAATAGAATGTTGGGAGTTCTAGAATTCCAAAATAGAATATTGGGAGTTCTAGAATTCCAAAATAGAATATTGCGAGTTCTAGAATTCCAAAATAGAATGTTGGGAGTTCTAGAATTCCAAAATAGAATGTTTGGAGTTCTAGAATACCAAGATATAATGTTGGTGTTGCAGAATTCCAAAATAGAATGTTGAGAGTTCTAGAATACCAAAATATAATGTTGGGAGTTCTAGAATTCCAAAATAGAATATTGGGAGTTCTAGAAGTCCAAGATAGAATGTTGGGAGTTCTAGAATTCCTATATAGAATGTTGGTGTTCTAGAATTCCAAAATACAATGTTAGGAGTTCTAGATTTCCAAAAAAGAATGTAGGGAGTTCTAGAATTCCAAAATAGAATGTTGGTGTTGCAGAATTCCAAAATAGAATGTTGGGAGTTCTAGAATACTAAAATAGAATGTTGGGAGTTCTATAATTCCAAAATAGAATGTTGGGAGTTCTAGAATTCCAAAATAGAATGTTAGGAGTTCTAGAATTCCAAGATAGAATGTTGGTGTTGCAGAATTCCAAAATAGAATGTTGGGAGTTCTAGAATACTAAAATAGAATGTTGGGAGTTCTAGAATTCCAAAATAGAATGTTGGGAGTTCCAGAATTCCAAAATAGAATGTTGAGAGTTCTAGAATTCCAAAATAGAATGTTTGTGTTGCAGAATTCCAAAATAGAATGTTGGTAGTTCTAGAATTCCAAAATAGAATGTTGGGAGTTCTAGAATACCAAGATAAAATGTTGGTGTTGCAGAATTCCAAAATAGAATGTTGGGAGTTCTAGAATTCGAAAATGGAATGTTGGTGTTCTAGAATTACAAAATAGAATGTTGGGAGTTCTAGAATTCCAAAATAGTTTGTTGGGAGTTCTAGAATACCAAAATAGAATGTTGGGAGTTCTAGAATTACAAAATAGAATATTGGGGTTCTAGATTTTTTTTTTTTTTTTTTAAAGAAGAATGTTGGGAGTTCTAGAATTCCAAAATATTCTGTTAAGAGTTCTAGAATACTAAAAATAGAATGTTGGGAGTTCTAGAATTCCAAAATAGAATATTGGGAGTTCTAGAATTCCAAAATAGAATGTTGGGAGTTCTAGAATTCCAAGATAGAATGTTGGTGTTGCAGAATTCCAAAAGAGAATGTTGGGAGTTCTAGAATTCCAAAATAGAATATTGGGGGTTCTAAAATTTCAAAAAAGAATGTTGGTAGTTCTAGAATTCAAAAAAAGAATGTTGGTGTTGCAGAATTCCAAAATAGAATGTTGGGAGTTCTAGAATACTAAAATAGAATGTTGGGAGTTCTAGAATTACAAAATAGAATATTGACAGTTTTAAAATTCCAAAATAGAATGTTGGTAGCTCTAGAATTTCAAAAATAATGTTGGGAGTTCTAGAATTCCAAAAATAGTATGTCAGGAGTTCTAGAATACTAAAATAGAATGTTGGGAGTTCTAGAATACCAAGGTAAAATGTTGGTGTTGCAGAATTCCAAATTAGAATGTTGGTAGTTCTAGAATTCCAAAATATAATGTTGGTGTTGCAGAATTCTAAAATAGAATGTTGGGAGTTCTAGAATTCGAAAATGGAATTTGGATGTTCTAGAATTCCAAAATTGTTTGTTGGGAGTTCTAGAATACCAAAATAGAATGTTGGGAGTTCTAGAATTCCAAAATAGTCTGTTAGGAGTTCTAGAATACTAAAATAGAATGTTGGGAGTTCTAGAATTCCAAAATAGAATATTGGGAGTTCTAGAATTCCAAAATAGAATATTGCGAGTTCTAGAATTCCAAAATAGAATGTTGGGAGTTCTAGAATACTAAAATAGAATGTTGGGAGTTCTAGAATTACAAAATAGAATATTGACAGTTTAAAAATTCCAAAATAGAATGTTGGTAGCTCTAGAATTTCAAAAAGAATGTTGGGAGTTCTAGAATTCCAAAAATAGTATGTTAGGAGTTCTAGAATACTAAAATAGAATGTTGGGAGTTCTAGAATACCAAGGTAAAATGTTGGTGTTGCAGAATTCCAAATTAGAATGTTGGTAGTTCTAGAATTCCAAAATATAATGTTGGTGTTGCAGAATTCTAAAATAGAATGTTGGGAGTTCTAGAATTCGAAAATGGAATGTTGGATGTTCTAGAATTCCAAAATAGAATGTTGGGAGTTCTAGAATTCCAAAATTGTTTGTTGGGAGTTCTAGAATACCAAAATAGAATGTTGGGAGTTCTAGAATTCCAAAATAGTCAGTTAGGAGTTCTAGAATACTAAAATAGAATGTTGGGAGTTCTATAATTCCAAAATAGAATGTTGGGAGTTCCAGAATTCCAAAATAGAATGTTGAGAGTTCTAGAATTCCAAAATAGAATGTTTGTGTTGCAGAATTCCAAAATAGAATGTTGGGAGTTCTAGAATTCGAAAATGGAATGTTGGATGTTCTAGAATTCCAAAATAGAATGTTGGGAGTTCTAGAATTCCAAAATTGTTTGTTGGGAGTTCTAGAATACCAAAATAGAATGTTGGGAGTTCTAGAATTCCAAAATAGTCTGTTAGGAGTTCTAGAATACTAAAATAGAATGTTGGGAGTTCTAGAATTCCAAAATAGAATATTGGGAGTTCTAGAATTCCAAAATAGAATATTGCGAGTTCTAGAATTCCAAAATAGAATGTTGGGAGTTCTAGAATACTAAAATAGAATGTTGGGAGTTCTAGAATTACAAAATAGAATATTGACAGTTTTAAAATTCCAAAATAGAATGTTGGTAGCTCTAGAATTTCAAAAAGAATGTTGGGAGTTCTAGAATTCCAAAAATAGTATGTTAGGAGTTCTAGAATACTAAAATAGAATGTTGGGAGTTCTAGAATACCAAGGTAAAATGTTGGTGTTGCAGAATTCCAAATTAGAATGTTGGTAGTTCTAGAATTCCAAAATATAATGTTGGTGTTGCAGAATTCTAAAATAGAATGTTGGGAGTTCTAGAATTCGAAAATGGAATGTTGGATGTTCTAGAATTCCAAAATAGAATGTTGGGAGTTCTAGAATTCCAAAATTGTTTGTTGGGAGTTCTAGAATACCAAAATAGTATGTTGGGAGTTCTAGAATTCCAAAATAGTCAGTTAGGAGTTCTAGAATACTAAAATAGAATGTTGGGAGTTCTAGAATTCCAAAATAGAATATTGGGAGTTCTAGAATTCCAAAATAGAATATTGCGAGTTCTAGAATTCCAAAATAGAATGTTGGGAGTTCTAGAATTCCAAAATAGAATGTTGGGAGTTCTAGAATTCCAAAATAGAATGTTTGGAGTTCTAGAATACCAAGATATAATGTTGGTGTTGCAGAATTCCAAAATAGAATGTTGAGAGTTCTAGAATACCAAAATATAATGTTGGGTATTCTAGAATTCCAAAATAGAATATTGGGAGTTCTAGAAGTCCAAGATAGAATGTTGGGAGTTCTAGAATTCCTATATAGAATGTTGGGAGTTCTAGAATACTAAAATAGAATGTTGGGAGTTCTATAATTCCAAAATAGAATGTTGGGAGTTCCAGAATTCCAAAATAGAATGTTGAGAGTTCTAGAATTCCAAAATAGAATGTTTGTGTTGCAGAATTCCAAAATAGAATGTTGGGAGTTCTAGAATACCAAGATAAAATGTTGGTGTTGCAGAATTCCAAAATAGAATGTTGGGAGTTCTAGAATTCGAAAATGGAATGTTGGTGTTCTAGAATTACAAAATAGAATGTTGGGAGTTCTAGAATTCCAAAATAGTATGTTGGGAGTTCTAGAATACCAAAATAGAATGTTGGGAGTTATA
Organism: Pseudophryne corroboree; assembly: GCF_028390025.1. Classification (NCBI taxonomy): domain Eukaryota; kingdom Metazoa; phylum Chordata; class Amphibia; order Anura; family Myobatrachidae; genus Pseudophryne; species Pseudophryne corroboree. The sequence continues at coordinate 368,118,663 of NC_086448.1, forward strand.
TAATTCCAAAAGAGAATGTTGGGAGTTCTAGAATTCCAAAATAGAATATTGGGGGTTCTAAAATTTCAAAAAAGAATGTTGGTAGTTCTAGAATTCAAAAAAAGAATGTTGGTGTTGCAGAATTCCAAAATAGAATGTTGGGAGTTCTAGAATACTAAAATAGAATGTTGGGAGTTCTAGAATTACAAAATAGAATATTGACAGTTTTAAAATTCCAAAATAGAATGTTGGTAGCTCTAGAATTTCAAAAAGAATGTTGGGAGTTCTAGAATTCCAAAAATAGTATGTTAGGAGTTCTAGAATACTAAAATAGAATGTTGGGAGTTCTAGAATACCAAGGTAAAATGTTGGTGTTGCAGAATTCCAAATTAGAATGTTGGTAGTTCTAGAATTCCAAAATATAATGTTGGTGTTGCAGAATTCTAAAATAGAATGTTGGGAGTTCTAGAATTCGAAAATGGAATGTTGGATGTTCTAGAATTCCAAAATAGAATGTTGGGAGTTCTAGAATTCCAAAATTGTTTGTTGGGAGTTCTAGAATACCAAAATAGAATGTTGGGAGTTCTAGAATTCCAAAATAGTCTGTTAGGAGTTCTAGAATACTAAAATAGAATGTTGGGAGTTCTAGAATTCCAAAATAGAATATTGGGAGTTCTAGAATTCCAAAATAGAATATTGCGAGTTCTAGAATTCCAAAATAGAATGTTGGGAGTTCTAGAATTCCAAAATAGAATGTTTGGAGTTCTAGAATACCAAGATATAATGTTGGTGTTGCAGAATTCCAAAATAGAATGTTGAGAGTTCTAGAATACCAAAATATAATGTTGGGAGTTCTAGAATTCCAAAATAGAATATTGGGAGTTCTAGAATTCCAAAATAGAATGTTGAGAGTTCTAAAATTCGAAAATGGAATGTTGGTGTTCTAGAATTACAAAATAGAATGTTGGGAGTTCTAGAATTCCAAAATAGTATGTTGGGAGTTCTAGAATACCAAAATAGAATGTTGGGAGTTATATAATTCCAAAAGAGAATGTTGGGAGTTCTAGAATTCCAAAATAGAATATTGGGGGTTCTAAAATTTCAAAAAAGAATGTTGGTAGTTCTAGAATTCAAAAAAAGAATGTTGGTGTTGCAGAATTCCAAAATAGAATGTTGGGAGTTCTAGAATACTAAAATAGAATGTTGGGAGTTCTAGAATTACAAAATAGAATATTGACAGTTTTAAAATTCCAAAATAGAATGTTGGTAGCTCTAGAATTTCAAAAAGAATGTTGGGAGTTCTAGAATTCCAAAAATAGTATGTTAGGAGTTCTAGAATACTAAAATAGAATGTTGGGAGTTCTAGAATACCAAGGTAAAATGTTGGTGTTGCAGAATTCCAAATTAGAATGTTGGTAGTTCTAGAATTCCAAAATATAATGTTGGTGTTGCAGAATTCTAAAATAGAATGTTGGGAGTTCTAGAATTCGAAAATGGAATTTGGATGTTCTAGAATTCCAAAATTGTTTGTTGGGAGTTCTAGAATACCAAAATAGAATGTTGGGAGTTCTAGAATTCGAAAATGGAATGTTGGATGTTCTAGAATTCCAAAATAGAATGTTGGGAGTTCTAGAATTCCAAAATTGTTTGTTGGGAGTTCTAGAATACCAAAATAGAATGTTGGGAGTTCTAGAATTCCAAAATAGTCTGTTGGGAGTTCTAGAATACTAAAATAGAATGTTGGGAGTTCTAGAATTCCAAAATAGAATATTGGGAGTTCTAGAATTCCAAAATAGAATATTGCGAGTTCTAGAATTCCAAAATAGAATGTTGGGAGTTCTAGAATACTAAAATAGAATGTTGGGAGTTCTAGAATTACAAAATAGAATATTGACAGTTTTAAAATTCCAAAATAGAATGTTGGTAGCTCTAGAATTTCAAAAAGAATGTTGGGAGTTCTAGAATTCCAAAAATAGTATGTCAGGAGTTCTAGAATACTAAAATAGAATGTTGGGAGTTCTAGAATACCAAGGTAAAATGTTGGTGTTGCAGAATTCCAAATTAGAATGTTGGTAGTTCTAGAATTCCAAAATATAATGTTGGTGTTGCAGAATTCTAAAATAGAATGTTGGGAGTTCTAGAATTCGAAAATGGAATTTGGATGTTCTAGAATTCCAAAATTGTTTGTTGGGAGTTCTAGAATACCAAAATAGAATGTTGGGAGTTCTAGAATTCCAAAATAGTCTGTTAGGAGTTCTAGAATACTAAAATAGAATGTTGGGAGTTCTAGAATTCCAAAATAGAATATTGGGAGTTCTAGAATTCCAAAATAGAATATTGCGAGTTCTAGAATTCCAAAATAGAATGTTGGGAGTTCTAGAATACTAAAATAGAATGTTGGGAGTTCTAGAATTACAAAATAGAATATTGACAGTTTTAAAATTCCAAAATAGAATGTTGGTAGCTCTAGAATTTCAAAAAGAATGTTGGGAGTTCTAGAATTCCAAAAATAGTATGTTAGGAGTTCTAGAATACTAAAATAGAATGTTGGGAGTTCTAGAATACCAAGGTAAAATGTTGGTGTTGCAGAATTCCAAATTAGAATGTTGGTAGTTCTAGAATTCCAAAATATAATGTTGGTGTTGCAGAATTCTAAAATAGAATGTTGGGAGTTCTAGAATTCGAAAATGGAATGTTGGATGTTCTAGAATTCCAAAATAGAATGTTGGGAGTTCTAGAATTCCAAAATTGTTTGTTGGGAGTTCTAGAATACCAAAATAGAATGTTGGGAGTTCTAGAATTCCAAAATAGTCAGTTAGGAGTTCTAGAATACTAAAATAGAATGTTGGGAGTTCTATAATTCCAAAATAGAATGTTGGGAGTTCCAGAATTCCAAAATAGAATGTTGAGAGTTCTAGAATTCCAAAATAGAATGTTTGTGTTGCAGAATTCCAAAATAGAATGTTGGGAGTTCTAGAATTCGAAAATGGAATGTTGGATGTTCTAGAATTCCAAAATAGAATGTTGGGAGTTCTAGAATTCCAAAATTGTTTGTTGGGAGTTCTAGAATACCAAAATAGAATGTTGGGAGTTCTAGAATTCCAAAATAGTCTGTTAGGAGTTCTAGAATACTAAAATAGAATGTTGGGAGTTCTAGAATTCCAAAATAGAATATTGGGAGTTCTAGAATTCCAAAATAGAATATTGCGAGTTCTAGAATTCCAAAATAGAATGTTGGGAGTTCTAGAATACTAAAATAGAATGTTGGGAGTTCTAGAATTACAAAATAGAATATTGACAGTTTTAAAATTCCAAAATAGAATGTTGGTAGCTCTAGAATTTCAAAAAGAATGTTGGGAGTTCTAGAATTCCAAAAATAGTATGTTAGGAGTTCTAGAATACTAAAATAGAATGTTGGGAGTTCTAGAATACCAAGGTAAAATGTTGGTGTTGCAGAATTCCAAATTAGAATGTTGGTAGTTCTAGAATTCCAAAATATAATGTTGGTGTTGCAGAATTCTAAAATAGAATGTTGGGAGTTCTAGAATTCGAAAATGGAATGTTGGATGTTCTAGAATTCCAAAATAGAATGTTGGGAGTTCTAGAATTCCAAAATTGTTTGTTGGGAGTTCTAGAATACCAAAATAGTATGTTGGGAGTTCTAGAATTCCAAAATAGTCAGTTAGGAGTTCTAGAATACTAAAATAGAATGTTGGGAGTTCTAGAATTCCAAAATAGAATATTGGGAGTTCTAGAATTCCAAAATAGAATATTGCGAGTTCTAGAATTCCAAAATAGAATGTTGGGAGTTCTAGAATTCCAAAATAGAATGTTGGGAGTTCTAGAATTCCAAAATAGAATGTTTGGAGTTCTAGAATACCAAGATATAATGTTGGTGTTGCAGAATTCCAAAATAGAATGTTGAGAGTTCTAGAATACCAAAATATAATGTTGGGTATTCTAGAATTCCAAAATAGAATATTGGGAGTTCTAGAAGTCCAAGATAGAATGTTGGGAGTTCTAGAATTCCTATATAGAATGTTGGGAGTTCTAGAATACTAAAATAGAATGTTGGGAGTTCTATAATTCCAAAATAGAATGTTGGGAGTTCCAGAATTCCAAAATAGAATGTTGAGAGTTCTAGAATTCCAAAATAGAATGTTTGTGTTGCAGAATTCCAAAATAGAATGTTGGGAGTTCTAGAATACCAAGATAAAATGTTGGTGTTGCAGAATTCCAAAATAGAATGTTGGGAGTTCTAGAATTCGAAAATGGAATGTTGGTGTTCTAGAATTACAAAATAGAATGTTGGGAGTTCTAGAATTCCAAAATAGTATGTTGGGAGTTCTAGAATACCAAAATAGAATGTTGGGAGTTATATAATTCCAAAAGAGAATGTTGGGAGTTCTAGAATTCCAAAATAGAATATTGGGGGTTCTAAAATTTCAAAAAAGAATGTTGGTAGTTCTAGAATTCAAAAAAAGAATGTTGGTGTTGCAGAATTCCAAAATAGAATGTTGGGAGTTCTAGAATACTAAAATAGAATGTTGGGAGTTCTAGAATTACAAAATAGAATATTGACAGTTTTAAAATTCCAAAATAGAATGTTGGTAGCTCTAGAATTTCAAAAAGAATGTTGGGAGTTCTAGAATTCCAAAAATAGTATGTTAGGAGTTCTAGAATACTAAAATAGAATGTTGGGAGTTCTAGAATACCAAGGTAAAATGTTGGTGTTGCAGAATTCCAAATTAGAATGTTGGTAGTTCTAGAATTCCAAAATATAATGTTGGTGTTGCAGAATTCTAAAATAGAATGTTGGGAGTTCTAGAATTCGAAAATGGAATGTTGGATGTTCTAGAATTCCAAAATAGAATGTTGGGAGTTCTAGAATTCCAAAATTGTTTGTTGGGAGTTCTAGAATACCAAAATAGAATGTTGGGAGTTCTAGAATTCCAAAATAGTCTGTTAGGAGTTCTAGAATACTAAAATAGAATGTTGGGAGTTCTAGAATTCCAAAATAGAATATTGGGAGTTCTAGAATTCCAAAATAGAATATTGCGAGTTCTAGAATTCCAAAATAGAATGTTGGGAGTTCTAGAATTCCAAAATAGAATGTTTGGAGTTCTAGAATACCAAGATATAATGTTGGTGTTGCAGAATTCCAAAATAGAATGTTGAGAGTTCTAGAATACCAAAATATAATGTTGGGAGTTCTAGAATTCCAAAATAGAATATTGGGAGTTCTAGAAGTCCAAGATAGAATGTTGGGAGTTCTAGAATTCCTATATAGAATGTTGAGAGTTCTAGAATTCGAAAATGGAATGTTGGTGTTCTAGAATTCCAAAATACAATGTTAGGAGTTCTAGATTTCCAAAAAAGAATGTAGGGAGTTCTAGAATTCCAAAATAGAATGTTGGGAGTTCTAGAATACTAAAATAGAATGTTGGGAGTTCTATAATTCCAAAATAGAATGTTGGGAGTTCCAGAATTCCAAAATAGAATGTTGAGAGATCTAGAATTCCAAAATAGAATGTTTGTGTTGCAGAATTCCAAAATAGAATGTTGGGAGTTCTAGAATACCAAGATAAAATGTTGGTGTTGCAGAATTCCAAAATAGAATGTTGGGAGTTCTAGAATTCGAAAATGGAATGTTGGTGTTCTAGAATTACAAAATAGAATGTTGGGAGTTCTAGAATTCCAAAATAGAATGTTGAGAGTTCTAAAATTCGAAAATGGAATGTTGGTGTTCTAGAATTACAAAATAGAATGTTGGGAGTTCTAGAATTCCAAAATAGTATGTTGGGAGTTCTAGAATACCAAAATAGAATGTTGGGAGTTATATAATTCCAAAAGAGAATGTTGGGAGTTCTAGAATTCCAAAATAGAATATTGGGGGTTCTAAAATTTCAAAAAAGAATGTTGGTAGTTCTAGAATTCAAAAAAAGAATGTTGGTGTTGCAGAATTCCAAAATAGAATGTTGGGAGTTCTAGAATACTAAAATAGAATGTTGGGAGTTCTAGAATTACAAAATAGAATATTGACAGTTTTAAAATTCCAAAATAGAATGTTGGTAGCTCTAGAATTTCAAAAAGAATGTTGGGAGTTCTAGAATTCCAAAAATAGTATGTTAGGAGTTCTAGAATACTAAAATAGAATGTTGGGAGTTCTAGAATACCAAGGTAAAATGTTGGTGTTGCAGAATTCCAAATTAGAATGTTGGTAGTTCTAGAATTCCAAAATATAATGTTGGTGTTGCAGAATTCTAAAATAGAATGTTGGGAGTTCTAGAATTCGAAAATGGAATTTGGATGTTCTAGAATTCCAAAATTGTTTGTTGGGAGTTCTAGAATACCAAAATAGAATGTTGGGAGTTCTAGAATTCGAAAATGGAATGTTGGATGTTCTAGAATTCCAAAATAGAATGTTGGGAGTTCTAGAATTCCAAAATTGTTTGTTGGGAGTTCTAGAATACCAAAATAGAATGTTGGGAGTTCTAGAATTCCAAAATAGTCTGTTGGGAGTTCTAGAATACTAAAATAGAATGTTGGGAGTTCTAGAATTCCAAAATAGAATATTGGGAGTTCTAGAATTCCAAAATAGAATATTGCGAGTTCTAGAATTCCAAAATAGAATGTTGGGAGTTCTAGAATACTAAAATAGAATGTTGGGAGTTCTAGAATTACAAAATAGAATATTGACAGTTTTAAAATTCCAAAATAGAATGTTGGTAGCTCTAGAATTTCAAAAAGAATGTTGGGAGTTCTAGAATTCCAAAAATAGTATGTTAGGAGTTCTAGAATACTAAAATAGAATGTTGGGAGTTCTAGAATACCAAGGTAAAATGTTGGTGTTGCAGAATTCCAAATTAGAATGTTGGTAGTTCTAGAATTCCAAAATATAATGTTGGTGTTGCAGAATTCTAAAATAGAATGTTGGGAGTTCTAGAATTCGAAAATGGAATTTGGATGTTCTAGAATTCCAAAATTGTTTGTTGGGAGTTCTAGAATACCAAAATAGAATGTTGGGAGTTCTAGAATTCCAAAATAGTCTGTTAGGAGTTCTAGAATACTAAAATAGAATGTTGGGAGTTCTAGAATTCCAAAATAGAATATTGGGAGTTCTAGAATTCCAAAATAGAATATTGCGAGTTCTAGAATTCCAAAATAGAATGTTGGGAGTTCTAGAATACTAAAATAGAATGTTGGGAGTTCTAGAATTACAAAATAGAATATTGACAGTTTTAAAATTCCAAAATAGAATGTTGGTAGCTCTAGAATTTCAAAAAGAATGTTGGGAGTTCTAGAATTCCAAAAATAGTATGTTAGGAGTTCTAGAATACTAAAATAGAATGTTGGGAGTTCTAGAATACCAAGGTAAAATGTTGGTGTTGCAGAATTCCAAATTAGAATGTTGGTAGTTCTAGAATTCCAAAATATAATGTTGGTGTTGCAGAATTCTAAAATAGAATGTTGGGAGTTCTAGAATTCGAAAATGGAATGTTGGATGTTCTAGAATTCCAAAATAGAATGTTGGGAGTTCTAGAATTCCAAAATTGTTTGTTGGGAGTTCTAGAATACCAAAATAGAATGTTGGGAGTTCTAGAATTCCAAAATAGTCAGTTAGGAGTTCTAGAATACTAAAATAGAATGTTGGGAGTTCTATAATTCCAAAATAGAATGTTGGGAGTTCCAGAATTCCAAAATAGAATGTTGAGAGTTCTAGAATTCCAAAATAGAATGTTTGTGTTGCAGAATTCCAAAATAGAATGTTGGGAGTTCTAGAATTCGAAAATGGAATGTTGGATGTTCTAGAATTCCAAAATAGAATGTTGGGAGTTCTAGAATTCCAAAATTGTTTGTTGGGAGTTCTAGAATACCAAAATAGAATGTTGGGAGTTCTAGAATTCCAAAATAGTCTGTTGGGAGTTCTAGAATACTAAAATAGAATGTTGGGAGTTCTAGAATTCCAAAATAGAATATTGGGAGTTCTAGAATTCCAAAATAGAATATTGCGAGTTCTAGAATTCCAAAATAGAATGTTGGGAGTTCTAGAATACTAAAATAGAATGTTGGGAGTTCTAGAATTACAAAATAGAATATTGACAGTTTTAAAATTCCAAAATAGAATGTTGGTAGCTCTAGAATTTCAAAAAGAATGTTGGGAGTTCTAGAATTCCAAAAATAGTATGTTAGGAGTTCTAGAATACTAAAATAGAATGTTGGGAGTTCTAGAATACCAAGGTAAAATGTTGGTGTTGCAGAATTCCAAATTAGAATGTTGGTAGTTCTAGAATTCCAAAATATAATGTTGGTGTTGCAGAATTCTAAAATAGAATGTTGGGAGTTCTAGAATTCGAAAATGGAATGTTGGATGTTCTAGAATTCCAAAATAGAATGTTGGGAGTTCTAGAATTCCAAAATTGTTTGTTGGGAGTTCTAGAATACCAAAATAGTATGTTGGGAGTTCTAGAATTCCAAAATAGTCAGTTAGGAGTTCTAGAATACTAAAATAGAATGTTGGGAGTTCTAGAATTCCAAAATAGAATATTGGGAGTTCTAGAATTCCAAAATAGAATATTGCGAGTTCTAGAATTCCAAAATAGAATGTTGGGAGTTCTAGAATTCCAAAATAGAATGTTGGGAGTTCTAGAATTCCAAAATAGAATGTTTGGAGTTCTAGAATACCAAGATATAATGTTGGTGTTGCAGAATTCCAAAATAGAATGTTGAGAGTTCTAGAATACCAAAATATAATGTTGGGTATTCTAGAATTCCAAAATAGAATATTGGGAGTTCTAGAAGTCCAAGATAGAATGTTGGGAGTTCTAGAATTCCTATATAGAATGTTGGGAGTTCATGAATTCCACAATAGAATGTTGTTAGTTCTAGAATTCCAAAATAGAATGTTGGGAGTTCTAGAATACTAAAATAGAATGTTGGGAGTTCTATAATTCCAAAATAGAATGTTGGGAGTTCCAGAATTCCAAAATAGAATGTTGAGAGTTCTAGAATTCCAAAATAGAATGTTTGTGTTGCAGAATTCCAAAATAGAATGTTGGGAGTTCTAGAATACCAAGATAAAATGTTGGTGTTGCAGAATTCCAAAATAGAATGTTGGGAGTTCTAGAATTCGAAAATGGAATGTTGGTGTTCTAGAATTACAAAATAGAATGTTGGGAGTTCTAGAATTCCAAAATAGTATGTTGGGAGTTCTAGAATACCAAAATAGAATGTTGGGAGTTATATAATTCCAAAAGAGAATGTTGGGAGTTCTAGAATTCCAAAATAGAATATTGGGGGTTCTAAAATTTCAAAAAAGAATGTTGGTAGTTCTAGAATTCAAAAAAAGAATGTTGGTGTTGCAGAATTCCAAAATAGAATGTTGGGAGTTCTAGAATACTAAAATAGAATGTTGGGAGTTCTAGAATTACAAAATAGAATATTGACAGTTTTAAAATTCCAAAATAGAATGTTGGTAGCTCTAGAATTTCAAAAAGAATGTTGGGAGTTCTAGAATTCCAAAAATAGTATGTTAGGAGTTCTAGAATACTAAAATAGAATGTTGGGAGTTCTAGAATACCAAGGTAAAATGTTGGTGTTGCAGAATTCCAAATTAGAATGTTGGTAGTTCTAGAATTCCAAAATATAATGTTGGTGTTGCAGAATTCTAAAATAGAATGTTGGGAGTTCTAGAATTCGAAAATGGAATGTTGGATGTTCTAGAATTCCAAAATAGAATGTTGGGAGTTCTAGAATTCCAAAATTGTTTGTTGGGAGTTCTAGAATACCAAAATAGAATGTTGGGAGTTCTAGAATTCCAAAATAGTCTGTTAGGAGTTCTAGAATACTAAAATAGAATGTTGGGAGTTCTAGAATTCCAAAATAGAATATTGGGAGTTCTAGAATTCCAAAATAGAATATTGCGAGTTCTAGAATTCCAAAATAGAATGTTGGGAGTTCTAGAATTCCAAAATAGAATGTTTGGAGTTCTAGAATACCAAGATATAATGTTGGTGTTGCAGAATTCCAAAATAGAATGTTGAGAGTTCTAGAATACCAAAATATAATGTTGGGAGTTCTAGAATTCCAAAATAGAATATTGGGAGTTCTAGAAGTCCAAGATAGAATGTTGGGAGTTCTAGAATTCCTATATAGAATGTTGAGAGTTCTAGAATTCGAAAATGGAATGTTGGTGTTCTAGAATTCCAAAATACGATGTTAGGAGTTCTAGATTTCCAAAAAAGAATGTAGGGAGTTCTAGAATTCCAAAATAGAATGTTGGTGTTGCAGAATTCCAAAATAGAATGTTGGGAGTTCTAGAATACTAAAATAGAATGTTGGGAGTTCTATAATTCCAAAATAGAATGTTGGGAGTTCTAGAATTCCAAAATAGAATGTTAGGAGTTCTAGAATTCCAAGATAGAATGTTGGTGTTGCAGAATTCCAAAATAGAATGTTGGGAGTTCTAGAATACTAAAATAGAATGTTGGGAGTTCTAGAATTCCAAAATAGAATGTTGGGAGTTCCAGAATTCCAAAATAGAATGTTGAGAGTTCTAGAATTCCAAAATAGAATGTTTGTGTTGCAGAATTCCAAAATAGAATGTTGGTAGTTCTAGAATTCCAAAATAGAATGTTGGGAGTTCTAGAATACCAAGATAAAATGTTGGTGTTGCAGAATTCCAAAATAGAATGTTGGGAGTTCTAGAATTCGAAAATGGAATGTTGGTGTTCTAGAATTACAAAATAGAATGTTGGGAGTTCTAGAATTCCAAAATAGTTTGTTGGGAGTTCTAGAATACCAAAATAGAATGTTGGGAGTTCTAGAATTCCAAAATATTCTGTTAAGAGTTCTAGAATACTAAAAATAGAATGTTGGGAGTTCTAGAATTCCAAAATAGAATATTGGGAGTTCTAGAATTCCAAAATAGAATGTTGGGAGTTCTAGAATTCCAAGATAGAATGTTGGTGTTGCAGAATTCCAAAAGAGAATGTTGGGAGTTCTAGAATTCCAAAATAGAATATTGGGGGTTCTAAAATTTCAAAAAAGAATGTTGGTAGTTCTAGAATTCAAAAAAAGAATGTTGGTGTTGCAGAATTCCAAAATAGAATGTTGGGAGTTCTAGAATACTAAAATAGAATGTTGGGAGTTCTAGAATTACAAAATAGAATATTGACAGTTTTAAAATTCCAAAATAGAATGTTGGTAGCTCTAGAATTTCAAAAAGAATGTTGGGAGTTCTAGAATTCCAAAAATAGTATGTCAGGAGTTCTAGAATACTAAAATAGAATGTTGGGAGTTCTAGAATACCAAGGTAAAATGTTGGTGTTGCAGAATTCCAAATTAGAATGTTGGTAGTTCTAGAATTCCAAAATATAATGTTGGTGTTGCAGAATTCTAAAATAGAATGTTGGGAGTTCTAGAATTCGAAAATGGAATTTGGATGTTCTAGAATTCCAAAATTGTTTGTTGGGAGTTCTAGAATACCAAAATAGAATGTTGGGAGTTCTAGAATTCCAAAATAGTCTGTTAGGAGTTCTAGAATACTAAAATAGAATGTTGGGAGTTCTAGAATTCCAAAATAGAATATTGGGAGTTCTAGAATTCCAAAATAGAATATTGCGAGTTCTAGAATTCCAAAATAGAATGTTGGGAGTTCTAGAATACTAAAATAGAATGTTGGGAGTTCTAGAATTACAAAATAGAATATTGACTGTTTAAAAATTCCAAAATAGAATGTTGGTAGCTCTAGAATTTCAAAAAGAATGTTGGGAGTTCTAGAATTCCAAAAATAGTATGTTAGGAGTTCTAGAATACTAAAATAGAATGTTGGGAGTTCTAGAATACCAAGGTAAAATGTTGGTGTTGCAGAATTCCAAATTAGAATGTTGGTAGTTCTAGAATTCCAAAATATAATGTTGGTGTTGCAGAATTCTAAAATAGAATGTTGGGAGTTCTAGAATTCGAAAATGGATTGTTGGATGTTCTAGAATTCCAAAATAGAATGTTGGGAGTTCTAGAATTCCAAAATATAATGTTGGTGTTGCAGAATTCTAAAATAGAATGTTGGGAGTTCTAGAATTCGAAAATGGAATGTTGGATGTTCTAGAATTCCAAAATAGAATGTTGGGAGTTCTAGAATTCCAAAATTGTTTGTTGGGAGTTCTAGAATACCAAAATAGTATGTTGGGAGTTCTAGAATTCCAAAATAGTCAGTTAGGAGTTCTAGAATACTAAAATAGAATGTTGGGAGTTCTAGAATTCCAAAATAGAATATTGGGAGTTCTAGAATTCCAAAATAGAATATTGCGAGTTCTAGAATTCCAAAATAGAATGTTGGGAGTTCTAGAATTCCAAAATAGAATGTTTGGAGTTCTAGAATACCAAGATATAATGTTGGGAGTTCTAGAATACTAAAATAGAATGTTGGGAGTTCTAGAATTACAAAATAGAATATTGACAGTTTTAAAATTCCAAAATAGAATGTTGGTAGCTCTAGAATTTCAAAAAGAATGTTGGGAGTTCTAGAATTCCAAAATAGAATGTTGAGAGTTCTATAATTCCAAAATAGAATGTTGGGAGTTCCAGAATTCCAAAATAGAATGTTGAGAGTTCTAGAATTCCAAAATAGAATGTTTGTGTTGCAGAATTCCAAAATAGAATGTTGGGAGTTCTAGAATACCAAGATAAAATGTTGGTGTTGCAGAATTCCAAAATAGAATGTTGGGAGTTCTAGAATTCGAAAATGGAATGTTGGTGTTCTAGAATTACAAAATAGAATGTTGGGAGTTCTAGAATTCCAAAATAGTATGTTGGGAGTTCTAGAATACCAAAATAGAATGTTGGGAGTTATATAATTCCAAAAGAGAATGTTGGGAGTTCTAGAATTCCAAAATAGAATATTGGGGGTTCTAAAATTTCAAAAAAGAATGTTGGTAGTTCTAGAATTCAAAAAAAGAATGTTGGTGTTGCAGAATTCCAAAATAGAATGTTGGGAGTTCTAGAATACTAAAATAGAATGTTGGGAGTTCTAGAATTACAAAATAGAATATTGACAGTTTTAAAATTCCAAAATAGAATGTTGGTAGCTCTAGAATTTCAAAAAGAATGTTGGGAGTTCTAGAATTCCAAAAATAGTATGTTAGGAGTTCTAGAATACTAAAATAGAATGTTGGGAGTTCTAGAATACCAAGGTAAAATGTTGGTGTTGCAGAATTCCAAATTAGAATGTTGGTAGTTCTAGAATTCCAAAATATAATGTTGGTGTTGCAGAATTCTAAAATAGAATGTTGGGAGTTCTAGAATTCGAAAATGGAATGTTGGATGTTCTAGAATTCCAAAATAGAATGTTGGGAGTTCTAGAATTCCAAAATTGTTTGTTGGGAGTTCTAGAATACCAAAATAGAATGTTGGGAGTTCTAGAATTCCAAAATAGTCTGTTAGGAGTTCTAGAATACTAAAATAGAATGTTGGGAGTTCTAGAATTCCAAAATAGAATATTGGGAGTTCTAGAATTCCAAAATAGAATATTGCGAGTTCTAGAATTCCAAAATAGAATGTTGGGAGTTCTAGAATTCCAAAATAGAATGTTTGGAGTTCTAGAATACCAAGATATAATGTTGGTGTTGCAGAATTCCAAAATAGAATGTTGAGAGTTCTAGAATACCAAAATATAATGTTGGGAGTTCTAGAATTCCAAAATAGAATATTGGGAGTTCTAGAAGTCCAAGATAGAATGTTGGGAGTTCTAGAATTCCTATATAGAATGTTGAGAGTTCTAGAATTCGAAAATGGAATGTTGGTGTTCTAGAATTCCAAAATACAATGTTAGGAGTTCTAGATTTCCAAAAAAGAATGTAGGGAGTTCTAGAATTCCAAAATAGAATGTTGGTGTTGCAGAATTCCAAAATAGAATGTTGGGAGTTCTAGAATACTAAAATAGAATGTTGGGAGTTCTATAATTCCAAAATAGAATGTTGGGAGTTCTAGAATTCCAAAATAGAATGTTAGGAGTTCTAGAATTCCAAGATAGAATGTTGGTGTTGCAGAATTCCAAAATAGAATGTTGGGAGTTCTAGAATACTAAAATAGAATGTTGGGAGTTCTAGAATTCCAAAATAGAATGTTGGGAGTTCCAGAATTCCAAAATAGAATGTTGAGAGTTCTAGAATTCCAAAATAGAATGTTTGTGTTGCAGAATTCCAAAATAGAATGTTGGTAGTTCTAGAATTCCAAAATAGAATGTTGGGAGTTCTAGAATACCAAGATAAAATGTTGGTGTTGCAGAATTCCAAAATAGAATGTTGGGAGTTCTAGAATTCGAAAATGGAATGTTGGTGTTCTAGAATTACAAAATAGAATGTTGGGAGTTCTAGAATTCCAAAATAGTTTGTTGGGAGTTCTAGAATACCAAAATAGAATGTTGGGAGTTCTAGAATTACAAAATAGAATATTGGGGTTCTAGATTTTTTTTTTTTTTTTTTAAAGAAGAATGTTGGGAGTTCTAGAATTCCAAAATATTCTGTTAAGAGTTCTAGAATACTAAAAATAGAATGTTGGGAGTTCTAGAATTCCAAAATAGAATGTTGGGAGTTCTAGAATTCCAAGATAGAATGTTGGTGTTGCAGAATTCCAAAAGAGAATGTTGGGAGTTCTAGAATTCCAAAATAGAATATTGGGGGTTCTAAAATTTCAAAAAAGAATGTTGGTAGTTCTAGAATTCAAAAAAAGAATGTTGGTGTTGCAGAATTCCAAAATAGAATGTTGGGAGTTCTAGAATACTAAAATAGAATGTTGGGAGTTCTAGAATTACAAAATAGAATATTGACAGTTTTAAAATTCCAAAATAGAATGTTGGTAGCTCTAGAATTTCAAAAAGAATGTTGGGAGTTCTAGAATTCCAAAAATAGTATGTCAGGAGTTCTAGAATACTAAAATAGAATGTTGGGAGTTCTAGAATACCAAGGTAAAATGTTGGTGTTGCAGAATTCCAAATTAGAATGTTGGTAGTTCTAGAATTCCAAAATATAATGTTGGTGTTGCAGAATTCTAAAATAGAATGTTGGGAGTTCTAGAATTCGAAAATGGAATTTGGATGTTCTAGAATTCCAAAATTGTTTGTTGGGAGTTCTAGAATACCAAAATAGAATGTTGGGAGTTCTAGAATTCCAAAATAGTCTGTTAGGAGTTCTAGAATACTAAAATAGAATGTTGGGAGTTCTAGAATTCCAAAATAGAATATTGGGAGTTCTAGAATTCCAAAATAGAATATTGCGAGTTCTAGAATTCCAAAATAGAATGTTGGGAGTTCTAGAATACTAAAATAGAATGTTGGGAGTTCTAGAATTACAAAATAGAATATTGACAGTTTAAAAATTCCAAAATAGAATATTGGTAGCTCTAGAATTTCAAAAAGAATGTTGGGAGTTCTAGAATTCCAAAAATAGTATGTTAGGAGTTCTAGAATACTAAAATAGAATGTTGGGAGTTCTAGAATACCAAGGTAAAATGTTGGTGTTGCAGAATTCCAAATTAGAATGTTGGTAGTTCTAGAATTCCAAAATATAATGTTGGTGTTGCAGAATTCTAAAATAGAATGTTGGGAGTTCTAGAATTCGAAAATGGAATGTTGGATGTTCTAGAATTCCAAAATAGAATGTTGGGAGTTCTAGAATTCCAAAATTGTTTGTTGGGAGTTCTAGAATACCAAAATAGAATGTTGGGAGTTCTAGAATTCCAAAATAGTCAGTTAGGAGTTCTAGAATACTAAAATAGAATGTTGGGAGTTCTATAATTCCAAAATAGAATGTTGGGAGTTCCAGAATTCCAAAATAGAATGTTGAGAGTTCTAGAATTCCAAAATAGAATGTTTGTGTTGCAGAATTCCAAAATAGAATGTTGGGAGTTCTAGAATTCGAAAATGGAATGTTGGATGTTCTAGAATTCCAAAATAGAATGTTGGGAGTTCTAGAATTCCAAAATTGTTTGATGGGAGTTCTAGAATACCAAAATAGAATGTTGGGAGTTCTAGAATTCCAAAATAGTCTGTTGGGAGTTCTAGAATACTAAAATAGAATGTTGGGAGTTCTAGAATTCCAAAATAGAATATTGGGAGTTCTAGAATTCCAAAATAGAATATTGCGAGTTCTAGAATTCCAAAATAGAATGTTGGGAGTTCTAGAATACTAAAATAGAATGTTGGGAGTTCTAGAATTACAAAATAGAATATTGACAGTTTTAAAATTCCAAAATAGAATGTTGGTAGCTCTAGAATTTCAAAAAGAATGTTGGGAGTTCTAGAATTCCAAAAATAGTATGTTAGGAGTTCTAGAATACTAAAATAGAATGTTGGGAGTTCTAGAATACCAAGGTAAAATGTTGGTGTTGCAGAATTCCAAATTAGAATGTTGGTAGTTCTAGAATTCCAAAATATAATGTTGGTGTTGCAGAATTCTAAAATAGAATGTTGGGAGTTCTAGAATTCGAAAATGGAATGTTGGATGTTCTAGAATTCCAAAATAGAATGTTGGGAGTTCTAGAATTCCAAAATTGTTTGTTGGGAGTTCTAGAATACCAAAATAGTATGTTGGGAGTTCTAGAATTCCAAAATAGTCAGTTAGGAGTTCTAGAATACTAAAATAGAATGTTGGGAGTTCTAGAATTCCAAAATAGAATATTGGGGTTCTAGATTTTTTTTTTTTTTTAAAAGAAGAATGTTGGGAGTTCTAGAATTCCAAAATATTCTGTTAAGAGTTCTAGAATACTAAAAATAGAATATTGGGAGTTCTAGAATTCCAAAATAGAATATTGGGAGTTCTAGAATTCCAAAATAGAATGTTGGGAGTTCTAGAATTCCAAGATAGAATGTTGGTGTTGCAGAATTCCAAAAGAGAATGTTGGGAGTTCTAGAATTTCAAAATAGAATATTGGGGGTTCTAAAATTTCAAAAAAGAATGTTGGTAGTTCTAGAATTCAAAAAAAGAATGTTGGTGTTGCAGAATTCCAAAATAGAATGTTGGGAGTTCTAGAATACTAAAATAGAATGTTGGGAGTTCTAGAATTACAAAATAGAATATTGACAGTTTTAAAATTCCAAAATAGAATGTTGGTAGCTCTAGAATTTCAAAAAGAATGTTGGGAGTTCTAGAATTCCAAAAATAGTATGTCAGGAGTTCTAGAATACTAAAATAGAATGTTGGGAGTTCTAGAATACCAAGGTAAAATGTTGGTGTTGCAGAATTCCAAATTAGAATGTTGGTAGTTCTAGAATTCCAAAATATAATGTTGGTGTTGCAGAATTCTAAAATAGAATGTTGGGAGTTCTAGAATTCGAAAATGGAATTTGGATGTTCTAGAATTCCAAAATTGTTTGTTGGGAGTTCTAGAATACCAAAATAGAATGTTGGGAGTTCTAGAATTCCAAAATAGTCTGTTAGGAGTTCTAGAATACTAAAATAGAATGTTGGGAGTTCTAGAATTCCAAAATAGAATATTGGGAGTTCTAGAATTCCAAAATAGAATATTGCGAGTTCTAGAATTCCAAAATAGAATGTTGGGAGTTCTAGAATACTAAAATAGAATGTTGGGAGTTCTAGAATTACAAAATAGAATATTGACAGTTTAAAAATTCCAAAATAGAATGTTGGTAGCTCTAGAATTTCAAAAAGAATGTTGGGAGTTCTAGAATTCCAAAAATAGTATGTTAGGAGTTCTAGAATACTAAAATAGAATGTTGGGAGTTCTAGAATACCAAGGTAAAATGTTGGTGTTGCAGAATTCCAAATTAGAATGTTGGTAGTTCTAGAATTCCAAAATATAATGTTGGTGTTGCAGAATTCTAAAATAGAATGTTGGGAGTTCTAGAATTCGAAAATGGAATGTTGGATGTTCTAGAATTCCAAAATAGAATGTTGGGAGTTCTAGAATTCCAAAATTGTTTGTTGGGAGTTCTAGAATACCAAAATAGTATGTTGGGAGTTCTAGAATTCCAAAATAGTCAGTTAGGAGTTCTAGAATACTAAAATAGAATGTTGGGAGTTCTAGAATTCCAAAATAGAATATTGGGAGTTCTAGAATTCCAAAATAGAATATTGCGAGTTCTAGAATTCCAAAATAGAATGTTGGGAGTTCTAGAATTCCAAAATAGAATGTTGGGAGTTCTAGAATTCCAAAATAGAATGTTTGGAGTTCTAGAATACCAAGATATAATGTTGGTGTTGCAGAATTCCAAAATAGAATGTTGAGAGTTCTAGAATACCAAAATATAATGTTGGGTATTCTAGAATTCCAAAATAGAATATTGGGAGTTCTAGAAGTCCAAGATAGAATGTTGGGAGTTCTAGAATTCCTATATAGAATGTTGGGAGTTCATGAATTCCACAATAGAATGTTGTTAGTTCTAGAATTCCAAAATAGAATGTTGGGAGTTCTAGAATACTAAAATAGAATGTTGGGAGTTCTATAATTCCAAAATAGAATGTTGGGAGTTCCAGAATTCCAAAATAGAATGTTGAGAGTTCTAGAATTCCAAAATAGAATGTTTGTGTTGCAGAATTCCAAAATAGAATGTTGGGAGTTCTAGAATACCAAGATAAAATGTTGGTGTTGCAGAATTCCAAAATAGAATGTTGGGAGTTCTAGAATTCGAAAATGGAATGTTGGTGTTCTAGAATTACAAAATAGAATGTTGGGAGTTCTAGAATTCCAAAATAGTATGTTGGGAGTTCTAGAATACCAAAATAGAATGTTGGGAGTTATATAATTCCAAAAGAGAATGTTGGGAGTTCTAGAATTCCAAAATAGAATATTGGGGGTTCTAAAATTTCAAAAAAGAATGTTGGTAGTTCTAGAATTCAAAAAAAGAATGTTGGTGTTGCAGAATTCCAAAATAGAATGTTGGGAGTTCTAGAATTCGAAAATGGAATGTTGGTGTTCTAGAATTACAAAATAGAATGTTGGGAGTTCTAGAATTCCAAAATAGTATGTTGGGAGTTCTAGAATACCAAAATAGAATGTTGGGAGTTATATAATTCCAAAAGAGAATATTGACAGTTTTAAAATTCCAAAATAGAATGTTGGTAGCTCTAGAATTTCAAAAAGAATGTTGGGAGTTCTAGAATTCCAAAAATAGTATGTTAGGAGTTCTAGAATACTAAAATAGAATGTTGGGAGTTCTAGAATACCAAGGTAAAATGTTGGTGTTGCAGAATTCCAAATTAGAATGTTGGTAGTTCTAGAATTCCAAAATATAATGTTGGTGTTGCAGAATTCTAAAATAGAATGTTGGGAGTTCTAGAATTCGAAAATGGAATGTTGGATGTTCTAGAATTCCAAAATAGAATGTTGGGAGTTCTAGAATTCCAAAATTGTTTGTTGGGAGTTCTAGAATACCAAAATAGAATGTTGGGAGTTCTAGAATTCCAAAATAGTCTGTTAGGAGTTCTAGAATACTAAAATAGAATGTTGGGAGTTCTAGAATTCCAAAATAGAATATTGGGAGTTCTAGAATTCCAAAATAGAATATTGCGAGTTCTAGAATTCCAAAATAGAATGTTGGGAGTTCTAGAATTCCAAAATAGAATGTTTGGAGTTCTAGAATACCAAGATATAATGTTGGTGTTGCAGAATTCCAAAATAGAATGTTGAGAGTTCTAGAATACCAAAATATAATGTTGGGAGTTCTAGAATTCCAAAATAGAATATTGGGAGTTCTAGAAGTCCAAGATAGAATGTTGGGAGTTCTAGAATTCCTATATAGAATGTTGAGAGTTCTAGAATTCGAAAATGGAATGTTGGTGTTCTAGAATTCCAAAATACGATGTTAGGAGTTCTAGATTTCCAAAAAAGAATGTAGGGAGTTCTAGAATTCCAAAATAGAATGTTGGTGTTGCAGAATTCCAAAATAGAATGTTGGGAGTTCTAGAATACTAAAATAGAATGTTGGGAGTTCTATAATTCCAAAATAGAATGTTGGGAGTTCTAGAATTCCAAAATAGAATGTTAGGAGTTCTAGAATTCCAAGATAGAATGTTGGTGTTGCAGAATTCCAAAATAGAATGTTGGGAGTTCTAGAATACTAAAATAGAATGTTGGGAGTTCTAGAATTCCAAAATAGAATGTTGGGAGTTCCAGAATTCCAAAATAGAATGTTGAGAGTTCTAGAATTCCAAAATAGAATGTTTGTGTTGCAGAATTCCAAAATAGAATGTTGGTAGTTCTAGAATTCCAAAATAGAATGTTGGGAGTTCTAGAATACCAAGATAAAATGTTGGTGTTGCAGAATTCCAAAATAGAATGTTGGGAGTTCTAGAATTCGAAAATGGAATGTTGGTGTTCTAGAATTACAAAATAGAATGTTGGGAGTTCTAGAATTCCAAAATAGTTTGTTGGGAGTTCTAGAATACCAAAATAGAATGTTGGGAGTTCTAGAATTACAAAATAGAATATTGGGGTTCTAGATTTTTTTTTTTTTTAAAAAGAAGAATGTTGGGAGTTCTAGAATTCCAAAATATTCTGTTAAGAGTTCTAGAATACTAAAAATAGAATGTTGGGAGTTCTAGAATTCCAAAATAGAATATTGGGAGTTCTAGAATTCCAAAATAGAATGTTGGGAGTTCTAGAATTCCAAGATAGAATGTTGGTGTTGCAGAATTCCAAAAGAGAATGTTGGGAGTTCTAGAATTCCAAAATAGAATATTGGGGGTTCTAAAATTTCAAAAAAGAATGTTGGTAGTTCTAGAATTCAAAAAAAGAATGTTGGTGTTGCAGAATTCCAAAATAGAATGTTGGGAGTTCTAGAATACTAAAATAGAATGTTGGGAGTTCTAGAATTACAAAATAGAATATTGACAGTTTTAAAATTCCAAAATAGAATGTTGGTAGCTCTAGAATTTCAAAAAGAATGTTGGGAGTTCTAGAATTCCAAAAATAGTATGTCAGGAGTTCTAGAATACTAAAATAGAATGTTGGGAGTTCTAGAATACCAAGGTAAAATGTTGGTGTTGCAGAATTCCAAATTAGAATGTTGGTAGTTCTAGAATTCCAAAATATAATGTTGGTGTTGCAGAATTCTAAAATAGAATGTTGGGAGTTCTAGAATTCGAAAATGGAATTTGGATGTTCTAGAATTCCAAAATTGTTTGTTGGGAGTTCTAGAATACCAAAATAGAATGTTGGGAGTTCTAGAATTCCAAAATAGTCTGTTAGGAGTTCTAGAATACTAAAATAGAATGTTGGGAGTTCTAGAATTCCAAAATAGAATATTGGGAGTTCTAGAATTCCAAAATAGAATATTGCGAGTTCTAGAATTCCAAAATAGAATGTTGGGAGTTCTAGAATACTAAAATAGAATGTTGGGAGTTCTAGAATTACAAAATAGAATATTGACAGTTTAAAAATTCCAAAATAGAATGTTGGTAGCTCTAGAATTTCAAAAAGAATGTTGGGAGTTCTAGAATTCCAAAAATAGTATGTTAGGAGTTCTAGAATACTAAAATAGAATGTTGGGAGTTCTAGAATACCAAGGTAAAATGTTGGTGTTGCAGAATTCCAAATTAGAATGTTGGTAGTTCTAGAATTCCAAAATATAATGTTGGTGTTGCAGAATTCTAAAATAGAATGTTGGGAGTTCTAGAATTCGAAAATGGAATGTTGGATGTTCTAGAATTCCAAAATAGAATGTTGGGAGTTCTAGAATTCCAAAATTGTTTGTTGGGAGTTCTAGAATACCAAAATAGAATGTTGGGAGTTCTAGAATTCCAAAATAGTCTGTTAGGAGTTCTAGAATACTAAAATAGAATGTTGGGAGTTCTAGAATTCCAAAATAGAATATTGGGAGTTCTAGAATTCCAAAATAGAATATTGCGAGTTCTAGAATTCCAAAATAGAATGTTGGGAGTTCTAGAATTCCAAAATAGAATGTTTGGAGTTCTAGAATACCAAGATATAATGTTGGTGTTGCAGAATTCCAAAATAGAATGTTGAGAGTTCTAGAATACCAAAATATAATGTTGGGAGTTCTAGAATTCCAAAATAGAATATTGGGAGTTCTAGAAGTCCAAGATAGAATGTTGGGAGTTCTAGAATTCCTATATAGAATGTTGAGAGTTCTAGAATTCGAAAATGGAATGTTGGTGTTCTAGAATTCCAAAATACAATGTTAGGAGTTCTAGATTTCCAAAAAAGAATGTAGGGAGTTCTAGAATTCCAAAATAGAATGTTGGTGTTGCAGAATTCCAAAATAGAATGTTGGGAGTTCTAGAATACTAAAATAGAATGTTGGGAGTTCTATAATTCCAAAATAGAATGTTGGGAGTTCTAGAATTCCAAAATAGAATGTTAGGAGTTCTAGAATTCCAAGATAGAATGTTGGTGTTGCAGAATTCCAAAATAGAATGTTGGGAGTTCTAGAATACTAAAATAGAATGTTGGGAGTTCTAGAATTCCAAAATAGAATGTTGGGAGTTCCAGAATTCCAAAATAGAATGTTGAGAGTTCTAGAATTCCAAAATAGAATGTTTGTGTTGCAGAATTCCAAAATAGAATGTTGGTAGTTCTAGAATTCCAAAATAGAATGTTGGGAGTTCTAGAATACCAAGATAAAATGTTGGTGTTGCAGAATTCCAAAATAGAATGTTGGGAGTTCTAGAATTCGAAAATGGAATGTTGGTGTTCTAGAATTACAAAATAGAATGTTGGGAGTTCTAGAATTCCAAAATAGTTTGTTGGGAGTTCTAGAATTCCAAAATAGAATGTTGGGAGTTCTAGAATTACAAAATAGAATATTGGGGTTCTAGATTTTTTTTTTTTTTTTTAAAAAGAAGAATGTTGGGAGTTCTAGAATTCCAAAATATTCTGTTAAGAGTTCTAGAATACTAAAAATAGAATGTTGGGAGTTCTAGAATTCCAAAATAGAATATTGGGAGTTCTAGAATTCCAAAATAGAATGTTGGGAGTTCTAGAATTCCAAGATAGAATGTTGGTGTTGCAGAATTCCAAAAGAGAATGTTGGGAGTTCTAGAATTCCAAAATAGAATATTGGGGGTTCTAAAATTTCAAAAAAGAATGTTGGTAGTTCTAGAATTCAAAAAAAGAATGTTGGTGTTGCAGAATTCCAAAATAGAATGTTGGGAGTTCTAGAATACTAAAATAGAATGTTGGGAGTTCTAGAATTACAAAATAGAATATTGACAGTTTTAAAATTCCAAAATAGAATGTTGGTAGCTCTAGAATTTCAAAAAGAATGTTGGGAGTTCTAGAATTCCAAAAATAGTATGTCAGGAGTTCTAGAATACTAAAATAGAATGTTGGGAGTTCTAGAATACCAAGGTAAAATGTTGGTGTTGCAGAATTCCAAATTAGAATGTTGGTAGTTCTAGAATTCCAAAATATAATGTTGGTGTTGCAGAATTCTAAAATAGAATGTTGGGAGTTCTAGAATTCGAAAATGGAATTTGGATGTTCTAGAATTCCAAAATTGTTTGTTGGGAGTTCTAGAATACCAAAATAGAATGTTGGGAGTTCTAGAATTCCAAAATAGTCTGTTAGGAGTTCTAGAATACTAAAATAGAATGTTGGGAGTTCTAGAATTCCAAAATAGAATATTGGGAGTTCTAGAATTCCAAAATAGAATATTGCGAGTTCTAGAATTCCAAAATAGAATGTTGGGAGTTCTAGAATACTAAAATAGAATGTTGGGAGTTCTAGAATACCAAGGTAAAATGTTGGTGTTGCAGAATTCCAAATTAGAATGTTGGTAGTTCTAGAATTCCAAAATATAATGTTGGTGTTGCAGAATTCTAAAATAGAATGTTGGGAGTTCT
This sequence comes from Pseudophryne corroboree, assembly GCF_028390025.1. Taxonomy (NCBI): domain Eukaryota; kingdom Metazoa; phylum Chordata; class Amphibia; order Anura; family Myobatrachidae; genus Pseudophryne; species Pseudophryne corroboree. Next base: position 368,142,461 of record NC_086448.1, read on the forward strand.
AGAATTCGAAAATGGAATGTTGGATGTTCTAGAATTCCAAAATAGAATGTTGGGAGTTCTAGAATTCCAAAATTGTTTGTTGGGAGTTCTAGAATACCAAAATAGAATGTTGGGAGTTCTAGAATTCCAAAATAGTCAGTTAGGAGTTCTAGAATACTAAAATAGAATGTTGGGAGTTCTATAATTCCAAAATAGAATGTTGGGAGTTCCAGAATTCCAAAATAGAATGTTGAGAGTTCTAGAATTCCAAAATAGAATGTTTGTGTTGCAGAATTCCAAAATAGAATGTTGGGAGTTCTAGAATTCGAAAATGGAATGTTGGATGTTCTAGAATTCCAAAATAGAATGTTGGGAGTTCTAGAATTCCAAAATTGTTTGTTGGGAGTTCTAGAATACCAAAATAGAATGTTGGGAGTTCTAGAATTCCAAAATAGTCTGTTGGGAGTTCTAGAATACTAAAATAGAATGTTGGGAGTTCTAGAATTCCAAAATAGAATATTGGGAGTTCTAGAATTCCAAAATAGAATATTGCGAGTTCTAGAATTCCAAAATAGAATGTTGGGAGTTCTAGAATACTAAAATAGAATGTTGGGAGTTCTAGAATTACAAAATAGAATATTGACAGTTTTAAAATTCCAAAATAGAATGTTGGTAGCTCTAGAATTTCAAAAAGAATGTTGGGAGTTCTAGAATTCCAAAAATAGTATGTTAGGAGTTCTAGAATACTAAAATAGAATGTTGGGAGTTCTAGAATACCAAGGTAAAATGTTGGTGTTGCAGAATTCCAAATTAGAATGTTGGTAGTTCTAGAATTCCAAAATATAATGTTGGTGTTGCAGAATTCTAAAATAGAATGTTGGGAGTTCTAGAATTCGAAAATGGAATGTTGGATGTTCTAGAATTCCAAAATAGAATGTTGGGAGTTCTAGAATTCCAAAATTGTTTGTTGGGAGTTCTAGAATACCAAAATAGTATGTTGGGAGTTCTAGAATTCCAAAATAGTCAGTTAGGAGTTCTAGAATACTAAAATAGAATGTTGGGAGTTCTAGAATTCCAAAATAGAATATTGGGAGTTCTAGAATTCCAAAATAGAATATTGCGAGTTCTAGAATTCCAAAAATAGTATGTTAGGAGTTCTAGAATACTAAAATAGAATGTTGGGAGTTCTAGAATACCAAGGTAAAATGTTGGTGTTGCAGAATTCCAAATTAGAATGTTGGTAGTTCTAGAATTCCAAAATATAATGTTGGTGTTGCAGAATTCTAAAATAGAATGTTGGGAGTTCTAGAATTCGAAAATGGAATGTTGGATGTTCTAGAATTCCAAAATAGAATGTTGGGAGTTCTAGAATTCCAAAATTGTTTGTTGGGAGTTCTAGAATACCAAAATAGAATGTTGGGAGTTCTAGAATTCCAAAATAGTCTGTTAGGAGTTCTAGAATACTAAAATAGAATGTTGGGAGTTCTAGAATTCCAAAATAGAATATTGGGAGTTCTAGAATTCCAAAATAGAATATTGCGAGTTCTAGAATTCCAAAATAGAATGTTGGGAGTTCTAGAATTCCAAAATAGAATGTTTGGAGTTCTAGAATACCAAGATATAATGTTGGTGTTGCAGAATTCCAAAATAGAATGTTGAGAGTTCTAGAATACCAAAATATAATGTTGGGAGTTCTAGAATTCCAAAATAGAATATTGGGAGTTCTAGAAGTCCAAGATAGAATGTTGGGAGTTCTAGAATTCCTATATAGAATGTTGAGAGTTCTAGAATTCGAAAATGGAATGTTGGTGTTCTAGAATTCCAAAATACAATGTTAGGAGTTCTAGATTTCCAAAAAAGAATGTAGGGAGTTCTAGAATTCCAAAATAGAATGTTGGTGTTGCAGAATTCCAAAATAGAATGTTGGGAGTTCTAGAATACTAAAATAGAATGTTGGGAGTTCTATAATTCCAAAATAGAATGTTGGGAGTTCTAGAATTCCAAAATAGAATGTTAGGAGTTCTAGAATTCCAAGATAGAATGTTGGTGTTGCAGAATTCCAAAATAGAATGTTGGGAGTTCTAGAATACTAAAATAGAATGTTGGGAGTTCTAGAATTCCAAAATAGAATGTTGGGAGTTCCAGAATTCCAAAATAGAATGTTGAGAGTTCTAGAATTCCAAAATAGAATGTTTGTGTTGCAGAATTCCAAAATAGAATGTTGGTAGTTCTAGAATTCCAAAATAGAATGTTGGGAGTTCTAGAATACCAAGATAAAATGTTGGTGTTGCAGAATTCCAAAATAGAATGTTGGGAGTTCTAGAATTCGAAAATGGAATGTTGGTGTTCTAGAATTACAAAATAGAATGTTGGGAGTTCTAGAATTCCAAAATAGTTTGTTGGGAGTTCTAGAATTCCAAAATAGAATGTTGGGAGTTCTAGAATTACAAAACAGAATATTGGGGTTCTAGATTTTTTTTTTTTTTAAAAGAAGAATGTTGGGAGTTCTAGAATTCCAAAATATTCTGTTAAGAGTTCTAGAATACTAAAAATAGAATGTTGGGAGTTCTAGAATTCCAAAATAGAATATTGGGAGTTCTAGAATTCCAAAATAGAATGTTGGGAGTTCTAGAATTCCAAGATAGAATGTTGGTGTTGCAGAATTCCAAAAGAGAATGTTGGGAGTTCTAGAATTCCAAAATAGAATATTGGGGGTTCTAAAATTTCAAAAAAGAATGTTGGTAGTTCTAGAATTCAAAAAAAGAATGTTGGTGTTGCAGAATTCCAAAATAGAATGTTGGGAGTTCTAGAATACTAAAATAGAATGTTGGGAGTTCTAGAATTACAAAATAGAATATTGACAGTTTTAAAATTCCAAAATAGAATGTTGGTAGCTCTAGAATTTCAAAAAGAATGTTGGGAGTTCTAGAATTCCAAAAATAGTATGTCAGGAGTTCTAGAATACTAAAATAGAATGTTGGGAGTTCTAGAATACCAAGGTAAAATGTTGGTGTTGCAGAATTCCAAATTAGAATGTTGGTAGTTCTAGAATTCCAAAATATAATGTTGGTGTTGCAGAATTCTAAAATAGAATGTTGGGAGTTCTAGAATTCGAAAATGGAATGTTGGATGTTCTAGAATTCCAAAATAGAATGTTGGGAGTTCTAGAATTCCAAAATTGTTTGTTGGGAGTTCTAGAATACCAAAATAGAATGTTGGGAGTTCTAGAATTCCAAAATAGTCTGTTAGGAGTTCTAGAATACTAAAATAGAATGTTGGGAGTTCTAGAATTCCAAAATAGAATATTGGGAGTTCTAGAATTCCAAAATAGAATATTGCGAGTTCTAGAATTCCAAAATAGAATGTTGGGAGTTCTAGAATTCCAAAATAGAATGTTTGGAGTTCTAGAATACCAAGATATAATGTTGGTGTTGCAGAATTCCAAAATAGAATGTTGAGAGTTCTAGAATACCAAAATATAATGTTGGGAGTTCTAGAATTCCAAAATAGAATATTGGGAGTTCTAGAAGTCCAAGATAGAATGTTGGGAGTTCTAGAATTCCTATATAGAATGTTGAGAGTTCTAGAATTCGAAAATGGAATGTTGGTGTTCTAGAATTCCAAAATACAATGTTAGGAGTTCTAGATTTCCAAAAAAGAATGTAGGGAGTTCTAGAATTCCAAAATAGAATGTTGGTATTGCAGAATTCCAAAATAGAATGTTGGGAGTTCTAGAATACTAAAATAGAATGTTGGGAGTTCTATAATTCCAAAATAGAATGTTGGGAGTTCTAGAATTCCAAAATAGAATGTTAGGAGTTCTAGAATTCCAAGATAGAATGTTGGTGTTGCAGAATTCCAAAATAGAATGTTGGGAGTTCTAGAATACTAAAATAGAATGTTGGGAGTTCTAGAATTCCAAAATAGAATGTTGGGAGTTCCAGAATTCCAAAATAGAATGTTGAGAGTTCTAGAATTCCAAAATAGAATGTTTGTGTTGCAGAATTCCAAAATAGAATGTTGGTAGTTCTAGAATTCCAAAATAGAATGTTGGGAGTTCTAGAATTCGAAAATGGAATGTTGGTGTTCTAGAATTACAAAATAGAATGTTGGGAGTTCTAGAATTCCAAAATAGTTTGTTGGGAGTTCTAGAATTCCAAAATAGAATGTTGGGAGTTCTAGAATTACAAAATAGAATATTGGGGTTCTAGATTTTTTTTTTTTTTTTTTAAAAGAAGAATGTTGGGAGTTCTAGAATTCCAAAATATTCTGTTAAGAGTTCTAGAATACTAAAAATAGAATGTTGGGAGTTCTAGAATTCCAAAATAGAATATTGGGAGTTCTAGAATTCCAAAATAGAATGTTGGGAGTTCTAGAATTCCAAGATAGAATGTTGGTGTTGCAGAATTCCAAAAGAGAATGTTGGGAGTTCTAGAATTCCAAAATAGAATATTGGGGGTTCTAAAATTTCAAAAAAGAATGTTGGTAGTTCTAGAATTCAAAAAAAGAATGTTGGTGTTGCAGAATTCCAAAATAGAATGTTGGGAGTTCTAGAATACTAAAATAGAATGTTGGGAGTTCTAGAATTACAAAATAGAATATTGACAGTTTTAAAATTCCAAAATAGAATGTTGGTAGCTCTAGAATTTCAAAAAGAATGTTGGGAGTTCTAGAATTCCAAAAATAGTATGTCAGGAGTTCTAGAATACTAAAATAGAATGTTGGGAGTTCTAGAATACCAAGGTAAAATGTTGGTGTTGCAGAATTCCAAATTAGAATGTTGGTAGTTCTAGAATTCCAAAATATAATGTTGGTGTTGCAGAATTCTAAAATAGAATGTTGGGAGTTCTAGAATTCGAAAATGGAATTTGGATGTTCTAGAATTCCAAAATTGTTTGTTGGGAGTTCTAGAATACCAAAATAGAATGTTGGGAGTTCTAGAATTCCAAAATAGTCTGTTAGGAGTTCTAGAATACTAAAATAGAATGTTGGGAGTTCTAGAATTCCAAAATAGAATATTGGGAGTTCTAGAATTCCAAAATAGAATATTGCGAGTTCTAGAATTCCAAAATAGAATGTTGGGAGTTCTAGAATACTAAAATAGAATGTTGGGAGTTCTAGAATTACAAAATAGAATATTGACAGTTTAAAAATTCCAAAATAGAATGTTGGTAGCTCTAGAATTTCAAAAAGAATGTTGGGAGTTCTAGAATTCCAAAAATAGTATGTTAGGAGTTCTAGAATACTAAAATAGAATGTTGGGAGTTCTAGAATACCAAGGTAAAATGTTGGTGTTGCAGAATTCCAAATTAGAATGTTGGTAGTTCTAGAATTCCAAAATATAATGTTGGTGTTGCAGAATTCTAAAATAGAATGTTGGGAGTTCTAGAATTCGAAAATGGAATGTTGGATGTTCTAGAATTCCAAAATAGAATGTTGGGAGTTCTAGAATTCCAAAATTGTTTGTTGGGAGTTCTAGAATACCAAAATAGAATGTTGGGAGTTCTAGAATTCCAAAATAGTCAGTTAGGAGTTCTAGAATACTAAAATAGAATGTTGGGAGTTCTATAATTCCAAAATAGAATGTTGGGAGTTCCAGAATTCCAAAATAGAATGTTGAGAGTTCTAGAATTCCAAAATAGAATGTTTGTGTTGCAGAATTCCAAAATAGAATGTTGGGAGTTCTAGAATTCGAAAATGGAATGTTGGATGTTCTAGAATTCCAAAATAGAATGTTGGGAGTTCTAGAATTCCAAAATTGTTTGTTGGGAGTTCTAGAATACCAAAATAGAATGTTGGGAGTTCTAGAATTCCAAAATAGTCTGTTGGGAGTTCTAGAATACTAAAATAGAATGTTGGGAGTTCTAGAATTCCAAAATAGAATATTGGGAGTTCTAGAATTCCAAAATAGAATATTGCGAGTTCTAGAATTCCAAAATAGTCAGTTAGGAGTTCTAGAATACTAAAATAGAATGTTGGGAGTTCTAGAATTCCAAAATAGAATATTGGGAGTTCTAGAATTCCAAAATAGAATATTGCGAGTTCTAGAATTCCAAAATAGAATGTTGGGAGTTCTAGAATTCCAAAATAGAATGTTGGGAGTTCTAGAATTCCAAAATAGAATGTTTGGAGTTCTAGAATACCAAGATATAATGTTGGTGTTGCAGAATTCCAAAATAGAATGTTGAGAGTTCTAGAATACCAAAATATAATGTTGGGTATTCTAGAATTCCAAAATAGAATATTGGGAGTTCTAGAAGTCCAAGATAGAATGTTGGGAGTTCTAGAATTCCTATATAGAATGTTGGGAGTTCATGAATTCCACAATAGAATGTTGTTAGTTCTAGAATTCCAAAATAGAATGTTGGGAGTTATAGAATACTAAAATAGAATGTTGGGAGTTCTATAATTCCAAAATAGAATGTTGGGAGTTCCAGAATTCCAAAATAGAATGTTGAGAGTTCTAGAATTCCAAAATAGAATGTTTGTGTTGCAGAATTCCAAAATAGAATGTTGGGAGTTCTAGAATACCAAGATGAAATGTTGGTGTTGCAGAATTCCAAAATAGAATGTTGGGAGTTCTAGAATTCGAAAATGGAATGTTGGTGTTCTAGAATTACAAAATAGAATGTTGGGAGTTCTAGAATTCCAAAATAGTATGTTGGGAGTTCTAGAATACCAAAATAGAATGTTGGGAGTTATATAATTCCAAAAGAGAATGTTGGGAGTTCTAGAATTCCAAAATAGAATATTGGGGGTTCTAAAATTTCAAAAAAGAATGTTGGTAGTTCTAGAATTCAAAAAAAGAATGTTGGTGTTGCAGAATTCCAAAATAGAATGTTGGGAGTTCTAGAATACTAAAATAGAATGTTGGGAGTTCTAGAATTACAAAATAGAATATTGACAGTTTTAAAATTCCAAAATAGAATGTTGGTAGCTCTAGAATTTCAAAAAGAATGTTGGGAGTTCTAGAATTCCAAAAATAGTATGTTAGGAGTTCTAGAATACTAAAATAGAATGTTGGGAGTTCTAGAATACCAAGGTAAAATGTTGGTGTTGCAGAATTCCAAATTAGAATGTTGGTAGTTCTAGAATTCCAAAATATAATGTTGGTGTTGCAGAATTCTAAAATAGAATGTTGGGAGTTCTAGAATTCGAAAATGGAATGTTGGATGTTCTAGAATTCCAAAATAGAATGTTGGGAGTTCTAGAATTCCAAAATTGTTTGTTGGGAGTTCTAGAATACCAAAATAGAATGTTGGGAGTTCTAGAATTCCAAAATAGTCTGTTAGGAGTTCTAGAATACTAAAATAGAATGTTGGGAGTTCTAGAATTCCAAAATAGAATATTGGGAGTTCTAGAATTCCAAAATAGAATATTGCGAGTTCTAGAATTCCAAAATAGAATGTTGGGAGTTCTAGAATTCCAAAATAGAATGTTTGGAGTTCTAGAATACCAAGATATAATGTTGGTGTTGCAGAATTCCAAAATAGAATGTTGAGAGTTCTAGAATACCAAAATATAATGTTGGGAGTTCTAGAATTCCAAAATAGAATATTGGGAGTTCTAGAAGTCCAAGATAGCATGTTGGGAGTTCTAGAATTCCTATATAGAATGTTGAGAGTTCTAGAATTCGAAAATGGAATGTTGGTGTTCTAGAATTCCAAAATACAATGTTAGGAGTTCTAGATTTCCAAAAAAGAATGTAGGGAGTTCTAGAATTCCAAAATAGAATGTTGGTGTTGCAGAATTCCAAAATAGAATGTTGGGAGTTCTAGAATACTAAAATAGAATGTTGGGAGTTCTATAATTCCAAAATAGAATGTTGGGAGTTCTAGAATTCCAAAATAGAATGTTAGGAGTTCTAGAATTCCAAGATAGAATGTTGGTGTTGCAGAATTCCAAAATAGAATGTTGGGAGTTCTAGAATACTAAAATAGAATGTTGGGAGTTCTAGAATTCCAAAATAGAATGTTGGGAGTTCCAGAATTCCAAAATAGAATGTTGAGAGTTCTAGAATTCCAAAATAGAATGTTTGTGTTGCAGAATTCCAAAATAGAATGTTGGTAGTTCTAGAATTCCAAAATAGAATGTTGGGAGTTCTAGAATACCAAGATAAAATGTTGGTGTTGCAGAATTCCAAAATAGAATGTTGGGAGTTCTAGAATTCGAAAATGGAATGTTGGTGTTCTAGAATTACAAAATAGAATGTTGGGAGTTCTAGAATTCCAAAATAGTTTGTTGGGAGTTCTAGAATACCAAAATAGAATGTTGGGAGTTCTAGAATTACAAAATAGAATATTGGGGTTCTAGATTTTTTTTTTTTTAAAGAAGAATGTTGGGAGTTCTAGAATTCCAAAATATTCTGTTAAGAGTTCTAGAATACTAAAAATAGAATGTTGGGAGTTCTAGAATTCCAAAATAGAATATTGGGAGTTCTAGAATTCCAAAATAGAATGTTGGGAGTTCTAGAATTCCAAGATAGAATGTTGGTGTTGCAGAATTCCAAAAGAGAATGTTGGGAGTTCTAGAATTCCAAAATAGAATATTGGGGGTTCTAAAATTTCAAAAAAGAATGTTGGTAGTTCTAGAATTCAAAAAAAGAATGTTGGTGTTGCAGAATTCCAAAATAGAATGTTGGGAGTTCTAGAATACTAAAATAGAATGTTGGGAGTTCTAGAATTACAAAATAGAATATTGACAGTTTTAAAATTCCAAAATAGAATGTTGGTAGCTCTAGAATTTCAAAAAGAATGTTGGGAGTTCTAGAATTCCAAAAATAGTATGTCAGGAGTTCTAGAATACTAAAATAGAATGTTGGGAGTTCTAGAATACCAAGGTAAAATGTTGGTGTTGCAGAATTCCAAATTAGAATGTTGGTAGTTCTAGAATTCCAAAATATAATGTTGGTGTTGCAGAATTCTAAAATAGAATGTTGGGAGTTCTAGAATTCGAAAATGGAATTTGGATGTTCTAGAATTCCAAAATTGTTTGTTGGGAGTTCTAGAATACCAAAATAGAATGTTGGGAGTTCTAGAATTCCAAAATAGTCTGTTAGGAGTTCTAGAATACTAAAATAGAATGTTGGGAGTTCTAGAATTCCAAAATAGAATATTGGGAGTTCTAGAATTCCAAAATAGAATATTGCGAGTTCTAGAATTCCAAAATAGAATGTTGGGAGTTCTAGAATACTAAAATAGAATGTTGGGAGTTCTAGAATTACAAAATAGAATATTGACAGTTTTAAAATTCCAAAATAGAATGATGGTAGCTCTAGAATTTCAAAAAGAATGTTGGGAGTTCTAGAATTCCAAAAATAGTATGTTAGGAGTTCTAGAATACTAAAATAGAATGTTGGGAGTTCTAGAATACCAAGGTAAAATGTTGGTGTTGCAGATTTCCAAATTAGAATGTTGGTAGTTCTAGAATTCCAAAATATAATGTTGGTGTTGCAGAATTCTAAAATAGAATGTTGGGAGTTCTAGAATTCGAAAATGGAATGTTGGATGTTCTAGAATTCCAAAATAGAATGTTGGGAGTTCTAGAATTCCAAAATTGTTTGTTGGGAGTTCTAGAATACCAAAATAGAATGTTGGGAGTTCTAGAATTCCAAAATAGTCAGTTAGGAGTTCTAGAATACTAAAATAGAATGTTGGGAGTTCTATAATTCCAAAATAGAATGTTGGGAGTTCCAGAATTCCAAAATAGAATGTTGAGAGTTCTAGAATTCCAAAATAGAATGTTTGTGTTGCAGAATTCCAAAATAGAATGTTGGGAGTTCTAGAATTCGAAAATGGAATGTTGGATGTTCTAGAATTCCAAAATAGAATGTTGGGAGTTCTAGAATTCCAAAATTGTTTGTTGGGAGTTCTAGAATACCAAAATAGAATGTTGGGAGTTCTAGAATTCCAAAATAGTCTGTTGGGAGTTCTAGAATACTAAAATAGAATGTTGGGAGTTCTAGAATTCCAAAATAGAATATTGGGAGTTCTAGAATTCCAAAATAGAATATTGCGAGTTCTAGAATTCCAAAATAGAATGTTGGGAGTTCTAGAATACTAAAATAGAATGTTGGGAGTTCTAGAATTACAAAATAGAATATTGACAGTTTTAAAATTCCAAAATAGAATGTTGGTAGCTCTAGAATTTCAAAAAGAATGTTGGGAGTTCTAGAATTCCAAAAATAGTATGTTAGGAGTTCTAGAATACTAAAATAGAATGTTGGGAGTTCTAGAATACCAAGGTAAAATGTTGGTGTTGCAGAATTCCAAATTAGAATGTTGGTAGTTCTAGAATTCCAAAATATAATGTTGGTGTTGCAGAATTCTAAAATAGAATGTTGGGAGTTCTAGAATTCGAAAATGGAATGTTGGATGTTCTAGAATTCCAAAATAGAATGTTGGGAGTTCTAGAATTCCAAAATTGTTTGTTGGGAGTTCTAGAATACCAAAATAGAATGTTGGGAGTTCTAGAATTCCAAAATAGTCAGTTAGGAGTTCTAGAATACTAAAATAGAATGTTGGGAGTTCTAGAATTCCAAAATAGAATATTGGGAGTTCTAGAATTCCAAAATAGAATATTGCGAGTTCTAGAATTCCAAAATAGAATGTTGGGAGTTCTAGAATTCCAAAATAGAATGTTGGGAGTTCTAGAATTCCAAAATAGAATGTTTGGAGTTCTAGAATACCAAGATATAATGTTGGTGTTGCAGAATTCCAAAATAGAATGTTGAGAGTTCTAGAATACCAAAATATAATGTTGGGTATTCTAGAATTCCAAAATAGAATATTGGGAGTTCTAGAAGTCCAAGATAGAATGTTGGGAGTTCTAGAATTCCTATATAGAATGTTGGGAGTTCATGAATTCCACAATAGAATGTTGTTAGTTCTAGAATTCCAAAATAGAATGTTGGGAGTTCTAGAATACTAAAATAGAATGTTGGGAGTTCTATAATTCCAAAATAGAATGTTGGGAGTTCCAGAATTCCAAAATAGAATGTTGAGAGTTCTAGAATTCCAAAATAGAATGTTTGTGTTGCAGAATTCCAAAATAGAATGTTGGGAGTTCTAGAATACCAAGATAAAATGTTGGTGTTGCAGAATTCCAAAATAGAATGTTGGGAGTTCTAGAATTCGAAAATGGAATGTTGGTGTTCTAGAATTACAAAATAGAATGTTGGGAGTTCTAGAATTCCAAAATAGTATGTTGGGAGTTCTAGAATACCAAAATAGAATGTTGGGAGTTATATAATTCCAAAAGAGAATGTTGGGAGTTCTAGAATTCCAAAATAGAATATTGGGGGTTCTAAAATTTCAAAAAAGAATGTTGGTAGTTCTAGAATTCAAAAAAAGAATGTTGGTGTTGCAGAATTCCAAAATAGAATGTTGGGAGTTCTAGAATACTAAAATAGAATGTTGGGAGTTCTAGAATTACAAAATAGAATATTGACAGTTTTAAAATTCCAAAATAGAATGTTGGTAGCTCTAGAATTTCAAAAAGAATGTTGGGAGTTCTAGAATTCCAAAAATAGTATGTTAGGAGTTCTAGAATACTAAAATAGAATGTTGGGAGTTCTAGAATACCAAGGTAAAATGTTGGTGTTGCAGAATTCCAAATTAGAATGTTGGTAGTTCTAGAATTCCAAAATATAATGTTGGTGTTGCAGAATTCTAAAATAGAATGTTGGGAGTTCTAGAATTCGAAAATGGAATGTTGGATGTTCTAGAATTCCAAAATAGAATGTTGGGAGTTCTAGAATTCCAAAATTGTTTGTTGGGAGTTCTAGAATACCAAAATAGAATGTTGGGAGTTCTAGAATTCCAAAATAGTCTGTTAGGAGTTCTAGAATACTAAAATAGAATGTTGGGAGTTCTAGAATTCCAAAATAGAATATTGGGAGTTCTAGAATTCCAAAATAGAATATTGCGAGTTCTAGAATTCCAAAATAGAATGTTGGGAGTTCTAGAATTCCAAAATAGAATGTTTGGAGTTCTAGAATACCAAGATATAATGTTGGTGTTGCAGAATTCCAAAATAGAATGTTGAGAGTTCTAGAATACCAAAATATAATGTTGGGAGTTCTAGAATTCCAAAATAGAATATTGGGAGTTCTAGAAGTCCAAGATAGCATGTTGGGAGTTCTAGAATTCCTATATAGAATGTTGAGAGTTCTAGAATTCGAAAATGGAATGTTGGTGTTCTAGAATTCCAAAATACAATGTTAGGAGTTCTAGATTTCCAAAAAAGAATGTAGGGAGTTCTAGAATTCCAAAATAGAATGTTGGTGTTGCAGAATTCCAAAATAGAATGTTGGGAGTTCTAGAATACTAAAATAGAATGTTGGGAGTTCTATAATTCCAAAATAGAATGTTGGGAGTTCTAGAATTCCAAAATAGAATGTTAGGAGTTCTAGAATTCCAAGATAGAATGTTGGTGTTGCAGAATTCCAAAATAGAATGTTGGGAGTTCTAGAATACTAAAATAGAATGTTGGGAGTTCTAGAATTCCAAAATAGAATGTTGGGAGTTCCAGAATTCCAAAATAGAATGTTGAGAGTTCTAGAATTCCAAAATAGAATGTTTGTGTTGCAGAATTCCAAAATAGAATGTTGGTAGTTCTAGAATTCCAAAATAGAATGTTGGGAGTTCTAGAATACCAAGATAAAATGTTGGTGTTGCAGAATTCCAAAATAGAATGTTGGGAGTTCTAGAATTCGAAAATGGAATGTTGGTGTTCTAGAATTACAAAATAGAATGTTGGGAGTTCTAGAATTCCAAAATAGTTTGTTGGGAGTTCTAGAATACCAAAATAGAATGTTGGGAGTTCTAGAATTACAAAATAGAATATTGGGGTTCTAGATTTTTTTTTTTTTAAAGAAGAATGTTGGGAGTTCTAGAATTCCAAAATATTCTGTTAAGAGTTCTAGAATACTAAAAATAGAATGTTGGGAGTTCTAGAATTCCAAAATAGAATATTGGGAGTTCTAGAATTCCAAAATAGAATGTTGGGAGTTCTAGAATTCCAAGATAGAATGTTGGTGTTGCAGAATTCCAAAAGAGAATGTTGGGAGTTCTAGAATTCCAAAATAGAATATTGGGGGTTCTAAAATTTCAAAAAAGAATGTTGGTAGTTCTAGAATTCAAAAAAAGAATGTTGGTGTTGCAGAATTCCAAAATAGAATGTTGGGAGTTCTAGAATACTAAAATAGAATGTTGGGAGTTCTAGAATTACAAAATAGAATATTGACAGTTTTAAAATTCCAAAATAGAATGTTGGTAGCTCTAGAATTTCAAAAAGAATGTTGGGAGTTCTAGAATTCCAAAAATAGTATGTCAGGAGTTCTAGAATACTAAAATAGAATGTTGGGAGTTCTAGAATACCAAGGTAAAATGTTGGTGTTGCAGAATTCCAAATTAGAATGTTGGTAGTTCTAGAATTCCAAAATATAATGTTGGTGTTGCAGAATTCTAAAATAGAATGTTGGGAGTTCTAGAATTCGAAAATGGAATTTGGATGTTCTAGAATTCCAAAATTGTTTGTTGGGAGTTCTAGAATACCAAAATAGAATGTTGGGAGTTCTAGAATTCCAAAATAGTCTGTTAGGAGTTCTAGAATACTAAAATAGAATGTTGGGAGTTCTAGAATTCCAAAATAGAATATTGGGAGTTCTAGAATTCCAAAATAGAATATTGCGAGTTCTAGAATTCCAAAATAGAATGTTGGGAGTTCTAGAATACTAAAATAGAATGTTGGGAGTTCTAGAATTACAAAATAGAATATTGACAGTTTTAAAATTCCAAAATAGAATGATGGTAGCTCTAGAATTTCAAAAAGAATGTTGGGAGTTCTAGAATTCCAAAAATAGTATGTTAGGAGTTCTAGAATACTAAAATAGAATGTTGGGAGTTCTAGAATACCAAGGTAAAATGTTGGTGTTGCAGATTTCCAAATTAGAATGTTGGTAGTTCTAGAATTCCAAAATATAATGTTGGTGTTGCAGAATTCTAAAATAGAATGTTGGGAGTTCTAGAATTCGAAAATGGAATGTTGGATGTTCTAGAATTCCAAAATAGAATGTTGGGAGTTCTAGAATTCCAAAATTGTTTGTTGGGAGTTCTAGAATACCAAAATAGAATGTTGGGAGTTCTAGAATTCCAAAATAGTCAGTTAGGAGTTCTAGAATACTAAAATAGAATGTTGGGAGTTCTATAATTCCAAAATAGAATGTTGGGAGTTCCAGAATTCCAAAATAGAATGTTGAGAGTTCTAGAATTCCAAAATAGAATGTTTGTGTTGCAGAATTCCAAAATAGAATGTTGGGAGTTCTAGAATTCGAAAATGGAATGTTGGATGTTCTAGAATTCCAAAATAGAATGTTGGGAGTTCTAGAATTCCAAAATTGTTTGTTGGGAGTTCTAGAATACCAAAATAGAATGTTGGGAGTTCTAGAATTCCAAAATAGTCTGTTGGGAGTTCTAGAATACTAAAATAGAATGTTGGGAGTTCTAGAATTCCAAAATAGAATATTGGGAGTTCTAGAATTCCAAAATAGAATATTGCGAGTTCTAGAATTCCAAAATAGAATGTTGGGAGTTCTAGAATACTAAAATAGAATGTTGGGAGTTCTAGAATTACAAAATAGAATATTGACAGTTTTAAAATTCCAAAATAGAATGTTGGTAGCTCTAGAATTTCAAAAAGAATGTTGGGAGTTCTAGAATTCCAAAAATAGTATGTTAGGAGTTCTAGAATACTAAAATAGAATGTTGGGAGTTCTAGAATACCAAGGTAAAATGTTGGTGTTGCAGAATTCCAAATTAGAATGTTGGTAGTTCTAGAATTCCAAAATATAATGTTGGTGTTGCAGAATTCTAAAATAGAATGTTGGGAGTTCTAGAATTCGAAAATGGAATGTTGGATGTTCTAGAATTCCAAAATAGAATGTTGGGAGTTCTAGAATTCCAAAATTGTTTGTTGGGAGTTCTAGAATACCAAAATAGAATGTTGGGAGTTCTAGAATTCCAAAATAGTCAGTTAGGAGTTCTAGAATACTAAAATAGAATGTTGGGAGTTCTAGAATTCCAAAATAGAATATTGGGAGTTCTAGAATTCCAAAATAGAATATTGCGAGTTCTAGAATTCCAAAATAGAATGTTGGGAGTTCTAGAATTCCAAAATAGAATGTTGGGAGTTCTAGAATTCCAAAATAGAATGTTTGGAGTTCTAGAATACCAAGATATAATGTTGGTGTTGCAGAATTCCAAAATAGAATGTTGAGAGTTCTAGAATACCAAAATATAATGTTGGGTATTCTAGAATTCCAAAATAGAATATTGGGAGTTCTAGAAGTCCAAGATAGAATGTTGGGAGTTCTAGAATTCCTATATAGAATGTTGGGAGTTCATGAATTCCACAATAGAATGTTGTTAGTTCTAGAATTCCAAAATAGAATGTTGGGAGTTCTAGAATACTAAAATAGAATGTTGGGAGTTCTATAATTCCAAAATAGAATGTTGGGAGTTCCAGAATTCCAAAATAGAATGTTGAGAGTTCTAGAATTCCAAAATAGAATGTTTGTGTTGCAGAATTCCAAAATAGAATGTTGGGAGTTCTAGAATACCAAGATAAAATGTTGGTGTTGCAGAATTCCAAAATAGAATGTTGGGAGTTCTAGAATTCGAAAATGGAATGTTGGTGTTCTAGAATTACAAAATAGAATGTTGGGAGTTCTAGAATTCCAAAATAGTATGTTGGGAGTTCTAGAATACCAAAATAGAATGTTGGGAGTTATATAATTCCAAAAGAGAATGTTGGGAGTTCTAGAATTCCAAAATAGAATATTGGGGGTTCTAAAATTTCAAAAAAGAATGTTGGTAGTTCTAGAATTCAAAAAAAGAATGTTGGTGTTGCAGAATTCCAAAATAGAATGTTGGGAGTTCTAGAATACTAAAATAGAATGTTGGGAGTTCTAGAATTACAAAATAGAATATTGACAGTTTTAAAATTCCAAAATAGAATGTTGGTAGCTCTAGAATTTCAAAAAGAATGTTGGGAGTTCTAGAATTCCAAAAATAGTATGTTAGGAGTTCTAGAATACTAAAATAGAATGTTGGGAGTTCTAGAATACCAAGGTAAAATGTTGGTGTTGCAGAATTCCAAATTAGAATGTTGGTAGTTCTAGAATTCCAAAATATAATGTTGGTGTTGCAGAATTCTAAAATAGAATGTTGGGAGTTCTAGAATTCGAAAATGGAATGTTGGATGTTCTAGAATTCCAAAATAGAATGTTGGGAGTTCTAGAATTCCAAAATTGTTTGTTGGGAGTTCTAGAATACCAAAATAGAATGTTGGGAGTTCTAGAATTCCAAAATAGTCTGTTAGGAGTTCTAGAATACTAAAATAGAATGTTGGGAGTTCTAGAATTCCAAAATAGAATATTGGGAGTTCTAGAATTCCAAAATAGAATATTGCGAGTTCTAGAATTCCAAAATAGAATGTTGGGAGTTCTAGAATACTAAAATAGAATGTTGGGAGTTCTAGAATTACAAAATAGAATATTGACAGTTTTAAAATTCCAAAATAGAATGTTGGTAGCTCTAGAATTTCAAAAAGAATGTTGGGAGTTCTAGAATTCCAAAAATAGTATGTTAGGAGTTCTAGAATACTAAAATAGAATGTTGGGAGTTCTAGAATACCAAGGTAAAATGTTGGTGTTGCAGAATTCCAAATTAGAATGTTGGTAGTTCTAGAATTCCAAAATATAATGTTGGTGTTGCAGAATTCTAAAATAGAATGTTGGGAGTTCTAGAATTCGAAAATGGAATGTTGGATGTTCTAGAATTCCAAAATAGAATGTTGGGAGTTCTAGAATTCCAAAATTGTTTGTTGGGAGTTCTAGAATACTAAAATAGAATGTTGGGAGTTCTAGAATTCCAAAATAGTCAGTTAGGAGTTCAAGAATACTAAAATAGAATGTTGGGAGTTCTAGAATTCCAATATAGAATATTGGGAGTTCTAGAATTCCAAAATAGAATATTGCGAGTTCTAGAATTCCAAAATAGAATGTTGGGAGTTCTAGAATTCCAAAATAGAATGTTTGGAGTTCTAGAATACCAAGATATAATGTTGGTGTTGCAGAATTCCAAAATAGAATGTTGAGAGTTCTAGAATACCAAAATATAATGTTGGGAGTTCTAGAATTCCAAAATAGAATATTGGGAGTTCTAGAAGTCCAAGATAGAATGTTGGGAGTTCTAGAATTCCTATATAGAATGTTGGGAGTTCATGAATTCCACAATAGAATGTTGTTAGTTCTAGAATTCCAAAATAGAATGTTGGGAGTTCTAGAATACTAAATTAGAATGTTGGGAGTTCTATAATTCCAAAATAGAATGTTGGGAGTTCCAGAATTCCAAAATAGAATGTTGAGAGTTCTAGAATTCCAAAATAGAATGTTTGTGTTGCAGAATTCCAAAATAGAATGTTGGGAGTTCTAGAATACCAAGATAAAATGTTGGTGTTGCAGAATTCCAAAATAGAATGTTGGGAGTTCTAGAATTCGAAAATGGAATGTTGGTGTTCTAGAATTACAAAATAGAATGTTGGGAGTTCTAGAATTCCAAAATAGAATGTTGGTAGCTCTAGAATTTCAAAAAGAATGTTGGGAGTTCTAGAATTCCAAAAATAGTATGTTAGGAGTTCTAGAATACTAAAATAGAATGTTGGGAGTTCTAGAATACCAAGGTAAAATGTTGGTGTTGCAGAATTCCAAATTAGAATGTTGGTAGTTCTAGAATTCCAAAATATAATGTTGGTGTTGCAGAATTCTAAAATAGAATGTTGGGAGTTCTAGAATTCGAAAATGGAATTTGGATGTTCTAGAATTCCAAAATTGTTTGTTGGGAGTTCTAGAATACCAAAATAGAATGTTGGGAGTTCTAGAATTCCAAAATAGTCTGTTAGGAGTTCTAGAATACTAAAATAGAATGTTGGGAGTTCTAGAATTCCAAAATAGAATATTGGGAGTTCTAGAATTCCAAAATAGAATATTGCGAGTTCTAGAATTCCAAAATAGAATGTTGGGAGTTCTAGAATACTAAAATAGAATGTTGGGAGTTCTAGAATTACAAAATAGAATATTGACAGTTTTAAAATTCCAAAATAGAATGTTGGTAGCTCTAGAATTTCAAAAAGAATGTTGGGAGTTCTAGAATTCCAAAAATAGTATGTTAGGAGTTCTAGAATACTAAAATAGAATGTTGGGAGTTCTAGAATACCAAGGTAAAATGTTGGTGTTGCAGAATTCCAAATTAGAATGTTGGTCGTTCTAGAATTCCAAAATATAATGTTGGTGTTGCAGAATTCTAAAATAGAATGTTGGGAGTTCTAGAATTCGAAAATGGAATGTTGGATGTTCTAGAATTCCAAAATAGAATGTTGGGAGTTCTAGAATTCCAAAATTGTTTGTTGGGAGTTCTAGAATACCAAAATAGAATGTTGGGAGTTCTAGAATTCCAAAATAGTCAGTTAGGAGTTCTAGAATACTAAAATAGAATGTTGGGAGTTCTAGAATTCCAAAATAGAATATTGGGAGTTCTAGAATTCCAAAATAGAATATTGCGAGTGCTAGAATTCCAAAATAGAATGTTGGGAGTTCTAGAATTCCAAAATAGAATGTTTGGAGTTCTAGAATACCAAGATATAATGTTGGTGTTGCAGAATTCCAAAATAGAATGTTGAGAGTTCTAGAATACCAAAATATAATGTTGGGAGTTCTAGAATTCCAAAATAGAATATTGGGAGTTCTAGAAGTCCAAGATAGAATGTTGGGAGTTCTAGAATTCCTATATAGAATGTTGGGAGTTCATGAATTCCACAATAGAATGTTGTTAGTTCTAGAATTCCAAAATAGAATGTTGGGAGTTCTAGAATACTAAAATAGAATGTTGGGAGTTCTATAATTCCAAAATAGAATGTTGGGAGTTCCAGAATTCCAAAATAGAATGTTGAGAGTTCTAGAATTCCAAAATAGAATGTTTGTGTTGCAGAATTCCAAAATAGAATGTTGGGAGTTCTAGAATTCGAAAATGGAATGTTGGAAGTTCTAGAATTCCAAAATAGAATGTTGGGAGTTCTAGAATTCCAAAATTGTTTGTTGGGAGTTCTAGAATACCAAAATAGAATGTTGGGAGTTCTAGAATTCCAAAATAGTCTGTTGGGAGTTCTAGAATACTAAAATAGAATGTTGGGAGTTCTAGAATTCCAAAATAGAATATTGGGAGTTCTAGAATTCCAAAATAGAATATTGCGAGTTCTAGAATTCCAAAATAGAATGTTGGGAGTTCTAGAATACTAAAATAGAATGTTGGGAGTTCTAGAATTACAAAATAGAATATTGACAGTTTTAAAATTCCAAAATAGAATGTTGGTAGCTCTAGAATTTCAAAAAGAATGTTGGGAGTTCTAGAATTCCAAAAATAGTATGTTAGGAGTTCTAGAATACTAAAATAGAATGTTGGGAGTTCTAGAATACCAAGGTAAAATGTTGGTGTTGCAGAATTCCAAATTAGAATGTTGGTAGTTCTAGAATTCCAAAATATAATGTTGGTGTTGCAGAATTCTAAAATAGAATGTTGGGAGTTCTAGAATTCGAAAATGGAATGTTGGATGTTCTAGAATTCCAAAATAGAATGTTGGGAGTTCTAGAATTCGAAAATGGAATGTTGGTGTTCTAGAATTACAAAATAGAATGTTGGGAGTTCTAGAATTCCAAAATAGTATGTTGGGAGTTCTAGAATACCAAAATAGAATGTTGGGAGTTATATAATTCCAAAAGAGAATGTTGGGAGTTCTAGAATTCCAAAATAGAATATTGGGGGTTCTAAAATTTCAAAAAAGAATGTTGGTGTTGCAGAATTCCAAAATAGAATGTTGGGAGTACTAGAATACTAAAATAGAATGTTGGGAGTTCTAGAATTACAAAATAGAATATTGACAGTTTTAAAATTCCAAAATAGAATGTTGGTAGCTCTAGAATTTCAAAAAGAATGTTGGGAGTTCTAGAATTCCAAAAATAGTATGTTAGGAGTTCTAGAATACTAAAATAGAATGTTGGGAGTTCTAGAATACCAAGGTAAAATGTTGGTGTTGCAGAATTCCAAATTAGAATGTTGGTAGTTCTAGAATTCCAAAATATAATGTTGGTGTTGCAGAATTCTAAAATAGAATGTTGGGAGTTCTAGAATTCGAAAATGGAATGTTGGATGTTCTAGAATTCCAAAATAGAATGTTGGGAGTTCTAGAATTCCAAAATTGTTTGTTGGGAGTTCTAGAATACCAAAATAGAATGTTGGGAGTTCTAGAATTCCAAAATAGTCTGTTAGGAGTTCTAGAATACTAAAATAGAATGTTGGGAGTTCTAGAATTCCAAAATAGAATATTGGGAGTTCTAGAATTCCAAAATAGAATATTGCGAGTTCTAGAATTCCAAAATAGAATGTTGGGAGTTCTAGAATACTAAAATAGAATGTTGGGAGTTCTAGAATTACAAAATAGAATATTGACAGTTTTAAAATTCCAAAATAGAATGTTGGTAGCTCTAGAATTTCAAAAAGAATGTTGGGAGTTCTAGAATTCCAAAAATAGTATGTTAGGAGTTCTAGAATACTAAAATAGAATGTTGGGAGTTCTAGAATACCAAGGTAAAATGTTGGTGTTGCAGAATTCCAAATTAGAATGTTGGTAGTTCTAGAATTCCAAAATATAATGTTGGTGTTGCAGAATTCTAAAATAGAATGTTGGGAGTTCTAGAATTCGAAAATGGAATGTTGGATGTTCTAGAATTCCAAAATAGAATGTTGGGAGTTCTAGAATTCCAAAATTGTTTGTTGGGAGTTCTAGAATACTAAAATAGAATGTTGGGAGTTCTAGAATTCCAAAATAGTCAGTTAGGAGTTCTAGAATACTAAAATAGAATGTTGGGAGTTCTAGAATTCCAATATAGAATATTGGGAGTTCTAGAATTCCAAAATAGAATATTGCGAGTTCTAGAATTCCAAAATAGAATGTTGGGAGTTCTAGAATTCCAAAATAGAATGTTTGGAGTTCTAGAATACCAAGATATAATGTTGGTGTTGCAGAATTCCAAAATAGAATGTTGAGAGTTCTAGAATACCAAAATATAATGTTGGGAGTTCTAGAATTCCAAAATAGAATATTGGGAGTTCTAGAAGTCCAAGATAGAATGTTGGGAGTTCTAGAATTCCTATATAGAATGTTGGGAGTTCATGAATTCCACAATAGAATGTTGTTAGTTCTAGAATTCCAAAATAGAATGTTGGGAGTTCTAGAATACTAAATTAGAATGTTGGGAGTTCTATAATTCCAAAATAGAATGTTGGGAGTTCCAGAATTCCAAAATAGAATGTTGAGAGTTCTAGAATTCCAAAATAGAATGTTTGTGTTGCAGAATTCCAAAATAGAATGTTGGGAGTTCTAGAATACCAAGATAAAATGTTGGTGTTGCAGAATTCCAAAATAGAATGTTGGGAGTTCTAGAATTCGAAAATGGAATGTTGGTGTTCTAGAATTACAAAATAGAATGTTGGGAGTTCTAGAATTCCAAAATAGAATGTTGAGAGTTCTAGAATTCGAAAATGGAATGTTGGTGTTCTAGAATTCCAAAATAGAATGTTGGGAGTTCTAGAATTCGAAAATGGAATGTTGGTGTTCTAGAATTACAAAATAGAATGTTGGGAGTTCTAGAATTCCAAAATAGAATGTTGAGAGTTCTTGAATTCGAAAATGGAATGTTGGTGTTCTAGAATTACAAAATAGAATGTTGGGAGTTCTAGAATTCCAAAATAGTATGTTGGGAGTTCTAGAATACCAAAATAGAATGTTGGGAGTTATATAATTCCAAAAGAGAATGTTGGGAGTTCTAGAATTCCAAAATAGAATATTGGGGGTTCTAAAATTTCAAAAAAGAATGTTGGTAGTTCTAGAATTCAAAAAAAGAATGTTGGTGTTGCAGAATTCCAAAATAGAATGTTGGGAGTTCTAGAATACTAAAATAGAATGTTGGGAGTTCTAGAATTACAAAATAGAATATTGACAGTTTTAAAATTCCAAAATAGAATGTTGGTAGCTCTAGAATTTCAAAAAGAATGTTGGGAGTTCTAGAATTCCAAAAATAGTATGTTAGGAGTTCTAGAATACTAAAATAGAATGTTGGGAGTTCTAGAATACCAAGGTAAAATGTTGGTGTTGCAGAATTCAAAATTAGAATGTTGGTAGTTCTAGAATTCCAAAATATAATGTTGGTGTTGCAGAATTCTAAAATAGAATGTTGGGAGTTCTAGAATTCGAAAATGGAATGTTGGATGTTCTAGAATTCCAAAATAGAACGTTGGGAGTTCTAGAATTCCTAAATTGTTTGTTGGGAGTTCTAGAATACCAAAATAGAATGTTGGGAGTTCTAGAATTCCAAAATAGTCTGTTAGGAGTTCTAGAATACTAAAATAGAATGTTGGGAGTTCTAGAATTCCAAAATAGAATATTGGGAGTTCTAGAATTCCAAAATAGAATATTGCGAGTTCTAGAATTCCAAAATAGAATGTTGGGAGTTCTAGAATTCCAAAATAGAATGTTTGGAGTTCTAGAATACCAAGATATAATGTTGGTGTTGCAGAATTCCAAAATAGAATGTTGAGAGTTCTAGAATACCAAAATATAATGTTGGGAGTTCTAGAATTCCAAAATAGAATATTGGGAGTTCTAGAAGTCCAAGATAGAATGTTGGGAGTTCTAGAATTCCTATATAGAATGTTGGGAGTTCATGAATTCCACAATAGAATGTTGTTAGTTCTAGAATTCCAAAATAGAATGTTGGGAGTTCTAGAATACTAAATTAGAATGTTGGGAGTTCTATAATTCCAAAATAGAATGTTGGGAGTTCCAGAATTCCAAAATAGAATGTTGAGAGTTCTAGAATTCCAAAATAGAATGTTTGTGTTGCAGAATTCCAAAATAGAATGTTGGGAGTTCTAGAATACCAAGATAAAATGTTGGTGTTGCAGAATTCCAAAATAGAATGTTGGGAGTTCTAGAATTCGAAAATGGAATGTTGGTGTTCTAGAATTACAAAATAGAATGTTGGGAGTTCTAGAATTCCAAAATAGAATGTTGAGAGTTCTAGAATTCGAAAATGGAATGTTGGTGTTCTAGAATTCCAAAATAGAATGTTGGGAGTTCTAGAATTCGAAAATGGAATGTTGGTGTTCTAGAATTACAAAATAGAATGTTGGGAGTTCTAGAATTCCAAAATAGAATGTTGAGAGTTCTTGAATTCGAAAATGGAATGTTGGTGTTCTAGAATTACAAAATAGAATGTTGGGAGTTCTAGAATTCCAAAATAGTATGTTGGGAGTTCTAGAATACCAAAATAGAATGTTGGGAGTTATATAATTCCAAAAGAGAATGTTGGGAGTTCTAGAATTCCAAAATAGAATATTGGGGGTTCTAAAATTTCAAAAAAGAATGTTGGTAGTTCTAGAATTCAAAAAAAGAATGTTGGTGTTGCAGAATTCCAAAATAGAATGTTGGGAGTTCTAGAATACTAAAATAGAATGTTGGGAGTTCTAGAATTACAAAATAGAATATTGACAGTTTTAAAATTCCAAAATAGAATGTTGGTAGCTCTAGAATTTCAAAAAGAATGTTGGGAGTTCTAGAATTCCAAAAATAGTATGTTAGGAGTTCTAGAATACTAAAATAGAATGTTGGGAGTTCTAGAATACCAAGGTAAAATGTTGGTGTTGCAGAATTCAAAATTAGAATGTTGGTAGTTCTAGAATTCCAAAATATAATGTTGGTGTTGCAGAATTCTAAAATAGAATGTTGGGAGTTCTAGAATTCGAAAATGGAATGTTGGATGTTCTAGAATTCCAAAATAGAACGTTGGGAGTTCTAGAATTCCTAAATTGTTTGTTGGGAGTTCTAGAATACCAAAATAGAATGTTGGGAGTTCTAGAATTCCAAAATAGTCTGTTAGGAGTTCTAGAATACTAAAATAGAATGTTGGGAGTTCTAGAATTCCAAAATAGAATATTGGGAGTTCTAGAATTCCAAAATAGAATATTGCGAGTTCTAGAATTCCAAAATAGAATGTTGGGAGTTCTAGAATTCCAAAATAGAATGTTTGGAGTTCTAGAATACCAAGATATAATGTTGGTGTTGCAGAATTCCAAAATAGAATGTTGAGAGTTCTAGATTACCAAAATATAATGTTGGGAGTTCTAGAATTCCAAAATAGAATATTGGGAGTTCTAGAAGTCCAAGATAGAATGTTGGGAGTTCTAGAATTCCTATACAGAATGTTGAGAGTTCTAGAATTCGAAAATGGAATGTTGGTGTTCTAGAATTCCAAAATACAATGTTAGGAGTTCTAGATTTCCAAAAAATAATGTAGGGAGTTCTAGAATTCCAAAATAGAATGTTGGTGTTGCAAAATTCCAAAATAGAATGTTGGGAGTTCTAGAATACTAAAATAGAATGTTGGGAGTTCTATAATTCCAAAATAGAATGTTGGGAGTTCTAGAATTCCAAAATAGAATGTTAGGAGTTCTAGAATTCCAAGATAGAATGTTGGTGTTGCAGAATTCCAAAATAGAATGTTGGGAGTTCTAGAATACTAAAATAGAATGTTGGGAGTTCTAGAATTCCAAAATAGAATGTTGGGAGTTCTAGAATACTAAAATAGAATGTTGGGAGTTCTAGAATTACAAAATAGAATATTGACAGTTTTAAAATTCCAAAATAGAATGTTGGTAGCTCTAGAATTTCAAAAAGAATGTTGGGAGTTCTAGAATTCCAAAAATAGTATGTTAGGAGTTCTAGAATACTAAAATAGAATGTTGGGAGTTCTAGAATACCAAGGTAAAATGTTGGTGTTGCAGAATTCCAAATTAGAATGTTGGTAGTTCTAGAATTCCAAAATATAATGTTGGTGTTGCAGAATTCTAAAATAGAATGTTGGGAGTTCTAGAATTCGAAAATGGAATGTTGGATGTTCTAGAATTCCAAAATAGAATGTTGGGAGTTCTAGAATTCCAAAATTGTTTGTTGGGAGTTCTAGAATACCAAAATAGAATGTTGGGAGTTCTAGAATTCCAAAATAGTCAGTTAGGAGTTCTAGAATACTAAAATAGAATGTTGGGAGTTCTAGAATTCCAAAATAGAATATTGGGAGTTCTAGAATTCCAAAATAGAATGTTGCGAGTTCTAGAATTCCAAAATAGAATGTTGGGAGTTCTAGAATTCCAAAATAGAATGTTTGGAGTTCTAGAATACCAAGATATAATGTTGGTGTTGCAGAATTCCAAAATAGAATGTTGAGAGTTCTAGAATACCAAAATAAAATGTTGGGAGTTCTAGAATTCCAAAATAGAATATTGGGAGTTCTAGAAGTCCAAGATAGAATGTTGGGAGTTCTAGAATTCCTATATAGAATGTTGGGAGTTCATGAATTCCACAATAGAATGTTGTTAGTTCTAGAATTCCAAAATAGAATGTTGGGAGTTCTAGAATACTAAAATAGAATGTTGGGAGTTCTATAATTCCAAAATAGAATGTTGGGAGTTCCAGAATTCCAAAATAGAATGTTGAGAGTTCTAGAATTCCAAAATAGAATGTTTGTGTTGCAGAATTCCAAAATAGAATGTTGGGAGTTCGAGAATACCAAGATAAAATGTTGGTGTTGCAGAATTCCAAAATAGAATGTTGTGAGTTCTAGAATTCGAAAATGGAATGTTGGTGTTCTAGAATTACAAAATAGAATGTTGGGAGTTCTAGAATTCCAAAATAGTATGTTGGGAGTTCTAGAATACCAAAATAGAATGTTGGGAGTTATATAATTCCAAAAGAGAATGTTGGGAGTTCTAGAATTCCAAAATAGAATATCGGGGGTTCTAAAATTTCAAAAAAGAATGTTGGTAGTTCTAGAATTCAAAAAAAGAATGTTGGTGTTGCAGAATTCCAAAATAGAATGTTGGGAGTTCTAGAATACTAAAATAGAATGTTGGGAGTTCTAGAATTACAAAATAGAATATTGACAGTTTTAAAATGCCAAAATAGAATGTTGGTAGCTCTAGAATTTCAAAAAGAATGTTGGGAGTTCTAGAATTCCAAAAATAGTATGTTAGGAGTTCTAGAATACTAAAATAGAATGTTGGGAGTTCTAGAATACCAAGGTAAAATGTTGGTGTTGCAGAATTCCAAATTAGAATGTTGGTAGTTCTAGAATTCCAAAATATAATGTTGGTGTTGCAGAATTCTAAAATAGAATGTTGGGAGTTCTAGAATTCGAAAATGGAATGTTGGATGTTCTAGAATTCCAAAATAGAATGTTGGGAGTTCTAGAATTCCAAAATTGTTTGTTGGGAGTTCTAGAATACCAAAATAGAATGTTGGGAGTTCTAGAATTCCAAAATAGTCAGTTAGGAGTTCTAGAATTCCAAAATAGAATGTTGAGAGTTCTAGAATACCAAAATATAATGTTGGGTATTCTAGAATTCCAAAATAGAATATTGGGAGTTCTAGAAGTCCAAGATAGAATGTTGGGAGTTCTAGAATTCCTATATAGAATGTTGGGAGTTCATGAATTCCACAATAGAATGTTGTTAGTTCTAGAATTCCAAAATAGAATGTTGGGAGTTCTAGAATACTAAAATAGAATGTTGGGAGTTCTATAATTCCAAAATAGAATGTTGGGAGTTCCAGAATTCCAAAATAGAATGTTGAGAGTTCTAGAATTCCAAAATAGAATGTTTGTGTTGCAGAATTCCAAAATAGAATGTTGGGAGTTCTAGAATACCAAGATAAAATGTTGGTGTTGCAGAATTCCAAAATAGAATGTTGGGAGTTCTAGAATTCGAAAATGGAATGTTGGTGTTCTAGAATTACAAAATAGAATGTTGGGAGTTCTAGAATTCCAAAATAGTATGTTGGGAGTTCTAGAA
The DNA here is from genome assembly GCF_028390025.1 of Pseudophryne corroboree. Classification (NCBI taxonomy): domain Eukaryota; kingdom Metazoa; phylum Chordata; class Amphibia; order Anura; family Myobatrachidae; genus Pseudophryne; species Pseudophryne corroboree. Next base: position 368,169,454 of record NC_086448.1, read on the forward strand.
TACCAAAATAGAATGTTGGGAGTTATATAATTCCAAAAGAGAATGTTGGGAGTTCTAGAATTCCAAAATAGAATATTGGGGGTTCTAAAATTTCAAAAAAGAATGTTGGTAGTTCTAGAATTCAAAAAAAGAATGTTGGTGTTGCAGAATTCCAAAATAGAATGTTGGGAGTTCTAGAATACTAAAATAGAATGTTGGGAGTTCTAGAATTCCAAAATAGTCAGTTAGGAGTTCTAGAATACTAAAATAGAATGTTGGGAGTTCTAGAATTCCAAAATAGAATATTGGGAGTTCTAGAATTCCAAAATAGAATGTTGCGAGTTCTAGAATTCCAAAATAGAATGTTGGGAGTTCTAGAATTCCAAAATAGAATGTTTGGAGTTCTAGAATACCAAGATATAATGTTGGTGTTGCAGAATTCCAAAATAGAATGTTGAGAGTTCTAGAATACCAAAATAAAATGTTGGGAGTTCTAGAATTCCAAAATAGAATATTGGGAGTTCTAGAAGTCCAAGATAGAATGTTGGGAGTTCTAGAATTCCTATATAGAATGTTGGGAGTTCATGAATTCCACAATAGAATGTTGTTAGTTCTAGAATTCCAAAATAGAATGTTGGGAGTTCTAGAATACTAAAATAGAATGTTGGGAGTTCTATAATTCCAAAATAGAATGTTGGGAGTTCCAGAATTCCAAAATAGAATGTTGAGAGTTCTAGAATTCCAAAATAGAATGTTTGTGTTGCAGAATTCCAAAATAGAATGTTGGGAGTTCGAGAATACCAAGATAAAATGTTGGTGTTGCAGAATTCCAAAATAGAATGTTGTGAGTTCTAGAATTCGAAAATGGAATGTTGGTGTTCTAGAATTACAAAATAGAATGTTGGGAGTTCTAGAATTCCAAAATAGTATGTTGGGAGTTCTAGAATACCAAAATAGAATGTTGGGAGTTATATAATTCCAAAAGAGAATGTTGGGAGTTCTAGAATTCCAAAATAGAATATCGGGGGTTCTAAAATTTCAAAAAAGAATGTTGGTAGTTCTAGAATTCAAAAAAAGAATGTTGGTGTTGCAGAATTCCAAAATAGAATGTTGGGAGTTCTAGAATACTAAAATAGAATGTTGGGAGTTCTAGAATTACAAAATAGAATATTGACAGTTTTAAAATTCCAAAATAGAATGTTGGTAGCTCTAGAATTTCAAAAAGAATGTTGGGAGTTCTAGAATTCCAAAAATAGTATGTTAGGAGTTCTAGAATACTAAAATAGAATGTTGGGAGTTCTAGAATACCAAGGTAAAATGTTGGTGTTGCAGAATTCCAAATTAGAATGTTGGTAGTTCTAGAATTCCAAAATATAATGTTGGTGTTGCAGAATTCTAAAATAGAATGTTGGGAGTTCTAGAATTCGAAAATGGAATGTTGGATGTTCTAGAATTCCAAAATAGAATGTTGGGAGTTCTAGAATTCCAAAATTGTTTGTTGGGAGTTCTAGAATACCAAAATAGAATGTTGGGAGTTCTAGAATTCCAAAATAGTCAGTTAGGAGTTCTAGAATTCCAAAATAGAATGTTGAGAGTTCTAGAATACCAAAATATAATGTTGGGTATTCTAGAATTCCAAAATAGAATATTGGGAGTTCTAGAAGTCCAAGATAGAATGTTGGGAGTTCTAGAATTCCTATATAGAATGTTGGGAGTTCATGAATTCCACAATAGAATGTTGTTAGTTCTAGAATTCCAAAATAGAATGTTGGGAGTTCTAGAATACTAAAATAGAATGTTGGGAGTTCTATAATTCCAAAATAGAATGTTGGGAGTTCCAGAATTCCAAAATAGAATGTTGAGAGTTCTAGAATTCCAAAATAGAATGTTTGTGTTGCAGAATTCCAAAATAGAATGTTGGGAGTTCTAGAATACCAAGATAAAATGTTGGTGTTGCAGAATTCCAAAATAGAATGTTGGGAGTTCTAGAATTCGAAAATGGAATGTTGGTGTTCTAGAATTACAAAATAGAATGTTGGGAGTTCTAGAATTCCAAAATAGTATGTTGGGAGTTCTAGAATACCAAAATAGAATGTTGGGAGTTATATAATTCCAAAAGAGAATGTTGGGAGTTCTAGAATTCCAAAATAGAATATTGGGGGTTCTAAAATTTCAAAAAAGAATGTTGGTAGTTCTAGAATTCAAAAAAAGAATGTTGGTGTTGCAGAATTCCAAAATAGAATGTTGGGAGTTCTAGAATACTAAAATAGAATGTTGGGAGTTCTAGAATTACAAAATAGAATATTGACAGTTTTAAAATTCCAAAATAGAATGTTGGTAGCTCTAGAATTTCAAAAAGAATGTTGGGAGTTCTAGAATTCCAAAAATAGTATGTTAGGAGTTCTAGAATACTAAAATAGAATGTTGGGAGTTCTAGAATACCAAGGTAAAATGTTGGTGTTGCAGAATTCCAAATTAGAATGTTGGTAGTTCTAGAATTCCAAAATATAATGTTGGTGTTGCAGAATTCTAAAATAGAATGTTGGGAGTTCTAGAATTCGAAAATGGAATGTTGGATGTTCTAGAATTCCAAAATAGAATGTTGGGAGTTCTAGAATTCCAAAATTGTTTGTTGGGAGTTCTAGAATACCAAAATAGAATGTTGGGAGTTCTAGAATTCCAAAATAGTCTGTTAGGAGTTCTAGAATACTAAAATAGAATGTTGGGAGTTCTAGAATTCCAAAATAGAATATTGGGAGTTCTAGAATTCCAAAATAGAATATTGCGAGTTCTAGAATTCCAAAATAGAATGTTGGGAGTTCTAGAATACTAAAATAGAATGTTGGGAGTTCTATAATTCCAAAATAGAATGTTGGGAGTTCTAGAATTCCAAAATAGAATGTTAGGAGTTCTAGAATTCCAAGATAGAATGTTGGTGTTGCAGAATTCCAAAATAGAATGTTGGGAGTTCTAGAATACTAAAATAGAATGTTGGGAGTTCTAGAATTCCAAAATAGAATGTTGGGAGTTCTAGAATACTAAAATAGAATGTTGGGAGTTCTAGAATTACAAAATAGAATATTGACAGTTTTAAAATTCCAAAATAGAATGTTGGTAGCTCTAGAATTTCAAAAAGAATGTTGGGAGTTCTAGAATTCCAAAATAGAATGTTAGGAGTTCTAGAATTCCAAGATAGAATGTTGGTGTTGCAGAATTCCAAAATAGAATGTTGGGAGTTCTAGAATACTAAAATAGTATGTTAGGAGTTCTAGAATACTAAAATAGAATGTTGGGAGTTCTAGAATACCAAGGTAAAATGTTGGTGTTGCAGAATTCCAAATTAGAATGTTGGTAGTTCTAGAATTCCAAAATATAATGTTGGTGTTGCAGAATTCTAAAATAGAATGTTGGGAGTTCTAGAATTCGAAAATGGAATGTTGGATGTTCTAGAATTACAAAATAGAATGTTGGGAGTTCTAGAATTCCAAAATAGTATGTTGGGAGTTCTAGAATACCAAAATAGAATGTTGGGAGTTATATAATTCCAAAAGAGAATGTTGGGAGTTCTAGAATTCCAAAATAGAATATTGGGGGTTCTAAAATTTCAAAAAAGAATGTTGGTGTTGCAGAATTCCAAAATAGAATGTTGGGAGTTCTAGAATACTAAAATAGAATGTTGGGAGTTCTAGAATTACAAAATAGAATATTGACAGTTTTAAAATTCCAAAATAGAATGTTGGTAGCTCTAGAATTTCAAAAAGAATGTTGGGAGTTCTAGAATTACAAAATAGAATATTGACAGTTTTAAAATTCCAAAATAGAATGTTGGTAGCTCTAGAATTTCAAAAAGAATGTTGGGAGTTCTAGAATTCCAAAAATAGTATGTTAGGAGTTCTAGAATACTAAAATAGAATGTTGGGAGTTCTAGAATACCAAGGTAAAATGTTGGTGTTGCAGAATTCCAAATTAGAATGTTGGTAGTTCTAGAATTCCAAAATATAATGTTGGTGTTGCAGAATTCTAAAATAGAATGTTGGGAGTTCTAGAATTCGAAAATGGAATGTTGGATGTTCTAGAATTCCAAAATAGAATGTTGGGAGTTCTAGAATTCCAAAATTGTTTGTTGGGAGTTCTAGAATACTAAAATAGAATGTTGGGAGTTCTAGAATTCCAAAATAGTCAGTTAGGAGTTCTAGAATACTAAAATAGAATGTTGGGAGTTCTAGAATTCCAATATAGAATATTGGGAGTTCCAGAATTCCAAAATAGAATATTGCGAGTTCTAGAATTCCAAAATAGAATGTTGGGAGTTCTAGAATTCCAAAATAGAATGTTTGGAGTTCTAGAATACCAAGATATAATGTTGGTGTTGCAGAATTCCAAAATAGAATGTTGAGAGTTCTAGAATACCAAAATATAATGTTGGGAGTTCTAGAATTCCAAAATAGAATATTGGGAGTTCTAGAAGTCCAAGATAGAATGTTGGGAGTTCTAGAATTCCTATATAGAATGTTGGGAGTTCATGAATTCCACAATAGAATGTTGTTAGTTCTAGAATTCCAAAATAGAATGTTGGGAGTTCTAGAATACTAAATTAGAATGTTGGGAGTTCTATAATTCCAAAATAGAATGTTGGGAGTTCCAGAATTCCAAAATAGAATGTTGAGAGTTCTAGAATTCCAAAATAGAATGTTTGTGTTGCAGAATTCCAAAATAGAATGTTGGGAGTTCTAGAATACCAAGATAAAATGTTGGTGTTGCAGAATTCCAAAATAGAATGTTGGGAGTTCTAGAATTCGAAAATGGAATGTTGGTGTTCTAGAATTACAAAATAGAATGTTGGGAGTTCTAGAATTCCAAAATAGAATGTTGAGAGTTCTAGAATTCGAAAATGGAATGTTGGTGTTCTAGAATTCCAAAATAGAATGTTGGTGTTGCAGAATTCTAAAATAGAATGTTGGGAGTTCTAGAATTCGAAAATGGAATGTTGGATGTTCTAGAATTCCAAAATAGAATGTTGGGAGTTCTAGAATTCCAAAATTGTTTGTTGGGAGTTCTAGAATACCAAAATAGAATGTTGGGAGTTCTAGAATTCCAAAATAGTCAGTTAGGAGTTCTAGAATTCCAAAATAGAATGTTGAGAGTTCTAGAATACCAAAATATAATGTTGGGTATTCTAGAATTCCAAAATAGAATATTGGGAGTTCTAGAAGTCCAAGATAGAATGTTGGGAGTTCTAGAATTCCTATATAGAATGTTGGGAGTTCATGAATTCCACAATAGAATGTTGTTAGTTCTAGAATTCCAAAATAGAATGTTGGGAGTTCTAGAATACTAAAATAGAATGTTGGGAGTTCTATAATTCCAAAATAGAATGTTGGGAGTTCCAGAATTCCAAAATAGAATGTTGAGAGTTCTAGAATTCCAAAATAGAATGTTTGTGTTGCAGAATTCCAAAATAGAATGTTGGGAGTTCTAGAATACCAAGATAAAATGTTGGTGTTGCAGAATTCCAAAATAGAATGTTGGGAGTTCTAGAATTCCAAAATATAATGTTGGGAGTTCTAGAATTCCAAAATAGAATGTTAGGAGTTCTATAATTCCAAAATAGAATGTTGGGAGTTCCAGAATTCCAAAATAGAATGTTGAGAGTTCTAGAATTCCAAAATAGAATGTTTGTGTTGCAGAATTCCAAAATAGAATGTTGGGAGTTCTAGAATACCAAGATAAAATGTTGGTGTTGCAGAATTCCAAAATAGAATGTTGGGAGTTCTAGAATACTAAAATAGAATGTTGGGAGTTCTAGAATTCCAAAATAGAATGTTGGGAGTTCTAGAATACTAAAATAGAATGTTGGGAGTTCTAGAATTACAAAATAGAATATTGACAGTTTTAAAATTCCAAAATAGAATGTTGGTAGCTCTAGAATTTCAAAAAGAATGTTGGGAGTTCTAGAATTCCAAAATAGAATGTTAGGAGTTCTAGAATTCCAAGATAGAATGTTGGTGTTGCAGAATTCCAAAATAGAATGTTGGGAGTTCTAGAATACTAAAATAGTATGTTAGGAGTTCTAGAATACTAAAATAGAATGTTGGGAGTTCTAGAATACCAAGGTAAAATGTTGGTGTTGCAGAATTCCAAATTAGAATGTTGGTAGTTCTAGAATTCCAAAATATAATGTTGGTGTTGCAGAATTCTAAAATAGAATGTTGGGAGTTCTAGAATTCGAAAATGGAATGTTGGATGTTCTAGAATTACAAAATAGAATGTTGGGAGTTCTAGAATTCCAAAATAGTATGTTGGGAGTTCTAGAATACCAAAATAGAATGTTGGGAGTTATATAATTCCAAAAGAGAATGTTGGGAGTTCTAGAATTCCAAAATAGAATATTGGGGGTTCTAAAATTTCAAAAAAGAATGTTGGTGTTGCAGAATTCCAAAATAGAATGTTGGGAGTTCTAGAATACTAAAATAGAATGTTGGGAGTTCTAGAATTACAAAATAGAATATTGACAGTTTTAAAATTCCAAAATAGAATGTTGGTAGCTCTAGAATTTCAAAAAGAATGTTGGGAGTTCTAGAATTACAAAATAGAATATTGACAGTTTTAAAATTCCAAAATAGAATGTTGGTAGCTCTAGAATTTCAAAAAGAATGTTGGGAGTTCTAGAATTCCAAAAATAGTATGTTAGGAGTTCTAGAATACTAAAATAGAATGTTGGGAGTTCTAGAATACCAAGGTAAAATGTTGGTGTTGCAGAATTCCAAATTAGAATGTTGGTAGTTCTAGAATTCCAAAATATAATGTTGGTGTTGCAGAATTCTAAAATAGAATGTTGGGAGTTCTAGAATTCGAAAATGGAATGTTGGATGTTCTAGAATTCCAAAATAGAATGTTGGGAGTTCTAGAATTCCAAAATTGTTTGTTGGGAGTTCTAGAATACTAAAATAGAATGTTGGGAGTTCTAGAATTCCAAAATAGTCAGTTAGGAGTTCTAGAATACTAAAATAGAATGTTGTTAGTTCTAGAATTCCAAAATAGAATGTTGGGAGTTCTAGAATACTAAATTAGAATGTTGGGAGTTCTATAATTCCAAAATAGAATGTTGGGAGTTCCAGAATTCCAAAATAGAATGTTGAGAGTTCTAGAATTCCAAAATAGAATGTTTGTGTTGCAGAATTCCAAAATAGAATGTTGGGAGTTCTAGAATACCAAGATAAAATGTTGGTGTTGCAGAATTCCAAAATAGAATGTTGGGAGTTCTAGAATTCGAAAATGGAATGTTGGTGTTCTAGAATTACAAAATAGAATGTTGGGAGTTCTAGAATTCCAAAATAGAATGTTGAGAGTTCTAGAATTCGAAAATGGAATGTTGGTGTTCTAGAATTCCAAAATATAATGTTGGTGTTGCAGAATTCTAAAATAGAATGTTGGGAGTTCTAGAATTCGAAAATGGAATGTTGGATGTTCTAGAATTCCAAAATAGAATGTTGGGAGTTCTAGAATTCCAAAATTGTTTGTTGGGAGTTCTAGAATACCAAAATAGAATGTTGGGAGTTCTAGAATTCCAAAATAGTCAGTTAGGAGTTCTAGAATTCCAAAATAGAATGTTGAGAGTTCTAGAATACCAAAATATAATGTTGGGTATTCTAGAATTCCAAAATAGAATATTGGGAGTTCTAGAAGTCCAAGATAGAATGTTGGGAGTTCTAGAATTCCTATATAGAATGTTGGGAGTTCATGAATTCCACAATAGAATGTTGTTAGTTCTAGAATTCCAAAATAGAATGTTGGGAGTTCTAGAATACTAAAATAGAATGTTGGGAGTTCTATAATTCCAAAATAGAATGTTGGGAGTTCCAGAATTCCAAAATAGAATGTTGAGAGTTCTAGAATTCCAAAATAGAATGTTTGTGTTGCAGAATTCCAAAATAGAATGTTGGGAGTTCTAGAATACCAAGATAAAATGTTGGTGTTGCAGAATTCCAAAATAGAATGTTGGGAGTTCTAGAATTCCAAAATATAATGTTGGGAGTTCTAGAATTCCAAAATAGAATGTTAGGAGTTCTATAATTCCAAAATAGAATGTTGGGAGTTCCAGAATTCCAAAATAGAATGTTGAGAGTTCTAGAATTCCAAAATAGAATGTTTGTGTTGCAGAATTCCAAAATAGAATGTTGGGAGTTCTAGAATACCAAGATAAAATGTTGGTGTTGCAGAATTCCAAAATAGAATGTTGGGAGTTCTAGAATTCGAAAATGGAATGTTGGTGTTCTAGAATGACAAAATAGAATGTTGGGAGTTCTAGAATTCCAAAAAAGTATGTTGGGAGTTCTAGAATACCAAAATAGAATGTTGGGAGTTATATAATTCCAAAAGAGAATGTTGGGAGTTCTAGAATTCCAAAATAGAATATTGGGGGTTCTAAAATTTCAAAAAAGAATGTTGGTAGTTCTAGAATTCAAAAAAAGAATGTTGGTGTTGCAGAATTCCAAAATAGAATGTTGGGAGTTCTAGAATACTAAAATAGAATGTTGGGAGTTCTAGAATTACAAAATAGAATATTGACAGTTTTAAAATTCCAAAATAGAATGTTGGTAGCTCTAGAATTTCAAAAAGAATGTTGGGAGTTCTAGAATTCCAAAAATAGTATGTTAGGAGTTCTAGAATACTAAAATAGAATGTTGGGAGTTCTAGAATACCAAGGTAAAATGTTGGTGTTGCAGAATTCCAAATTAGAATGTTGGTAGTTCTATAATTCCAAAATAGAATGTTGGGAGTTCTAGAATTCCAAAATAGAATGTTAGGAGTTCTAGAATTCCAAGATAGAATGTTGGTGTTGCAGAATTCCAAAATAGAATGTTGGGAGTTCTAGAATACTAAAATAGAATGTTGGGAGTTCTAGAATTCCAAAATAGAATGTTGGGAGTTCTAGAATACTAAAATAGAATGTTGGGAGTTCTAGAATTACAAAATAGAATATTGACAGTTTTAAAATTCCAAAATAGAATGTTGGTAGCTCTAGAATTTCAAAAAGAATGTTGGGAGTTCTAGAATTCCAAAATAGAATGTTAGGAGTTCTAGAATTCCAAGATAGAATGTTGGTGTTGCAGAATTCCAAAATAGAATGTTGGGAGTTCTAGAATACTAAAATAGTATGTTAGGAGTTCTAGAATACTAAAATAGAATGTTGGGAGTTCTAGAATACCAAGGTAAAATGTTGGTGTTGCAGAATTCCAAATTAGAATGTTGGTAGTTCTAGAATTCCAAAATATAATGTTGGTGTTGCAGAATTCTAAAATAGAATGTTGGGAGTTCTAGAATTCGAAAATGGAATGTTGGATGTTCTAGAATTCCAAAATAGAATGTTGGGAGTTCTAGAATTCCAAAATTGTTTGTTGGGAGTTCTAGAATACCAAAATAGAATGTTGGGAGTTCTAGAATTCCAAAATAGTCAGTTAGGAGTTCTAGAATACTAAAATAGAATGTTGGGAGTTCTAGAATTCCAAAATAGAATATTGGGAGTTCTAGAATTCCAAAATAGAATATTGCGAGTTCTAGAATTCCAAAATAGAATGTTGGGAGTTCTAGAATACCAAGATAAAATGTTGGTGTTGCAGAATTCCAAAATAGAATGTTGGGAGTTCTAGAATTCGAAAATGGAATGTTGGTGTTCTAGAATTACAAAATAGAATGTTGGGAGTTCTAGAATTCCAAAATAGTATGTTGGGAGTTCTAGAATACCAAAATAGAATGTTGGGAGTTATATAATTCCAAAAGAGAATGTTGGGAGTTCTAGAATTCCAAAATAGAATATTGGGGGTTCTAAAATTTCAAAAAAGAATGTTGGTAGTTCTAGAATTCAAAAAAAGAATGTTGGTGTTGCAGAATTCCAAAATAGAATGTTGGGAGTTCTAGAATACTAAAATAGAATGTTGGGAGTTCTAGAATTCCAAAATAGTCAGTTAGGAGTTCTAGAATACTAAAATAGAATGTTGGGAGTTCTAGAATTCCAAAATAGAATATTGGGAGTTCTAGAATTCCAAAATAGAATGTTGCGAGTTCTAGAATTCCAAAATAGAATGTTGGGAGTTCTAGAATTCCAAAATAGAATGTTTGGAGTTCTAGAATACCAAGATATAATGTTGGTGTTGCAGAATTCCAAAATAGAATGTTGAGAGTTCTAGAATACCAAAATAAAATGTTGGGAGTTCTAGAATTCCAAAATAGAATATTGGGAGTTCTAGAAGTCCAAGATAGAATGTTGGGAGTTCTAGAATTCCTATATAGAATGTTGGGAGTTCATGAATTCCACAATAGAATGTTGTTAGTTCTAGAATTCCAAAATAGAATGTTGGGAGTTCTAGAATACTAAAATAGAATGTTGGGAGTTCTATAATTCCAAAATAGAATGTTGGGAGTTCCAGAATTCCAAAATAGAATGTTGAGAGTTCTAGAATTCCAAAATAGAATGTTTGTGTTGCAGAATTCCAAAATAGAATGTTGGGAGTTCGAGAATACCAAGATAAAATGTTGGTGTTGCAGAATTCCAAAATAGAATGTTGTGAGTTCTAGAATTCGAAAATGGAATGTTGGTGTTCTAGAATTACAAAATAGAATGTTGGGAGTTCTAGAATTCCAAAATAGTATGTTGGGAGTTCTAGAATACCAAAATAGAATGTTGGGAGTTATATAATTCCAAAAGAGAATGTTGGGAGTTCTAGAATTCCAAAATAGAATATCGGGGGTTCTAAAATTTCAAAAAAGAATGTTGGTAGTTCTAGAATTCAAAAAAAGAATGTTGGTGTTGCAGAATTCCAAAATAGAATGTTGGGAGTTCTAGAATACTAAAATAGAATGTTGGGAGTTCTAGAATTACAAAATAGAATATTGACAGTTTTAAAATTCCAAAATAGAATGTTGGTAGCTCTAGAATTTCAAAAAGAATGTTGGGAGTTCTAGAATTCCAAAAATAGTATGTTAGGAGTTCTAGAATACTAAAATAGAATGTTGGGAGTTCTAGAATACCAAGGTAAAATGTTGGTGTTGCAGAATTCCAAATTAGAATGTTGGTAGTTCTAGAATTCCAAAATATAATGTTGGTGTTGCAGAATTCTAAAATAGAATGTTGGGAGTTCTAGAATTCGAAAATGGAATGTTGGATGTTCTAGAATTCCAAAATAGAATGTTGGGAGTTCTAGAATTCCAAAATTGTTTGTTGGGAGTTCTAGAATACCAAAATAGAATGTTGGGAGTTCTAGAATTCCAAAATAGTCAGTTAGGAGTTCTAGAATTCCAAAATAGAATGTTGAGAGTTCTAGAATACCAAAATATAATGTTGGGTATTCTAGAATTCCAAAATAGAATATTGGGAGTTCTAGAAGTCCAAGATAGAATGTTGGGAGTTCTAGAATTCCTATATAGAATGTTGGGAGTTCATGAATTCCACAATAGAATGTTGTTAGTTCTAGAATTCCAAAATAGAATGTTGGGAGTTCTAGAATACTAAAATAGAATGTTGGGAGTTCTATAATTCCAAAATAGAATGTTGGGAGTTCCAGAATTCCAAAATAGAATGTTGAGAGTTCTAGAATTCCAAAATAGAATGTTTGTGTTGCAGAATTCCAAAATAGAATGTTGGGAGTTCTAGAATACCAAGATAAAATGTTGGTGTTGCAGAATTCCAAAATAGAATGTTGGGAGTTCTAGAATTCGAAAATGGAATGTTGGTGTTCTAGAATTACAAAATAGAATGTTGGGAGTTCTAGAATTCCAAAATAGTATGTTGGGAGTTCTAGAATACCAAAATAGAATGTTGGGAGTTATATAATTCCAAAAGAGAATGTTGGGAGTTCTAGAATTCCAAAATAGAATATTGGGGGTTCTAAAATTTCAAAAAAGAATGTTGGTAGTTCTAGAATTCAAAAAAAGAATGTTGGTGTTGCAGAATTCCAAAATAGAATGTTGGGAGTTCTAGAATACTAAAATAGAATGTTGGGAGTTCTAGAATTACAAAATAGAATATTGACAGTTTTAAAATTCCAAAATAGAATGTTGGTAGCTCTAGAATTTCAAAAAGAATGTTGGGAGTTCTAGAATTCCAAAAATAGTATGTTAGGAGTTCTAGAATACTAAAATAGAATGTTGGGAGTTCTAGAATACCAAGGTAAAATGTTGGTGTTGCAGAATTCCAAATTAGAATGTTGGTAGTTCTAGAATTCCAAAATATAATGTTGGTGTTGCAGAATTCTAAAATAGAATGTTGGGAGTTCTAGAATTCGAAAATGGAATGTTGGATGTTCTAGAATTCCAAAATAGAATGTTGGGAGTTCTAGAATTCCAAAATTGTTTGTTGGGAGTTCTAGAATACCAAAATAGAATGTTGGGAGTTCTAGAATTCCAAAATAGTCTGTTAGGAGTTCTAGAATACTAAAATAGAATGTTGGGAGTTCTAGAATTCCAAAATAGAATATTGGGAGTTCTAGAATTCCAAAATAGAATATTGCGAGTTCTAGAATTCCAAAATAGAATGTTGGGAGTTCTAGAATACTAAAATAGAATGTTGGGAGTTCTATAATTCCAAAATAGAATGTTGGGAGTTCTAGAATTCCAAAATAGAATGTTAGGAGTTCTAGAATTCCAAGATAGAATGTTGGTGTTGCAGAATTCCAAAATAGAATGTTGGGAGTTCTAGAATACTAAAATAGAATGTTGGGAGTTCTAGAATTCCAAAATAGAATGTTGGGAGTTCTAGAATACTAAAATAGAATGTTGGGAGTTCTAGAATTACAAAATAGAATATTGACAGTTTTAAAATTCCAAAATAGAATGTTGGTAGCTCTAGAATTTCAAAAAGAATGTTGGGAGTTCTAGAATTCCAAAATAGAATGTTAGGAGTTCTAGAATTCCAAGATAGAATGTTGGTGTTGCAGAATTCCAAAATAGAATGTTGGGAGTTCTAGAATACTAAAATAGTATGTTAGGAGTTCTAGAATACTAAAATAGAATGTTGGGAGTTCTAGAATACCAAGGTAAAATGTTGGTGTTGCAGAATTCCAAATTAGAATGTTGGTAGTTCTAGAATTCCAAAATATAATGTTGGTGTTGCAGAATTCTAAAATAGAATGTTGGGAGTTCTAGAATTCGAAAATGGAATGTTGGATGTTCTAGAATTACAAAATAGAATGTTGGGAGTTCTAGAATTCCAAAATAGTATGTTGGGAGTTCTAGAATACCAAAATAGAATGTTGGGAGTTATATAATTCCAAAAGAGAATGTTGGGAGTTCTAGAATTCCAAAATAGAATATTGGGGGTTCTAAAATTTCAAAAAAGAATGTTGGTGTTGCAGAATTCCAAAATAGAATGTTGGGAGTTCTAGAATACTAAAATAGAATGTTGGGAGTTCTAGAATTACAAAATAGAATATTGACAGTTTTAAAATTCCAAAATAGAATGTTGGTAGCTCTAGAATTTCAAAAAGAATGTTGGGAGTTCTAGAATTACAAAATAGAATATTGACAGTTTTAAAATTCCAAAATAGAATGTTGGTAGCTCTAGAATTTCAAAAAGAATGTTGGGAGTTCTAGAATTCCAAAAATAGTATGTTAGGAGTTCTAGAATACTAAAATAGAATGTTGGGAGTTCTAGAATACCAAGGTAAAATGTTGGTGTTGCAGAATTCCAAATTAGAATGTTGGTAGTTCTAGAATTCCAAAATATAATGTTGGTGTTGCAGAATTCTAAAATAGAATGTTGGGAGTTCTAGAATTCGAAAATGGAATGTTGGATGTTCTAGAATTCCAAAATAGAATGTTGGGAGTTCTAGAATTCCAAAATTGTTTGTTGGGAGTTCTAGAATACTAAAATAGAATGTTGGGAGTTCTAGAATTCCAAAATAGTCAGTTAGGAGTTCTAGAATACTAAAATAGAATGTTGGGAGTTCTAGAATTCCAATATAGAATATTGGGAGTTCCAGAATTCCAAAATAGAATATTGCGAGTTCTAGAATTCCAAAATAGAATGTTGGGAGTTCTAGAATTCCAAAATAGAATGTTTGGAGTTCTAGAATACCAAGATATAATGTTGGTGTTGCAGAATTCCAAAATAGAATGTTGAGAGTTCTAGAATACCAAAATATAATGTTGGGAGTTCTAGAATTCCAAAATAGAATATTGGGAGTTCTAGAAGTCCAAGATAGAATGTTGGGAGTTCTAGAATTCCTATATAGAATGTTGGGAGTTCATGAATTCCACAATAGAATGTTGTTAGTTCTAGAATTCCAAAATAGAATGTTGGGAGTTCTAGAATACTAAATTAGAATGTTGGGAGTTCTATAATTCCAAAATAGAATGTTGGGAGTTCCAGAATTCCAAAATAGAATGTTGAGAGTTCTAGAATTCCAAAATAGAATGTTTGTGTTGCAGAATTCCAAAATAGAATGTTGGGAGTTCTAGAATACCAAGATAAAATGTTGGTGTTGCAGAATTCCAAAATAGAATGTTGGGAGTTCTAGAATTCGAAAATGGAATGTTGGTGTTCTAGAATTACAAAATAGAATGTTGGGAGTTCTAGAATTCCAAAATAGAATGTTGAGAGTTCTAGAATTCGAAAATGGAATGTTGGTGTTCTAGAATTCCAAAATAGAATGTTGGGAGTTCTAGAATTCGAAAATGGAATGTTGGTGTTCTAGAATTACAAAATAGAATGTTGGGAGTTCTAGAATTCCAAAATAGAATGTTGAGAGTTCTAGAATTCGAAAATGGAATGTTGGTGTTCTAGAATACCAAAATAGAATGTTGGGAGTTATATAATTCCAAAAGAGAATGTTGGGAGTTCTAGAATTCCAAAATAGAATATTGGGGGTTCTAAAATTTCAAAAAAGAATGTTGGTAGTTCTAGAATTCAAAAAAAGAATGTTGGTGTTGCAGAATTCCAAAATAGAATGTTGGGAGTTCTAGAATACTAAAATAGAATGTTGGGAGTTCTAGAATTCCAAAATAGTCAGTTAGGAGTTCTAGAATACTAAAATAGAATGTTGGGAGTTCTAGAATTCCAAAATAGAATATTGGGAGTTCTAGAATTCCAAAATAGAATGTTGCGAGTTCTAGAATTCCAAAATAGAATGTTGGGAGTTCTAGAATTCCAAAATAGAATGTTTGGAGTTCTAGAATACCAAGATATAATGTTGGTGTTGCAGAATTCCAAAATAGAATGTTGAGAGTTCTAGAATACCAAAATAAAATGTTGGGAGTTCTAGAATTCCAAAATAGAATATTGGGAGTTCTAGAAGTCCAAGATAGAATGTTGGGAGTTCTAGAATTCATATATAGAATGTTGGGAGTTCATGAATTCCACAATAGAATGTTGTTAGTTCTAGAATTCCAAAATAGAATGTTGGGAGTTCTAGAATACTAAAATAGAATGTTGGGAGTTCTATAATTCCAAAATAGAATGTTGGGAGTTCCAGAATTCCAAAATAGAATGTTGAGAGTTCTAGAATTCCAAAATAGAATGTTTGTGTTGCAGAATTCCAAAATAGAATGTTGGGAGTTCGAGAATACCAAGATAAAATGTTGGTGTTGCAGAATTCCAAAATAGAATGTTGTGAGTTCTAGAATTCGAAAATGGAATGTTGGTGTTCTAGAATTACAAAATAGAATGTTGGGAGTTCTAGAATTCCAAAATAGTATGTTGGGAGTTCTAGAATACCAAAATAGAATGTTGGGAGTTATATAATTCCAAAAGAGAATGTTGGGAGTTCTAGAATTCCAAAATAGAATATCGGGGGTTCTAAAATTTCAAAAAAGAATGTTGGTAGTTCTAGAATTCAAAAAAAGAATGTTGGTGTTGCAGAATTCCAAAATAGAATGTTGGGAGTTCTAGAATACTAAAATAGAATGTTGGGAGTTCTAGAATTACAAAATAGAATATTGACAGTTTTAAAATTCCAAAATAGAATGTTGGTAGCTCTAGAATTTCAAAAAGAATGTTGGGAGTTCTAGAATTCCAAAAATAGTATGTTAGGAGTTCTAGAATACTAAAATAGAATGTTGGGAGTTCTAGAATACCAAGGTAAAATGTTGGTGTTGCAGAATTCCAAATTAGAATGTTGGTAGTTCTAGAATTCCAAAATATAATGTTGGTGTTGCAGAATTCTAAAATAGAATGTTGGGAGTTCTAGAATTCGAAAATGGAATGTTGGATGTTCTAGAATTCCAAAATAGAATGTTGGGAGTTCTAGAATTCCAAAATTGTTTGTTGGGAGTTCTAGAATACCAAAATAGAATGTTGGGAGTTCTAGAATTCCAAAATAGTCAGTTAGGAGTTCTAGAATTCCAAAATAGAATGTTGAGAGTTCTAGAATACCAAAATATAATGTTGGGTATTCTAGAATTCCAAAATAGAATATTGGGAGTTCTAGAAGTCCAAGATAGAATGTTGGGAGTTCTAGAATTCCTATATAGAATGTTGGGAGTTCATGAATTCCACAATAGAATGTTGTTAGTTCTAGAATTCCAAAATAGAATGTTGGGAGTTCTAGAATACTAAAATAGAATGTTGGGAGTTCTATA
Source organism: Pseudophryne corroboree (assembly GCF_028390025.1). NCBI lineage: Eukaryota > Metazoa > Chordata > Amphibia > Anura > Myobatrachidae > Pseudophryne > Pseudophryne corroboree. The sequence continues at coordinate 368,186,005 of NC_086448.1, forward strand.
ATTCCAAAATAGAATGTTGGGAGTTCCAGAATTCCAAAATAGAATGTTGAGAGTTCTAGAATTCCAAAATAGAATGTTTGTGTTGCAGAATTCCAAAATAGAATGTTGGGAGTTCTAGAATACCAAGATAAAATGTTGGTGTTGCAGAATTCCAAAATAGAATGTTGGGAGTTCTAGAATTCGAAAATGGAATGTTGGTGTTCTAGAATTACAAAATAGAATGTTGGGAGTTCTAGAATTCCAAAATAGTATGTTGGGAGTTCTAGAATACCAAAATAGAATGTTGGGAGTTATATAATTCCAAAAGAGAATGTTGGGAGTTCTAGAATTCCAAAATAGAATATTGGGGGTTCTAAAATTTCAAAAAAGAATGTTGGTGTTGCAGAATTCCAAAATAGAATGTTGGGAGTTCTAGAATACTAAAATAGAATGTTGGGAGTTCTAGAATTACAAAATAGAATATTGACAGTTTTAAAATTCCAAAATAGAATGTTGGTAGCTCTAGAATTTCAAAAAGAATGTTGGGAGTTCTAGAATTACAAAATAGAATATTGACAGTTTTAAAATTCCAAAATAGAATGTTGGTAGCTCTAGAATTTCAAAAAGAATGTTGGGAGTTCTAGAATTCCAAAAATAGTATGTTAGGAGTTCTAGAATACTAAAATAGAATGTTGGGAGTTCTAGAATACCAAGGTAAAATGTTGGTGTTGCAGAATTCCAAATTAGAATGTTGGTAGTTCTAGAATTCCAAAATATAATGTTGGTGTTGCAGAATTCTAAAATAGAATGTTGGGAGTTCTAGAATTCGAAAATGGAATGTTGGATGTTCTAGAATTCCAAAATAGAATGTTGGGAGTTCTAGAATTCCAAAATTGTTTGTTGGGAGTTCTAGAATACTAAAATAGAATGTTGGGAGTTCTAGAATTCCAAAATAGTCAGTTAGGAGTTCTAGAATACTAAAATAGAATGTTGGGAGTTCTAGAATTCCAATATAGAATATTGGGAGTTCCAGAATTCCAAAATAGAATATTGCGAGTTCTAGAATTCCAAAATAGAATGTTGGGAGTTCTAGAATTCCAAAATAGAATGTTTGGAGTTCTAGAATACCAAGATATAATGTTGGTGTTGCAGAATTCCAAAATAGAATGTTGAGAGTTCTAGAATACCAAAATATAATGTTGGGAGTTCTAGAATTCCAAAATAGAATATTGGGAGTTCTAGAAGTCCAAGATAGAATGTTGGGAGTTCTAGAATTCCTATATAGAATGTTGGGAGTTCATGAATTCCACAATAGAATGTTGTTAGTTCTAGAATTCCAAAATAGAATGTTGGGAGTTCTAGAATACTAAATTAGAATGTTGGGAGTTCTATAATTCCAAAATAGAATGTTGGGAGTTCCAGAATTCCAAAATAGAATGTTGAGAGTTCTAGAATTCCAAAATAGAATGTTTGTGTTGCAGAATTCCAAAATAGAATGTTGGGAGTTCTAGAATACCAAGATAAAATGTTGGTGTTGCAGAATTCCAAAATAGAATGTTGGGAGTTCTAGAATTCGAAAATGGAATGTTGGTGTTCTAGAATTACAAAATAGAATGTTGGGAGTTCTAGAATTCCAAAATAGAATGTTGAGAGTTCTAGAATTCGAAAATGGAATGTTGGTGTTCTAGAATTCCAAAATAGAATGTTGGGAGTTCTAGAATTCGAAAATGGAATGTTGGTGTTCTAGAATTACAAAATAGAATGTTGGGAGTTCTAGAATTCCAAAATAGAATGTTGAGAGTTCTAGAATTCGAAAATGGAATGTTGGTGTTCTAGAATACCAAAATAGAATGTTGGGAGTTATATAATTCCAAAAGAGAATGTTGGGAGTTCTAGAATTCCAAAATAGAATATTGGGGGTTCTAAAATTTCAAAAAAGAATGTTGGTAGTTCTAGAATTCAAAAAAAGAATGTTGGTGTTGCAGAATTCCAAAATAGAATGTTGGGAGTTCTAGAATACTAAAATAGAATGTTGGGAGTTCTAGAATTCCAAAATAGTCAGTTAGGAGTTCTAGAATACTAAAATAGAATGTTGGGAGTTCTAGAATTCCAAAATAGAATATTGGGAGTTCTAGAATTCCAAAATAGAATGTTGCGAGTTCTAGAATTCCAAAATAGAATGTTGGGAGTTCTAGAATTCCAAAATAGAATGTTTGGAGTTCTAGAATACCAAGATATAATGTTGGTGTTGCAGAATTCCAAAATAGAATGTTGAGAGTTCTAGAATACCAAAATAAAATGTTGGGAGTTCTAGAATTCCAAAATAGAATATTGGGAGTTCTAGAAGTCCAAGATAGAATGTTGGGAGTTCTAGAATTCATATATAGAATGTTGGGAGTTCATGAATTCCACAATAGAATGTTGTTAGTTCTAGAATTCCAAAATAGAATGTTGGGAGTTCTAGAATACTAAAATAGAATGTTGGGAGTTCTATAATTCCAAAATAGAATGTTGGGAGTTCCAGAATTCCAAAATAGAATGTTGAGAGTTCTAGAATTCCAAAATAGAATGTTTGTGTTGCAGAATTCCAAAATAGAATGTTGGGAGTTCGAGAATACCAAGATAAAATGTTGGTGTTGCAGAATTCCAAAATAGAATGTTGTGAGTTCTAGAATTCGAAAATGGAATGTTGGTGTTCTAGAATTACAAAATAGAATGTTGGGAGTTCTAGAATTCCAAAATAGTATGTTGGGAGTTCTAGAATACCAAAATAGAATGTTGGGAGTTATATAATTCCAAAAGAGAATGTTGGGAGTTCTAGAATTCCAAAATAGAATATCGGGGGTTCTAAAATTTCAAAAAAGAATGTTGGTAGTTCTAGAATTCAAAAAAAGAATGTTGGTGTTGCAGAATTCCAAAATAGAATGTTGGGAGTTCTAGAATACTAAAATAGAATGTTGGGAGTTCTAGAATTACAAAATAGAATATTGACAGTTTTAAAATTCCAAAATAGAATGTTGGTAGCTCTAGAATTTCAAAAAGAATGTTGGGAGTTCTAGAATTCCAAAAATAGTATGTTAGGAGTTCTAGAATACTAAAATAGAATGTTGGGAGTTCTAGAATACCAAGGTAAAATGTTGGTGTTGCAGAATTCCAAATTAGAATGTTGGTAGTTCTAGAATTCCAAAATATAATGTTGGTGTTGCAGAATTCTAAAATAGAATGTTGGGAGTTCTAGAATTCGAAAATGGAATGTTGGATGTTCTAGAATTCCAAAATAGAATGTTGGGAGTTCTAGAATTCCAAAATTGTTTGTTGGGAGTTCTAGAATACCAAAATAGAATGTTGGGAGTTCTAGAATTCCAAAATAGTCAGTTAGGAGTTCTAGAATTCCAAAATAGAATGTTGAGAGTTCTAGAATACCAAAATATAATGTTGGGTATTCTAGAATTCCAAAATAGAATATTGGGAGTTCTAGAAGTCCAAGATAGAATGTTGGGAGTTCTAGAATTCCTATATAGAATGTTGGGAGTTCATGAATTCCACAATAGAATGTTGTTAGTTCTAGAATTCCAAAATAGAATGTTGGGAGTTCTAGAATACTAAAATAGAATGTTGGGAGTTCTATAATTCCAAAATAGAATGTTGGGAGTTCCAGAATTCCAAAATAGAATGTTGAGAGTTCTAGAATTCCAAAATAGAATGTTTGTGTTGCAGAATTCCAAAATAGAATGTTGGGAGTTCTAGAATACCAAGATAAAATGTTGGTGTTGCAGAATTCCAAAATAGAATGTTGGGAGTTCTAGAATTCGAAAATGGAATGTTGGTGTTCTAGAATTACAAAATAGAATGTTGGGAGTTCTAGAATTCCAAAATAGTATGTTGGGAGTTCTAGAATACCAAAATAGAATGTTGGGAGTTATATAATTCCAAAAGAGAATGTTGGGAGTTCTAGAATTCCAAAATAGAATATTGGGGGTTCTAAAATTTCAAAAAAGAATGTTGGTAGTTCTAGAATTCAAAAAAAGAATGTTGGTGTTGCAGAATTCCAAAATAGAATGTTGGGAGTTCTAGAATACTAAAATAGAATGTTGGGAGTTCTAGAATTACAAAATAGAATATTGACAGTTTTAAAATTCCAAAATAGAATGTTGGTAGCTCTAGAATTTCAAAAAGAATGTTGGGAGTTCTAGAATTCCAAAAATAGTATGTTAGGAGTTCTAGAATACTAAAATAGAATGTTGGGAGTTCTAGAATACCAAGGTAAAATGTTGGTGTTGCAGAATTCCAAATTAGAATGTTGGTAGTTCTAGAATTCCAAAATATAATGTTGGTGTTGCAGAATTCTAAAATAGAATGTTGGGAGTTCTAGAATTCGAAAATGGAATGTTGGATGTTCTAGAATTCCAAAATAGAATGTTGGGAGTTCTAGAATTCCAAAATTGTTTGTTGGGAGTTCTAGAATACCAAAATAGAATGTTGGGAGTTCTAGAATTCCAAAATAGTCTGTTAGGAGTTCTAGAATACTAAAATAGAATGTTGGGAGTTCTAGAATTCCAAAATAGAATATTGGGAGTTCTAGAATTCCAAAATAGAATATTGCGAGTTCTAGAATTCCAAAATAGAATGTTGGGAGTTCTAGAATACTAAAATAGAATGTTGGGAGTTCTATAATTCCAAAATAGAATGTTGGGAGTTCTAGAATTCCAAAATAGAATGTTAGGAGTTCTAGAATTCCAAGATAGAATGTTGGTGTTGCAGAATTCCAAAATAGAATGTTGGGAGTTCTAGAATACTAAAATAGAATGTTGGGAGTTCTAGAATTCCAAAATAGAATGTTGGGAGTTCTAGAATACTAAAATAGAATGTTGGGAGTTCTAGAATTACAAAATAGAATATTGACAGTTTTAAAATTCCAAAATAGAATGTTGGTAGCTCTAGAATTTCAAAAAGAATGTTGGGAGTTCTAGAATTCCAAAATAGAATGTTAGGAGTTCTAGAATTCCAAGATAGAATGTTGGTGTTGCAGAATTCCAAAATAGAATGTTGGGAGTTCTAGAATACTAAAATAGTATGTTAGGAGTTCTAGAATACTAAAATAGAATGTTGGGAGTTCTAGAATACCAAGGTAAAATGTTGGTGTTGCAGAATTCCAAATTAGAATGTTGGTAGTTCTAGAATTCCAAAATATAATGTTGGTGTTGCAGAATTCTAAAATAGAATGTTGGGAGTTCTAGAATTCGAAAATGGAATGTTGGATGTTCTAGAATTACAAAATAGAATGTTGGGAGTTCTAGAATTCCAAAATAGTATGTTGGGAGTTCTAGAATACCAAAATAGAATGTTGGGAGTTATATAATTCCAAAAGAGAATGTTGGGAGTTCTAGAATTCCAAAATAGAATATTGGGGGTTCTAAAATTTCAAAAAAGAATGTTGGTGTTGCAGAATTCCAAAATAGAATGTTGGGAGTTCTAGAATACTAAAATAGAATGTTGGGAGTTCTAGAATTACAAAATAGAATATTGACAGTTTTAAAATTCCAAAATAGAATGTTGGTAGCTCTAGAATTTCAAAAAGAATGTTGGGAGTTCTAGAATTACAAAATAGAATATTGACAGTTTTAAAATTCCAAAATAGAATGTTGGTAGCTCTAGAATTTCAAAAAGAATGTTGGGAGTTCTAGAATTCCAAAAATAGTATGTTAGGAGTTCTAGAATACTAAAATAGAATGTTGGGAGTTCTAGAATACCAAGGTAAAATGTTGGTGTTGCAGAATTCCAAATTAGAATGTTGGTAGTTCTAGAATTCCAAAATATAATGTTGGTGTTGCAGAATTCTAAAATAGAATGTTGGGAGTTCTAGAATTCGAAAATGGAATGTTGGATGTTCTAGAATTCCAAAATAGAATGTTGGGAGTTCTAGAATTCCAAAATTGTTTGTTGGGAGTTCTAGAATACTAAAATAGAATGTTGGGAGTTCTAGAATTCCAAAATAGTCAGTTAGGAGTTCTAGAATACTAAAATAGAATGTTGGGAGTTCTAGAATTCCAATATAGAATATTGGGAGTTCCAGAATTCCAAAATAGAATATTGCGAGTTCTAGAATTCCAAAATAGAATGTTGGGAGTTCTAGAATTCCAAAATAGAATGTTTGGAGTTCTAGAATACCAAGATATAATGTTGGTGTTGCAGAATTCCAAAATATAATGTTGAGAGTTCTAGAATACCAAAATATAATGTTGGGAGTTCTAGAATTCCAAAATAGAATATTGGGAGTTCTAGAAGTCCAAGATAGAATGTTGGGAGTTCTAGAATTCCTATATAGAATGTTGGGAGTTCATGAATTCCACAATAGAATGTTGTTAGTTCTAGAATTCCAAAATAGAATGTTGGGAGTTCTAGAATACTAAATTAGAATGTTGGGAGTTCTATAATTCCAAAATAGAATGTTGGGAGTTCCAGAATTCCAAAATAGAATGTTGAGAGTTCTAGAATTCCAAAATAGAATGTTTGTGTTGCAGAATTCCAAAATAGAATGTTGGGAGTTCTAGAATACCAAGATAAAATGTTGGTGTTGCAGAATTCCAAAATAGAATGTTGGGAGTTCTAGAATTCGAAAATGGAATGTTGGTGTTCTAGAATTACAAAATAGAATGTTGGGAGTTCTAGAATTCCAAAATAGAATGTTGAGAGTTCTAGAATTCGAAAATGGAATGTTGGTGTTCTAGAATTCCAAAATAGAATGTTGGTGTTGCAGAATTCTAAAATAGAATGTTGGGAGTTCTAGAATTCGAAAATGGAATGTTGGATGTTCTAGAATTCCAAAATAGAATGTTGGGAGTTCTAGAATTCCAAAATAGTCAGTTAGGAGTTCTAGAATTCCAAAATAGAATGTTGAGAGTTCTAGAATACCAAAATATAATGTTGGGTATTCTAGAATTCCAAAATAGAATATTGGGAGTTCTAGAAGTCCAAGATAGAATGTTGGGAGTTCTAGAATTCCTATATAGAATGTTGGGAGTTCATGAATTCCACAATAGAATGTTGTTAGTTCTAGAATTCCAAAATAGAATGTTGGGAGTTCTAGAATACTAAAATAGAATGTTGGGAGTTCTATAATTCCAAAATAGAATGTTGGGAGTTCCAGAATTCCAAAATAGAATGTTGAGAGTTCTAGAATTCCAAAATAGAATGTTTGTGTTGCAGAATTCCAAAATAGAATGTTGGGAGTTCTAGAATACCAAGATAAAATGTTGGTGTTGCAGAATTCCAAAATAGAATGTTGGGAGTTCTAGAATTCCAAAATATAATGTTGGGAGTTCTAGAATTCCAAAATAGAATGTTAGGAGTTCTATAATTCCAAAATAGAATGTTGGGAGTTCCAGAATTCCAAAATAGAATGTTGAGAGTTCTAGAATTCCAAAATAGAATGTTTGTGTTGCAGAATTCCAAAATAGAATGTTGGGAGTTCTAGAATACCAAGATAAAATGTTGGTGTTGCAGAATTCCAAAATAGAATGTTGGGAGTTCTAGAATTCGAAAATGGAATGTTGGTGTTCTAGAATGACAAAATAGAATGTTGGGAGTTCTAGAATTCCAAAAAAGTATGTTGGGAGTTCTAGAATACCAAAATAGAATGTTGGGAGTTATATAATTCCAAAAGAGAATGTTGGGAGTTCTAGAATTCCAAAATAGAATATTGGGGGTTCTAAAATTTCAAAAAAGAATGTTGGTAGTTCTAGAATTCAAAAAAAGAATGTTGGTGTTGCAGAATTCCAAAATAGAATGTTGGGAGTTCTAGAATACTAAAATAGAATGTTGGGAGTTCTAGAATTACAAAATAGAATATTGACAGTTTTAAAATTCCAAAATAGAATGTTGGTAGCTCTAGAATTTCAAAAAGAATGTTGGGAGTTCTAGAATTCCAAAAATAGTATGTTAGGAGTTCTAGAATACTAAAATAGAATGTTGGGAGTTCTAGAATACCAAGGTAAAATGTTGGTGTTGCAGAATTCCAAATTAGAATGTTGGTAGTTCTATAATTCCAAAATAGAATGTTGGGAGTTCTAGAATTCCAAAATAGAATGTTAGGAGTTCTAGAATTCCAAGATAGAATGTTGGTGTTGCAGAATTCCAAAATAGAATGTTGGGAGTTCTAGAATACTAAAATAGAATGTTGGGAGTTCTAGAATTCCAAAATAGAATGTTGGGAGTTCTAGAATACTAAAATAGAATGTTGGGAGTTCTAGAATTACAAAATAGAATATTGACAGTTTTAAAATTCCAAAATAGAATGTTGGTAGCTCTAGAATTTCAAAAAGAATGTTGGGAGTTCTAGAATTCCAAAATAGAATGTTAGGAGTTCTAGAATTCCAAGATAGAATGTTGGTGTTGCAGAATTCCAAAATAGAATGTTGGGAGTTCTAGAATACTAAAATAGTATGTTAGGAGTTCTAGAATACTAAAATAGAATGTTGGGAGTTCTAGAATACCAAGGTAAAATGTTGGTGTTGCAGAATTCCAAATTAGAATGTTGGTAGTTCTAGAATTCCAAAATATAATGTTGGTGTTGCAGAATTCTAAAATAGAATGTTGGGAGTTCTAGAATTCGAAAATGGAATGTTGGATGTTCTAGAATTCCAAAATAGAATGTTGGGAGTTCTAGAATTCCAAAATTGTTTGTTGGGAGTTCTAGAATACCAAAATAGAATGTTGGGAGTTCTAGAATTCCAAAATAGTCAGTTAGGAGTTCTAGAATACTAAAATAGAATGTTGGGAGTTCTAGAATTCCAAAATAGAATATTGGGAGTTCTAGAATTCCAAAATAGAATATTGCGAGTTCTAGAATTCCAAAATAGAATGTTGGGAGTTCTAGAATACCAAGATAAAATGTTGGTGTTGCAGAATTCCAAAATAGAATGTTGGGAGTTCTAGAATTCGAAAATGGAATGTTGGTGTTCTAGAATTACAAAATAGAATGTTGGGAGTTCTAGAATTCCAAAATAGTATGTTGGGAGTTCTAGAATACCAAAATAGAATGTTGGGAGTTATATAATTCCAAAAGAGAATGTTGGGAGTTCTAGAATTCCAAAATAGAATATTGGGGGTTCTAAAATTTCAAAAAAGAATGTTGGTAGTTCTAGAATTCAAAAAAAGAATGTTGGTGTTGCAGAATTCCAAAATAGAATGTTGGGAGTTCTAGAATACTAAAATAGAATGTTGGGAGTTCTAGAATTCCAAAATAGTCAGTTAGGAGTTCTAGAATACTAAAATAGAATGTTGGGAGTTCTAGAATTCCAAAATAGAATATTGGGAGTTCTAGAATTCCAAAATAGAATGTTGCGAGTTCTAGAATTCCAAAATAGAATGTTGGGAGTTCTAGAATTCCAAAATAGAATGTTTGGAGTTCTAGAATACCAAGATATAATGTTGGTGTTGCAGAATTCCAAAATAGAATGTTGAGAGTTCTAGAATACCAAAATAAAATGTTGGGAGTTCTAGAATTCCAAAATAGAATATTGGGAGTTCTAGAAGTCCAAGATAGAATGTTGGGAGTTCTAGAATTCCTATATAGAATGTTGGGAGTTCATGAATTCCACAATAGAATGTTGTTAGTTCTAGAATTCCAAAATAGAATGTTGGGAGTTCTAGAATACTAAAATAGAATGTTGGGAGTTCTATAATTCCAAAATAGAATGTTGGGAGTTCCAGAATTCCAAAATAGAATGTTGAGAGTTCTAGAATTCCAAAATAGAATGTTTGTGTTGCAGAATTCCAAAATAGAATGTTGGGAGTTCGAGAATACCAAGATAAAATGTTGGTGTTGCAGAATTCCAAAATAGAATGTTGTGAGTTCTAGAATTCGAAAATGGAATGTTGGTGTTCTAGAATTACAAAATAGAATGTTGGGAGTTCTAGAATTCCAAAATAGTATGTTGGGAGTTCTAGAATACCAAAATAGAATGTTGGGAGTTATATAATTCCAAAAGAGAATGTTGGGAGTTCTAGAATTCCAAAATAGAATATCGGGGGTTCTAAAATTTCAAAAAAGAATGTTGGTAGTTCTAGAATTCAAAAAAAGAATGTTGGTGTTGCAGAATTCCAAAATAGAATGTTGGGAGTTCTAGAATACTAAAATAGAATGTTGGGAGTTCTAGAATTACAAAATAGAATATTGACAGTTTTAAAATTCCAAAATAGAATGTTGGTAGCTCTAGAATTTCAAAAAGAATGTTGGGAGTTCTAGAATTCCAAAAATAGTATGTTAGGAGTTCTAGAATACTAAAATAGAATGTTGGGAGTTCTAGAATACCAAGGTAAAATGTTGGTGTTGCAGAATTCCAAATTAGAATGTTGGTAGTTCTAGAATTCCAAAATATAATGTTGGTGTTGCAGAATTCTAAAATAGAATGTTGGGAGTTCTAGAATTCGAAAATGGAATGTTGGATGTTCTAGAATTCCAAAATAGAATGTTGGGAGTTCTAGAATTCCAAAATTGTTTGTTGGGAGTTCTAGAATACCAAAATAGAATGTTGGGAGTTCTAGAATTCCAAAATAGTCAGTTAGGAGTTCTAGAATTCCAAAATAGAATGTTGAGAGTTCTAGAATACCAAAATATAATGTTGGGTATTCTAGAATTCCAAAATAGAATATTGGGAGTTCTAGAAGTCCAAGATAGAATGTTGGGAGTTCTAGAATTCCTATATAGAATGTTGGGAGTTCATGAATTCCACAATAGAATGTTGTTAGTTCTAGAATTCCAAAATAGAATGTTGGGAGTTCTAGAATACTAAAATAGAATGTTGGGAGTTCTATAATTCCAAAATAGAATGTTGGGAGTTCCAGAATTCCAAAATAGAATGTTGAGAGTTCTAGAATTCCAAAATAGAATGTTTGTGTTGCAGAATTCCAAAATAGAATGTTGGGAGTTCTAGAATACCAAGATAAAATGTTGGTGTTGCAGAATTCCAAAATAGAATGTTGGGAGTTCTAGAATTCGAAAATGGAATGTTGGTGTTCTAGAATTACAAAATAGAATGTTGGGAGTTCTAGAATTCCAAAATAGTATGTTGGGAGTTCTAGAATACCAAAATAGAATGTTGGGAGTTATATAATTCCAAAAGAGAATGTTGGGAGTTCTAGAATTCCAAAATAGAATATTGGGGGTTCTAAAATTTCAAAAAAGAATGTTGGTAGTTCTAGAATTCAAAAAAAGAATGTTGGTGTTGCAGAATTCCAAAATAGAATGTTGGGAGTTCTAGAATACTAAAATAGAATGTTGGGAGTTCTAGAATTACAAAATAGAATATTGACAGTTTTAAAATTCCAAAATAGAATGTTGGTAGCTCTAGAATTTCAAAAAGAATGTTGGGAGTTCTAGAATTCCAAAAATAGTATGTTAGGAGTTCTAGAATACTAAAATAGAATGTTGGGAGTTCTAGAATACCAAGGTAAAATGTTGGTGTTGCAGAATTCCAAATTAGAATGTTGGTAGTTCTAGAATTCCAAAATATAATGTTGGTGTTGCAGAATTCTAAAATAGAATGTTGGGAGTTCTAGAATTCGAAAATGGAATGTTGGATGTTCTAGAATTCCAAAATAGAATGTTGGGAGTTCTAGAATTCCAAAATTGTTTGTTGGGAGTTCTAGAATACCAAAATAGAATGTTGGGAGTTCTAGAATTCCAAAATAGTCTGTTAGGAGTTCTAGAATACTAAAATAGAATGTTGGGAGTTCTAGAATTCCAAAATAGAATATTGGGAGTTCTAGAATTCCAAAATAGAATATTGCGAGTTCTAGAATTCCAAAATAGAATGTTGGGAGTTCTAGAATACTAAAATAGAATGTTGGGAGTTCTATAATTCCAAAATAGAATGTTGGGAGTTCTAGAATTCCAAAATAGAATGTTAGGAGTTCTAGAATTCCAAGATAGAATGTTGGTGTTGCAGAATTCCAAAATAGAATGTTGGGAGTTCTAGAATACTAAAATAGAATGTTGGGAGTTCTAGAATTCCAAAATAGAATGTTGGGAGTTCTAGAATACTAAAATAGAATGTTGGGAGTTCTAGAATTACAAAATAGAATATTGACAGTTTTAAAATTCCAAAATAGAATGTTGGTAGCTCTAGAATTTCAAAAAGAATGTTGGGAGTTCTAGAATTCCAAAATAGAATGTTAGGAGTTCTAGAATTCCAAGATAGAATGTTGGTGTTGCAGAATTCCAAAATAGAATGTTGGGAGTTCTAGAATACTAAAATAGTATGTTAGGAGTTCTAGAATACTAAAATAGAATGTTGGGAGTTCTAGAATACCAAGGTAAAATGTTGGTGTTGCAGAATTCCAAATTAGAATGTTGGTAGTTCTAGAATTCCAAAATATAATGTTGGTGTTGCAGAATTCTAAAATAGAATGTTGGGAGTTCTAGAATTCGAAAATGGAATGTTGGATGTTCTAGAATTACAAAATAGAATGTTGGGAGTTCTAGAATTCCAAAATAGTATGTTGGGAGTTCTAGAATACCAAAATAGAATGTTGGGAGTTATATAATTCCAAAAGAGAATGTTGGGAGTTCTAGAATTCCAAAATAGAATATTGGGGGTTCTAAAATTTCAAAAAAGAATGTTGGTGTTGCAGAATTCCAAAATAGAATGTTGGGAGTTCTAGAATACTAAAATAGAATGTTGGGAGTTCTAGAATTACAAAATAGAATATTGACAGTTTTAAAATTCCAAAATAGAATGTTGGTAGCTCTAGAATTTCAAAAAGAATGTTGGGAGTTCTAGAATTACAAAATAGAATATTGACAGTTTTAAAATTCCAAAATAGAATGTTGGTAGCTCTAGAATTTCAAAAAGAATGTTGGGAGTTCTAGAATTCCAAAAATAGTATGTTAGGAGTTCTAGAATACTAAAATAGAATGTTGGGAGTTCTAGAATACCAAGGTAAAATGTTGGTGTTGCAGAATTCCAAATTAGAATGTTGGTAGTTCTAGAATTCCAAAATATAATGTTGGTGTTGCAGAATTCTAAAATAGAATGTTGGGAGTTCTAGAATTCGAAAATGGAATGTTGGATGTTCTAGAATTCCAAAATAGAATGTTGGGAGTTCTAGAATTCCAAAATTGTTTGTTGGGAGTTCTAGAATACTAAAATAGAATGTTGGGAGTTCTAGAATTCCAAAATAGTCAGTTAGGAGTTCTAGAATACTAAAATAGAATGTTGGGAGTTCTAGAATTCCAATATAGAATATTGGGAGTTCCAGAATTCCAAAATAGAATATTGCGAGTTCTAGAATTCCAAAATAGAATGTTGGGAGTTCTAGAATTCCAAAATAGAATGTTTGGAGTTCTAGAATACCAAGATATAATGTTGGTGTTGCAGAATTCCAAAATAGAATGTTGAGAGTTCTAGAATACCAAAATATAATGTTGGGAGTTCTAGAATTCCAAAATAGAATATTGGGAGTTCTAGAAGTCCAAGATAGAATGTTGGGAGTTCTAGAATTCCTATATAGAATGTTGGGAGTTCATGAATTCCACAATAGAATGTTGTTAGTTCTAGAATTCCAAAATAGAATGTTGGGAGTTCTAGAATACTAAATTAGAATGTTGGGAGTTCTATAATTCCAAAATAGAATGTTGGGAGTTCCAGAATTCCAAAATAGAATGTTGAGAGTTCTAGAATTCCAAAATAGAATGTTTGTGTTGCAGAATTCCAAAATAGAATGTTGGGAGTTCTAGAATACCAAGATAAAATGTTGGTGTTGCAGAATTCCAAAATAGAATGTTGGGAGTTCTAGAATTCGAAAATGGAATGTTGGTGTTCTAGAATTACAAAATAGAATGTTGGGAGTTCTAGAATTCCAAAATAGAATGTTGAGAGTTCTAGAATTCGAAAATGGAATGTTGGTGTTCTAGAATTCCAAAATAGAATGTTGGGAGTTCTAGAATTCGAAAATGGAATGTTGGTGTTCTAGAATTACAAAATAGAATGTTGGGAGTTCTAGAATTCCAAAATAGAATGTTGAGAGTTCTAGAATTCGAAAATGGAATGTTGGTGTTCTAGAATACCAAAATAGAATGTTGGGAGTTATATAATTCCAAAAGAGAATGTTGGGAGTTCTAGAATTCCAAAATAGAATATTGGGGGTTCTAAAATTTCAAAAAAGAATGTTGGTAGTTCTAGAATTCAAAAAAAGAATGTTGGTGTTGCAGAATTCCAAAATAGAATGTTGGGAGTTCTAGAATACTAAAATAGAATGTTGGGAGTTCTAGAATTACAAAATAGAATATTGACAGTTTTAAAATTCCAAAATAGAATGTTGGTAGCTCTAGAATTTCAAAAAGAATGTTGGGAGTTCTAGAATTCCAAAAATAGTATGTTAGGAGTTCTAGAATACTAAAATAGAATGTTGGGAGTTCTAGAATACCAAGGTAAAATGTTGGTGTTGCAGAATTCCAAATTAGAATGTTGGTAGTTCTAGAATTCCAAAATATAATGTTGGTGTTGCAGAATTCTAAAATAGAATGTTGGGAGTTCTAGAATTCGAAAATGGAATGTTGGATGTTCTAGAATTCCAAAATAGAATGTTGGGAGTTCTAGAATTCCAAAATTGTTTGTTGGGAGTTCTAGAATACCAAAATAGAATGTTGGGAGTTCTAGAATTCCAAAATAGTCAGTTAGGAGTTCTAGAATTCCAAAATAGAATGTTGAGAGTTCTAGAATACCAAAATATAATGTTGGGTATTCTAGAATTCCAAAATAGAATATTGGGAGTTCTAGAAGTCCAAGATAGAATGTTGGGAGTTCTAGAATTCCTATATAGAATGTTGGGAGTTCATGAATTCCACAATAGAATGTTGTTAGTTCTAGAATTCCAAAATAGAATGTTGGGAGTTCTAGAATACTAAAATAGAATGTTGGGAGTTCTATAATTCCAAAATAGAATGTTGGGAGTTCCAGAATTCCAAAATAGAATGTTGAGAGTTCTAGAATTCCAAAATAGAATGTTTGTGTTGCAGAATTCCAAAATAGAATGTTGGGAGTTCTAGAATACCAAGATAAAATGTTGGTGTTGCAGAATTCCAAAATAGAATGTTGGGAGTTCTAGAATTCCAAAATATAATGTTGGGAGTTCTAGAATTCCAAAATAGAATGTTAGGAGTTCTATAATTCCAAAATAGAATGTTGGGAGTTCCAGAATTCCAAAATAGAATGTTGAGAGTTCTAGAATTCCAAAATAGAATGTTTGTGTTGCAGAATTCCAAAATAGAATGTTGGGAGTTCTAGAATACCAAGATAAAATGTTGGTGTTGCAGAATTCCAAAATAGAATGTTGGGAGTTCTAGAATTCGAAAATGGAATGTTGGTGTTCTAGAATGACAAAATAGAATGTTGGGAGTTCTAGAATTCCAAAAAAGTATGTTGGGAGTTCTAGAATACCAAAATAGAATGTTGGGAGTTATATAATTCCAAAAGAGAATGTTGGGAGTTCTAGAATTCCAAAATAGAATATTGGGGGTTCTAAAATTTCAAAAAAGAATGTTGGTAGTTCTAGAATTCAAAAAAAGAATGTTGGTGTTGCAGAATTCCAAAATAGAATGTTGGGAGTTCTAGAATACTAAAATAGAATGTTGGGAGTTCTAGAATTACAAAATAGAATATTGACAGTTTTAAAATTCCAAAATAGAATGTTGGTAGCTCTAGAATTTCAAAAAGAATGTTGGGAGTTCTAGAATTCCAAAAATAGTATGTTAGGAGTTCTAGAATACTAAAATAGAATGTTGGGAGTTCTAGAATACCAAGGTAAAATGTTGGTGTTGCAGAATTCCAAATTAGAATGTTGGTAGTTCTATAATTCCAAAATAGAATGTTGGGAGTTCTAGAATTCCAAAATAGAATGTTAGGAGTTCTAGAATTCCAAGATAGAATGTTGGTGTTGCAGAATTCCAAAATAGAATGTTGGGAGTTCTAGAATACTAAAATAGAATGTTGGGAGTTCTAGAATTCCAAAATAGAATGTTGGGAGTTCTAGAATACTAAAATAGAATGTTGGGAGTTCTAGAATTACAAAATAGAATATTGACAGTTTTAAAATTCCAAAATAGAATGTTGGTAGCTCTAGAATTTCAAAAAGAATGTTGGGAGTTCTAGAATTCCAAAATAGAATGTTAGGAGTTCTAGAATTCCAAGATAGAATGTTGGTGTTGCAGAATTCCAAAATAGAATGTTGGGAGTTCTAGAATACTAAAATAGTATGTTAGGAGTTCTAGAATACTAAAATAGAATGTTGGGAGTTCTAGAATACCAAGGTAAAATGTTGGTGTTGCAGAATTCCAAATTAGAATGTTGGTAGTTCTAGAATTCCAAAATATAATGTTGGTGTTGCAGAATTCTAAAATAGAATGTTGGGAGTTCTAGAATTCGAAAATGGAGTGTTGGATGTTCTAGAATTCCAAAATAGAATGTTGGGAGTTCTAGAATTCCAAAATTGTTTGTTGGGAGTTCTAGAATACCAAAATAGAATGTTGGGAGTTCTAGAATTCCAAAATAGTCAGTTAGGAGTTCTAGAATACTAAAATAGAATGTTGGGAGTTCTAGAATTCCAAAATAGAATATTGGGAGTTCTAGAATTCCAAAATAGAATATTGCGAGTTCTAGAATTCCAAAATAGAATGTTGGGAGTTCTAGAATTCCAAAATAGAATGTTTGGAGTTCTAGAATACCAAGATATAATGTTGGTGTTGCAGAATTCCAAAATAGAATGTTGAGAGTTCTAGAATACCAAAATATAATGTTGGGAGTTCTAGAATTCCAAAATAGAATATTGGGAGTTCTAGAAGTCCAAGATAGAATGTTGGGAGTTCTAGAATTCCTATATAGAATGTTGGGAGTTCATGAATTCCACAATAGAATGTTGTTAGTTCTAGAATTCCAAAATAGAATGTTGGGAGTTCTAGAATACTAAAATAGAATGTTGGGAGTTCTATAATTCCAAAATAGAATGTTGAGAGTTCCGGAATTCCAAAATAGAATGTTGAGAGTTCTAGAATTCCAAAATAGAATGTTTGTGTTGCAGAATTCCAAAATAGAATGTTGGGAGTTCGAGAATACCAAGATAAAATGTTGGTGTTGCAGAATTCCAGAATAGAATGTTGTGAGTTCTAGAATTCGAAAATGGAATGTTGGTGTTCTAGAATTACAAAATAGAATGTTGGGAGTTCTAGAATTCCAAAATAGTATGTTGGGAGTTCTAGAATACCAAAATAGAATGTTGGGAGTTATATAATTCCAAAAGAGAATGTTGGGAGTTCTAGAATTCCAAAATAGAATATTGGGGGTTCTAAAATTTCAAAAAAGAATGTTGGTAGTTCTAGAATTCAAAAAAAGAATGTTGGTGTTGCAGAATTCCAAAATAGAATGTTGGGAGTTCTAGAATACTAAAATAGAATGTTGGGAGTTCTAGAATTACAAAATAGAATATTGACAGTTTTAAAATTCCAAAATAGAATGTTGGTAGCTCTAGAATTTCAAAAAGAATGTTGGGAGTTCTAGAATTCAAAAAATAGTATGTTAGGAGTTCTAGAATACTAAAATAGAATGTTGGGAGTTCTAGAATACCAAGGTAAAATGTTGGTGTTGCAGAATTCCAAATTAGAATGTTGGTAGTTCTAGAATTCCAAAATATAATGTTGGTGTTGCAGAATTCTAAAATAGAATGTTGGGAGTTCTAGAATTCGAAAATGGAATGTTGGATGTTCTAGAATTCCAAAATAGAATGTTGGGAGTTCTAGAATTCCAAAATTGTTTGTTGGGAGTTCTAGAATACCAAAATAGAATGTTGGGAGTTCTAGAATTCCAAAATAGTCAGTTAGGAGTTCTAGAATACTAAAATAGAATGTTGGGAGTTCTAGAATTCCAAAATAGAATATTGGGAGTTCTAGAATTCCAAAATAGAATATTGCGAGTTCTAGAATTCCAAAATAGAATGTTGGGAGTTCTAGAATTCCAAAATAGAATGTTTGGAGTTCTAGAATACCAAGATATAATGTTGGTGTTGCAGAATTCCAAAATAGAATGTTGAGAGTTCTAGAATACCAAAATATAATGTTGGGAGTTCTAGAATTCCAAAATAGAATATTGGGAGTTCTAGAAGTCCAAGATAGAATGTTGGGAGTTCTAGAATTCCTATATAGAATGTTGGGAGTTCATGAATTCCACAATAGAATGTTGTTAGTTCTAGAATTCCAAAATAGAATGTTGGGAGTTCTAGAATACTAAAATAGAATGTTGGTAGTTCTAGAATTCAAAAAAAGAATGTTGGTGTTGCAGAATTCCAAAATAGAATGTTGGGAGTTCTAGAATACTAAAATAGAATGTTGGGAGTTCTAGAATTACAAAATAGAATATTGACAGTTTTAAAATTCCAAAATAGAATGTTGGTAGCTCTAGAATTTCAAAAAGAATGTTGGGAGTTCTAGAATTCCAAAAATAGTATGTTAGGAGTTCTAGAATACTAAAATAGAATGTTGGGAGTTCTAGAATACCAAGGTAAAATGTTGGTGTTGCAGAATTCCAAATTAGAATGTTGGTAGTTCTAGAATTCCAAAATATAATGTTGGTGTTGCAGAATTCTAAAATAGAATGTTGGGAGTTCTAGAATTCGAAAATGGAATGTTGGATGTTCTAGAATTCCAAAATAGAATGTTGGGAGTTCTAGAATTCCAAAATTGTTTGTTGGGAGTTCTAGAATACCAAAATAGAATGTTGGGAGTTCTAGAATTCCAAAATAGTCAGTTAGGAGTTCTAGAATTCCAAAATAGAATGTTGAGAGTTCTAGAATACCAAAAAATAATGTTGGGTATTCTAGAATTCCAAAATAGAATATTGGGAGTTCTAGAAGTCCAAGATAGAATGTTGGGAGTTCTAGAATTCCTATATAGAATGTTGGGAGTTCATGAATTCCACAATAGAATGTTGTTAGTTCTAGAATTCCAAAATAGAATGTTGGGAGTTCTAGAATACTAAAATAGAATGTTGGGAGTTCTATAATTCCAAAATAGAATGTTGGGATTTCCAGAATTCCAAAATAGAATGTTGAGAGTTCTAGAATTCCAAAATAGAATGTTTGTGTTGCAGAATTCCAAAATAGAATGTTGGGAGTTCTAGAATACCAAGATAAAATGTTGGTGTTGCAGAATTCCAAAATAGAATGTTGGGAGTTCTAGAATTCGAAAATGGAATGTTGGTGTTCTAGAATTACAAAATAGAATGTTGGGAGTTCTAGAATTCCAAAATAGTATGTTGGGAGTTCTAGAATACCAAAATAGAATGTTGGGAGTTATATAATTCCAAAAGAGAATGTTGGGAGTTCTAGAATTCCAAAATAGAATATTGGGGGTTCTAAAATTTCAAAAAAGAATGTTGGTAGTTCTAGAATTCAAAAAAAGAATGTTGGTGTTGCAGAATTCCAAAATAGAATGTTGGGAGTTCTAGAATACTAAAATAGAATGTTGGGAGTTCTAGAATTACAAAATAGAATATTGACAGTTTTAAAATTCCAAAATAGAATGTTGGTAGCTCTAGAATTTCAAAAAGAATGTTGGGAGTTCTAGAATTCCAAAAATTGTATGTTAGGAGTTCTAGAATACTAAAATAGAATGTTGGGAGTTCTAGAATACCAAGGTAAAATGTTGGTGTTGCAGAATTCCAAATTAGAATGTTGGTAGTTCTAGAATTCCAAAATATAATGTTGGTGTTGCAGAATTCTAAAATAGAATGTTGGGAGTTCTAGAATTCGAAAATGGAATGTTGGATGTTCTAGAATTCCAAAATAGAATGTTGGGAGTTCTAGAATTCCAAAATTGTTTGTTGGGAGTTCTAGAATACCAAAATAGAATGTTGGGAGTTCTAGAATTCCAAAATAGTCTGTTAGGAGTTCTAGAATACTAAAATAGAATGTTGGGAGTTCTAGAATTCCAAAATAGAATATTGGGAGTTCTAGAATTCCAAAATAGAATATTGCGAGTTCTAGAATTCCAAAATAGAATGTTGGGAGTTCTAGAATACTAAAATAGAATGTTGGGAGTTCTATAATTCCAAAATAGAATGTTGGGAGTTCTAGAATTCCAAAATAGAATGTTAGGAGTTCTAGAATTCCAAGATAGAATGTTGGTGTTGCAGAATTCCAAAATAGAATGTTGGGAGTTCTAGAATACTAAAATAGAATGTTGGGAGTTCTAGAATTCCAAAATAGAATGTTGGGAGTTCTAGAATACTAAAATAGAATGTTGGGAGTTCTCGAATTACAAAATAGTATATTGACAGTTTTAAAATTCCAAAATAGAATGTTGGTAGCTCTAGAATTTCAAAAAGAATGTTGGGAGTTCTAGAATACCAAAATATAATGTTGGGAGTTCTAGAATTCCAAAATAGAATATTGGGAGTTCTAGAAGTCCAAGATAGAATGTTGGGAGTTCTAGAATTCCTATATAGAATGTTGGGAGTTCATGAATTCCACAATAGAATGTTGTTAGTTCTAGAATTCCAAAATAGAATGTTGGGAGTTCTAGAATACTAAAATAGAATGTTGGGAGTTCTATAATTCCAAAATAGAATGTTGGGAGTTCCAGAATTCCAAAATAGAATGTTGAGAGTTCTAGAATTCCAAAATAGAATGTTTGTGTTGCAGAATTCCAAAATAGAATGTTGGGAGTTCGAGAATACCAAGATAAAATGTTGGTGTTGCAGAATTCCAAAATAGAATGTTGTGAGTTCTAGAATTCGAAAATGGAATGTTGGTGTTCTAGAATTACAAAATAGAATGTTGGGAGTTCTAGAATTCCAAAATAGTATGTTGGGAGTTCTAGAATACCAAAATAGAATGTTGGGAGTTATATAATTCCAAAAGAGAATGTTGGGAGTTCTAGAATTCCAAAATAGAATATTGGGGGTTCTAAAATTTCAAAAAAGAATGTTGGTAGTTCTAGAATTCAAAAAAAGAATGTTGGTGTTGCAGAATTCCAAAATAGAATGTTGGGAGTTCTAGAATACTAAAATAGAATGTTGGGAGTTCTAGAATTACAAAATAGAATATTGACAGTTTTAAAATTCCAAAATAGAATGTTGGTAGCTCTAGAATTTCAAAAAGAATGTTGGGAGTTCTAGAATTACAAAATAGAATATTGACAGTTTTAAAATTCCAAAATAGAATGTTGGTAGCTCTAGAATTTCAAAAAGAATGTTGGGAGTTCTAGAATTCCAAAAATAGTATGTTAGGAGTTCTAGAATACTAAAATAGAATGTTGGGAGTTCTAGAATACCAAGGTAAAATGTTGGTGTTGCAGAATTCCAAATTAGAATGTTGGTAGTTCTAGAATTCCAAAATATAATGTTGGTGTTGCAGAATTCTAAAATAGAATGTTGGGAGTTCTAGAATTCGAAAATGGAATGTTGGATGTTCTAGAATTCCAAAATAGAATGTTGGGAGTTCTAGAATTCCAAAATTGTTTGTTGGGAGTTCTAGAATACTAAAATAGAATGTTGGGAGTTCTAGAATTCCAAAATAGTCAGTTAGGAGTTCTAGAATACTAAAATAGAATGTTGGGAGTTCTAGAATTCCAATATAGAATATTGGGAGTTCTAGAATTCCAAAATAGAATATTGCGAGTTCTAGAATTCCAAAATAGAATGTTGGGAGTTCTAGAATTCCAAAATAGAATGTTTGGAGTTCTAGAATACCAAGATATAATGTTGGTGTTGCAGAATTCCAAAATAGAATGTTGAGAGTTCTAGAATACCAAAATATAATGTTGGGAGTTCTAGAATTCCAAAATAGAATATTGGGAGTTCTAGAAGTCCAAGATAGAATGTTGGGAGTTCTAGAATTCCTATATAGAATGTTGGGAGTTCATGAATTCCACAATAGAATGTTGTTAGTTCTAGAATTCCAAAATAGAATGTTGGGAGTTCTAGAATACTAAATTAGAATGTTGGGAGTTCTATAATTCCAAAATAGAATGTTGGGAGTTCCAGAATTCCAAAATAGAATGTTGAGAGTTCTAGAATTCCAAAATAGAATGTTTGTGTTGCAGAATTCCAAAATAGAATGTTGGGAGTTCTAGAATACCAAGATAAAATGTTGGTGTTGCAGAATTCCAAAATAGAATGTTGGGAGTTCTAGAATTCGAAAATGGAATGTTGGTGTTCTAGAATTACAAAATAGAATGTTGGGAGTTCTAGAATTCCAAAATAGAATGTTGAGAGTTCTAGAATTCGAAAATGGAATGTTGGTGTTCTAGAATTCCAAAATAGAATGTTGGGAGTTCTAGAATTCGAAAATGGAATGTTGGTGTTCTAGAATTACAAAATAGAATGTTGGGAGTTCTAGAATTCCAAAATAGAATGTTGAGAGTTCTAGAATTCGAAAATGGAATGTTGGTGTTCTAGAATACCAAAATAGAATGTTGGGAGTTATATAATTCCAAAAGAGAATGTTGGGAGTTCTAGAATTCCAAAATAGAATATTGGGGGTTCTAAAATTTCAAAAAAGAATGTTGGTAGTTCTAGAATTCAAAAAAAGAATGTTGGTGTTGCAGAATTCCAAAATAGAATGTTGGGAGTTCTAGAATACTAAAATAGAATGTTGGGAGTTCTAGAATTACAAAATAGAATATTGACAGTTTTAAAATTCCAAAATAGAATGTTGGTAGCTCTAGAATTTCAAAAAGAATGTTGGGAGTTCTAGAATTCCAAAAATAGTATGTTAGGAGTTCTAGCATACTAAAATAGAATGTTGGGAGTTCTAGAATACCAAGGTAAAATGTTGGTGTTGCAGAATTCCAAATTAGAATGTTGGTAGTTCTAGAATTCCAAAATATAATGTTGGTGTTGCAGAATTCTAAAATAGAATGTTGGGAGTTCTAGAATTCGAAAATGGAATGTTGGATGTTCTAGAATTCTAAAATAGAATGTTGGGAGTTCTAGAATTCCAAAATTGTTTGTTGGGAGTTCTAGAATACCAAAATAGAATGTTGGGAGTTCTAGAATTCCAAAATAGTCAGTTAGGAGTTCTAGAATTCCAAAATAGAATGTTGAGAGTTCTAGAATACCAAAATATAATGTTGGGTATTCTAGAATTCCAAAATAGAATATTGGGAGTTCTAGAAGTCCAAGATAGAATGTTGGGAGTTCTAGAATTCCTATATAGAATGTTGGGAGTTCATGAATTCCACAATAGAATGTTGTTAGTTCTATAATTCCAAAATAGAATGTTGGGAGTTCTAGAATACTAAAATAGAATGTTGGGAGTTCTATAATTCCAAAATAGAATGTTGGGAGTTCCAGAATTCCAAAATAGAATGTTGAGAGTTCTAGAATTCCAAAATAGAATGTTTGTGTTGCAGAATTCCAAAATAGAATGTTGGGAGTTCTAGAATACCAAGATAAAATGTTGGTGTTGCAGAATTCCAAAATAGAATGTTGGGAGTTCTAGAATTCGAAAATGGAATGTTGGTGTTCTAGAATGACAAAATAGAATGTTGGGAGTTCTAGAATTCCAAAATAGTATGTTGGGAGTTCTAGAATACCAAAATAGAATGTTGGGAGTTATATAATTCCAAAAGAGAATGTTGGGAGTTCTAGAATTCCAAAATAGAATATTGGGGGTTCTAAAATTTCAAAAAAGAATGTTGGTAGTTCTAGAATTCAAAAAAAGAATGTTGGTGTTGCAGAATTCCAAAATAGAATGTTGGGAGTTCTAGAATACTAAAATAGAATGTTGGGAGTTCTAGAATTACAAAATAGAATATTGACAGTTTTAAAATTCCAAAATAGAATGTTGGTAGCTCTAGAATTTCAAAAAGAATGTTGGGAGTTCTAGAATTCCAAAAATAGTATGTTAGGAGTTCTAGAATACTAAAATAGAATGTTGGGAGTTCTAGAATACCAAGGTAAAATGTTGGTGTTGCAGAATTCCAAATTAGAATGTTGGTAGTTCTAGAATTCCAAAATATAATGTTGGTGTTGCAGAATTCTAAAATAGAATGTTGGGAGTTCTAGAATTCGAAAATGGAATGTTGGATGTTCTAGAATTCCAAAATAGAATGTTGGGAGTTCTAGAATTCCAAAATTGTTTGTTGGGAGTTCTAGAATACCAAAATAGAATGTTGGGAGTTCTAGGATTCCAAAATAGTCAGTTAGGAGTTCTAGAATTCCAAAATAGAATGTTGAGAGTTCTAGAATACCAAAATATAATGTTGGGTATTCTAGAATTCCAAAATAGAATATTGGGAGTTCTAGAAGTCCAAGATAGAATGTTGGGAGTTCTAGAATTCCTATATAGAATGTTGGGAGTTCATGAATTCCACAATAGAATGTTGTTAGTTCTAGAATTCCAAAATAGAATGTTGGGAGTTCTAGAATACTAAAATAGAATGTTGGGAGTTCTATAATTCCAAAATAGAATGTTGGGAGTTCCAGAATTCCAAAATAGAATGTTGAGAGTTCTAGAATTCCAAAATAGAATGTTTGTGTTGCAGAATTCCAAAATAGAATGTTGGGAGTTCTAGAATACCAAGATAAAATGTTGGTGTTGCAGAATTCCAAAATAGAATGTTGGGAGTTCTAGAATTCGAAAATGGAATGTTGGGAGTTCTAGAATTCCAAAATAGTATGTTGGGAGTTCTAGAATACCAAAATAGAATGTTGGGAGTTATATAATTCCAAAAGAGAATGTTGGGAGTTCTAGAATTCCAAAATAGAATATTGGGGGTTCTAAAATTTCAAAAAAGAATGTTGGTAGTTCTAGAATTCAAAAAAAGAATGTTGGTGTTGCAGAATTCCAAAATAGAATGTTGGGAGTTCTAGAATACTAAAATAGAATGTTGGGAGTTCTAGAATTACAAAATAGAATATTGACAGTTTTAAAATTCCAAAATAGAATGTTGGTAGCTCTAGAATTTCAAAAAGAATGTTGGGAGTTCTAGAATTCCAAAAATAGTATGTTAGGAGTTCTAGAATACTAAAATAGAATGTTGGGAGTTCTAGAATACCAAGGTAAAATGTTGGTGTTGCAGAATTCCAAATTAGAATGTTGGTAGTTCTAGAATTCCAAAATATAATGTTGGTGTTGCAGAATTCTAAAATAGAATGTTGGGAGTTCTAGAATTCGAAAATGGAATGTTGGATGTTCTAGAATTCCAAAATAGAATGTTGGGAGTTCTAGAATTCCAAAATTGTTTGTTGGGAGTTCTAGAATACCAAAATAGAATGTTGGGAGTTCTAGAATTCCAAAATAGTCTGTTAGGAGTTCTAGAATACTAAAATAGAATGTTGGGAGTTCTAGAATTCCAAAATAGAATATTGGGAGTTCTAGAATTCCAAAATAGAATATTGCGAGTTCTAGAATTCCAAAATAGAATGTTGGGAGTTCTAGAATACTAAAATAGAATGTTGGGAGTTCTAGAATTACAAAATAGAATATTGACAGTTTTAAAATTCCAAAATAGAATGTTGGTAGCTCTAGAATTTCAAAAAGAATGTTGGGAGTTCTAGAATTCCAAAAATAGTATGTTAGGAGTTCTAGAATACTAAAATAGAATGTTGGGAGTTCTAGAATACCAAGGTAAAATGTTGGTGTTGCAGAATTCCAAATTAGAATGTTGGTAGTTCTAGAATTCCAAAATATAATGTTGGTGTTGCAGAATTCTAAAATAGAATGTTGGGAGTTCTAGAATTCGAAAATGGAATGTTGAGAGTTCTAGAATACCAAAATATAATGTTGGGTATTCTAGAATTCCAAAATAGAATATTGGGAGTTCTAGAAGTCCAAGATAGAATGTTGGGAGTTCTAGAATTCCTATATAGAATGTTGGGAGTTCATGAATTCCACAATAGAATGTTGTTAGTTCTAGAATTCCAAAATAGAATGTTGGGAGTTCTAGAATACTAAAATAGAATGTTGGGAGTTCTATAATTCCAAAATAGAATGTTGGGAGTTCCAGAATTCCAAAATAGAATGTTGAGAGTTCTAGAATTCCAAAATAGAATGTTTGTGTTGCAGAATTCCAAAATAGAATGTTGGGAGTTCTAGAATACTAAAAAAGAATGTTGGGAGTTCTAGAATTACAAAATAGAATATTGACAGTTTTAAAATTCCAAAATAGAATGTTGGTAGCTCTAGAATTTCAAAAAGAATGTTGGGAGTTCTAGAATTCCAAAAATAGTATGTTAGGAGTTCTAGAATACTAAAATAGAATGTTGGGAGTTCTAGAATACCAAGGTAAAATGTTGGTGTTGCAGAATTCCAAATTAGAATGTTGGTAGTTCTAGAATTCCAAAATATAATGTTGGTGTTGCAGAATTCTAAAATAGAATGTTGGGAGTTCTAGAATTCGAAAATGGAATGTTGGATGTTCTAGAATTCCAAAATAGAATGTTGGGAGTTCTAGAATTCCAAAATTGTTTGTTGGGAGTTCTAGAATACTAAAATAGAATGTTGGGAGTTCTAGAATTCCAAAATAGTCAGTTAGGAGTTCTAGAATACTAAAATAGAATGTTGGGAGTTCTAGAATTCCAATATAGAATATTGGGAGTTCTAGAATTCCAAAATAGAATATTGCGAGTTCTAGAATTCCAAAATAGAATGTTGGGAGTTCTAGAATTCCAAAATAGAATGTTTGGAGTTCTAGAATACCAAGATATAATGTTGGTGTTGCAGAATTCCAAAATAGAATGTTGAGAGTTCTAGAATACCAAAATATAATGTTGGGAGTTCTAGAATTCCAAAATAGAATATTGGGAGTTCTAGAAGTCCAAGATAGAATGTTGGGAGTTCTAGAATTCCTATATAGAATGTTGGGAGTTCATGAATTCCACAATAGAATGTTGTTAGTTCTAGAATTCCAAAATAGAATGTTGGGAGTTCTAGAATACTAAATTAGAATGTTGGGAGTTCTATAATTCCAAAATAGAATGTTGGGAGTTCCAGAATTCCAAAATAGAATGTTGAGAGTTCTAGAATTCCAAAATAGAATGTTTGTGTTGCAGAATTCCAAAATAGAATGTTGGGAGTTCTAGAATACCAAGATAAAATGTTGGTGTTGCAGAATTCCAAAATAGAATGTTGGGAGTTCTAGAATTCGAAAATGGAATGTTGGTGTTCTAGAATTACAAAATAGAATGTTGGGAGTTCTAGAATTCCAAAATAGAATGTTGAGAGTTCTAGAATTCGAAAATGGAATGTTGGTGTTCTAGAATTCCAAAATAGAATGTTGGGAGTTCTAGAATTCGAAAATGGAATGTTGGTGTTCTAGAATTACAAAATAGAATGTTGGGAGTTCTAGAATTCCAAAATAGAATGTTGAGAGTTCTTGAATTCGAAAATGGAATGTTGGTGTTCTAGAATTACAAAATAGAATGTTGGGAGTTCTAGAATTCCAAAATAGTATGTTGGGAGTTCTAGAATACCAAAATAGAATGTTGGGAGTTATATAATTCCAAAAGAGAATGTTGGGAGTTCTAGAATTCCAAAATAGAATATTGGGGGTTCTAAAATTTCAAAAAAGAATGTTGGTAGTTCTAGAATTCAAAAAAAGAATGTTGGTGTTGCAGAATTCCAAAATAGAATGTTGGGAGTTCTAGAATACTAAAATAGAATGTTGGGAGTTCTAGAATTACAAAATAGAATATTGACAGTTTTAAAATTCCAAAATAGAATGTTGGTAGCTCTAGAATTTCAAAAAGAATGTTGGGAGTTCTAGAATTCCAAAAATAGTATGTTAGGAGTTCTAGAATACTAAAATAGAATGTTGGGAGTTCTAGAATACCAAGGTAAAATGTTGGTGTTGCAGAATTCAAAATTAGAATGTTGGTAGTTCTAGAATTCCAAAATATAATGTTGGTGTTGCAGAATTCTAAAATAGAATGTTGGGAGTTCTAGAATTCGAAAATGGAATGTTGGATGTTCTAGAATTCCAAAATAGAACGTTGGGAGTTCTAGAATTCCAAAATTGTTTGTTGGGAGTTCTAGAATACCAAAATAGAATGTTGGGAGTTCTAGAATTCCAAAATAGTCTGTTAGGAGTTCTAGAATACTAAAATAGAATGTTGGGAGTTCTAGAATTCCAAAATAGAATATTGGGAGTTCTAGAATTCCAAAATAGAATATTGCGAGTTCTAGAATTCCAAAATAGAATGTTGGGAGTTCTAGAATTCCAAAATAGAATGTTTGGAGTTCTAGAATACCAAGATATAATGTTGGTGTTGCAGAATTCCAAAATAGAATGTTGAGAGTTCTAGATTACCAAAATATAATGTTGGGAGTTCTAGAATTCCAAAATAGAATATTGGGAGTTCTAGAAGTCCAAGATAGAATGTTGGGAGTTCTAGAATTCCTATACAGAATGTTGAGAGTTCTAGAATTCGAAAATGGAATGTTGGTGTTCTAGAATTCCAAAATACAATGTTAGGAGTTCTAGATTTCCAAAAAAGAATGTAGGGAGTTCTAGAATTCCAAAATAGAATGTTGGTGTTGCAAAATTCCAAAATAGAATGTTGGGAGTTCTAGAATACTAAAATAGAATGTTGGGAGTTCTATAATTCCAAAATAGAATGTTGGGAGTTCTAGAATTCCAAAATAGAATGTTAGGAGTTCTAGAATTCCAAGATAGAATGTTGGTGTTGCAGAATTCCAAAATAGAATGTTGGGAGTTCTAGAATACTAAAATAGAATGTTGGGAGTTCTAGAATTCCAAAATAGAATGTTGGGAGTTCTAGAATTACAAAATAGAATATTGACAGTTTTAAAATTCCAAAATAGAATGTTGGTAGCTCTAGAATTTCAAAAAGAATGTTGGGAGTTCTAGAATTCCAAAAATAGTATGTTAGGAGTTCTAGAATACTAAAATAGAATGTTGGGAGTTCTAGAATACCAAGGTAAAATGTTGGTGTTGCAGAATTCAAAATTAGAATGTTGGTAGTTCTAGAATTCCAAAATATAATGTTGGTGTTGCAGAATTCTAAAATAGAATGTTGGGAGTTCTAGAATTCGAAAATGGAATGTTGGATGTTCTAGAATTCCAAAATAGAACGTTGGGAGTTCTAGAATTCCAAAATTGTTTGTTGGGAGTTCTAGAATACCAAAATAGAATGTTGGGAGTTCTAGAATTCCAAAATAGTCTGTTAGGAGTTCTAGAATACTAAAATAGAATGTTGGGAGTTCTAGAATTCCAAAATAGAATATTGGGAGTTCTAGAATTCCAAAATAGAATATTGCGAGTTCTAGAATTCCAAAATAGAATGTTGGGAGTTCTAGAATTCCAAAATAGAATGTTTGGAGTTCTAGAATACCAAGATATAATGTTGGTGTTGCAGAATTCCAAAATAGAATGTTGAGAGTTCTAGATTACCAAAATATAATGTTGGGAGTTCTAGAATTCCAAAATAGAATATTGGGAGTTCTAGAAGTCCAAGATAGAATGTTGGGAGTTCTAGAATTCCTATACAGAATGTTGAGAGTTCTAGAATTCGAAAATGGAATGTTGGTGTTCTAGAATTCCAAAATACAATGTTAGGAGTTCTAGATTTCCAAAAAAGAATGTAGGGAGTTCTAGAATTCCAAAATAGAATGTTGGTGTTGCAAAATTCCAAAATAGAATGTTGGGAGTTCTAGAATACTAAAATAGAATGTTGGGAGTTCTATAATTCCAAAATAGAATGTTGGGAGTTCTAGAATTCCAAAATAGAATGTTAGGAGTTCTAGAATTCCAAGATAGAATGTTGGTGTTGCAGAATTCCAAAATAGAATGTTGGGAGTTCTAGAATACTAAAATAGAATGTTGGGAGTTCTAGAATTCCAAAATAGAATGTTGGGAGTTCTAGAATTACAAAATAGAATATTGACAGTTTTAAAATTCCAAAATAGAATGTTGAGAGTTCTAGAATACCAAAATATAATGTTGGGAGTTCTAGAATTCCAAAATAGAATATTGGGAGTTCTAGAAGTCCAAGATAGAATGTTGGGAGTTCTAGAATTCCTATATAGAATGTTGGGAGTTCATGAATTCCACAATAGAATGTTGTTAGTTCTAGAATTCCAAAATAGAATGTTGGGAGTTCTAGAATACTAAATTAGAATGTTGGGAGTTCTATAATTCCAAAATAGAATGTTGGGAGTTCCAGAATTCCAAAATAGAATGTTGAGAGTTCTAGAATTCCAAAATAGAATGTTTGTGTTGCAGAATTCCAAAATAGAATGTTGGGAGTTCTAGAATACCAAGATAAAATGTTGGTGTTGCAGAATTCCAAAATAGAATGTTGGGAGTTCTAGAATTCGAAAATGGAATGTTGGTGTTCTAGAATTACAAAATAGAATGTTGGGAGTTCTAGAATTCCAAAATAGAATGTTGAGAGTTCTAGAATTCGAAAATGGAATGTTGGTGTTCTAGAATTCCAAAATAGAATGTTGGGAGTTCTAGAATTCGAAAATGGAATGTTGGTGTTCTAGAATTACAAAATAGAATGTTGGGAGTTCTAGAATTCCAAAATAGAATGTTGAGAGTTCTTGAATTCGAAAATGGAATGTTGGTGTTCTAGAATTACAAAATAGAATGTTGGGAGTTCTAGAATTCCAAAATAGTATGTTGGGAGTTCTAGAATACCAAAATAGAATGTTGGGAGTTATATAATTCCAAAAGAGAATGTTGGGAGTTCTAGAATTCCAAAATAGAATATTGGGGGTTCTAAAATTTCAAAAAAGAATGTTGGTAGTTCTAGAATTCAAAAAAAGAATGTTGGTGTTGCAGAATTCCAAAATAGAATGTTGGGAGTTCTAGAATACTAAAATAGAATGTTGGGAGTTCTAGAATTACAAAATAGAATATTGACAGTTTTAAAATTCCAAAATAGAATGTTGGTAGCTCTAGAATTTCAAAAAGAATGTTGGGAGTTCTAGAATTCCAAAAATAGTATGTTAGGAGTTCTAGAATACTAAAATAGAATGTTGGGAGTTCTAGAATACCAAGGTAAAATGTTGGTGTTGCAGAATTCAAAATTAGAATGTTGGTAGTTCTAGAATTCCAAAATATAATGTTGGTGTTGCAGAATTCTAAAATAGAATGTTGGGAGTTCTAGAATTCGAAAATGGAATGTTGGATGTTCTAGAATTCCAAAATAGAACGTTGGGAGTTCTAGAATTCCAAAATTGTTTGTTGGGAGTTCTAGAATACCAAAATAGAATGTTGGGAGTTCTAGAATTCCAAAATAGTCTGTTAGGAGTTCTAGAATACTAAAATAGAATGTTGGGAGTTCTAGAATTCCAAAATAGAATATTGGGAGTTCTAGAATTCCAAAATAGAATATTGCGAGTTCTAGAATTCCAAAATAGAATGTTGGGAGTTCTAGAATTCCAAAATAGAATGTTTGGAGTTCTAGAATACCAAGATATAATGTTGGTGTTGCAGAATTCCAAAATAGAATGTTGAGAGTTCTAGATTACCAAAATATAATGTTGGGAGTTCTAGAATTCCAAAATAGAATATTGGGAGTTCTAGAAGTCCAAGATAGAATGTTGGGAGTTCTAGAATTCCTATACAGAATGTTGAGAGTTCTAGAATTCGAAAATGGAATGTTGGTGTTCTAGAATTCCAAAATACAATGTTAGGAGTTCTAGATTTCCAAAAAAGAATGTAGGGAGTTCTAGAATTCCAAAATAGAATGTTGGTGTTGCAAAATTCCAAAATAGAATGTTGGGAGTTCTAGAATACTAAAATAGAATGTTGGGAGTTCTATAATTCCAAAATAGAATGTTGGGAGTTCTAGAATTCCAAAATAGAATGTTAGGAGTTCTAGAATTCCAAGATAGAATGTTGGTGTTGCAGAATTCCAAAATAGAATGTTGGGAGTTCTAGAATACTAAAATAGAATGTTGGGAGTTCTAGAATTCCAAAATAGAATGTTGGGAGTTCTAGAATACTAAAATAGAATGTTGGGAGTTCTAGAATTACAAAATAGAATATTGACAGTTTTAAAATTCCAAAATAGAATGTTGGTAGCTCTAGAATTTCAAAAAGAATGTTGGGAGTTCTAGAATTCCAAAAATAGTATGTTAGGAGTTCTAGAATACTAAAATAGAATGTTGGGAGTTCTAGAATACCAAGGTAAAATGTTGGTGTTGCAGAATTCCAAATTAGAATGTTGGTAGTTCTAGAATTCCAAAATATAATGTTGGTGTTGCAGAATTCTAAAATAGAATGTTGGGAGTTCTAGAATTCGAAAATGGAATGTTGGATGTTCTAGAATTCCAAAATAGAATGTTGGGAGTTCTAGAATTCCAAAATTGTTTGTTGGGAGTTCTAGAATACCAAAATAGAATGTTGGGAGTTCTAGAATTCCAAAATAGTCAGTTAGGAGTTCTAGAATACTAAAATAGAATGTTGGGAGTTCTATAATTCCAAAATAGAATGTTGGGAGTTCTAGAATTCCAAAATAGAATGTTGCGAGTTCTAGAATTCCAAAATAGAATGTTGGGAGTTCTAGAATTCCAAAATAGAATGTTTGGAGTTCTAGAATACCAAGATATAATGTTGGTGTTGCAGAATTCCAAAATAGAATGTTGAGAGTTCTAGAATACCAAAATAAAATGTTGGGAGTTCTAGAATTCCAAAATAGAATATTGGGAGTTCTAGAAGTCCAAGATAGAATGTTGGGAGTTCTAGAATTCCTATATAGAATGTTGGGAGTTCATGAATTCCACAATAGAATGTTGTTAGTTCTAGAATTCCAAAATAGAATGTTGGGAGTTCTAGAATACTAAAATAGAATGTTGGGAGTTCTATAATTCCAAAATAGAATGTTGGGAGTTCCAGAATTCCAAAATAGAATGTTGAGAGTTCTAGAATTCCAAAATAGAATGTTTGTGTTGCAGAATTCCAAAATAGAATGTTGGGAGTTCGAGAATACCAAGATAAAATGTTGGTGTTGCAGAATTCCAAAATAGAATGTTGTGAGTTCTAGAATTCGAAAATGGAATGTTGGCGTTCTAGAATTACAAAATAGAATGTTGGGAGTTCTAGAATTCCAAAATAGTATGTTGGGAGTTCTAGAATACCAAAATAGAATGTTGGGAGTTATATAATTCCAAAAGAGAATGTTGGGAGTTCTAGAATTCCAAAATAGAATATTGGGGGTTCTAAAATTTCAAAAAAGAATGTTGGTAGTTCTAGAATTCAAAAAAAGAATGTTGGTGTTGCAGAATTCCAAAATAGAATGTTGGGAGTTCTAGAATACTAAAATAGAATGTTGGGAGTTCTAGAATTACAAAATAGAATATTGACAGTTTTAAAATTCCAAAATAGAATGTTGGTAGCTCTAGAATTTCAAAAAGAATGTTGGGAGTTCTAGAATTCCAAAAATAGTATGTTAGGAGTTCTAGAATACTAAAATAGAATGTTGGGAGTTCTAGAATACCAAGGTAAAATGTTGGTGTTGCAGAATTCCAAATTAGAATGTTGGTAGTTCTAGAATTCCAAAATATAATGTTGGTGTTGCAGAATTCTAAAATAGAATGTTGGGAGTTCTAGAATTCGAAAATGGAATGTTGGATGTTCTAGAATTCCAAAATAGAATGTTGGGAGTTCTAGAATTCCAAAATTGTTTGTTGGGAGTTCTAGAATACCAAAATAGAATGTTGGGAGTTCTAGAATTCCAAAATAGTCAGTTAGGAGTTCTAGAATTCCAAAATAGAATGTTGAGAGTTCTAGAATACCAACATATAATGTTGGGTATTCTAGAATTCCAAAATAGAATATTGGGAGTTCTAGAAGTCCAAGATAGAATGTTGGGAGTTCTAGAATTCCTATATAGAATGTTGGGAGTTCATGAATTCCACAATAGAATGTTGTTAGTTCTAGAATTCCAAAATAGAATGTTGGGAGTTCTAGAATACTAAAATAGAATGTTGGGAGTTCTATAATTCCAAAATAGAATGTTGGGAGTTCCAGAATTCCAAAATAGAATGTTTGTGTTGCAGAATTCCAAAATAGAATGTTGGGAGTTCGAGAATACCAAGATAAAATGTTGGTGTTGCAGAATTCCAAAATAGAATGTTGTGAGTTCTCGAATTCGAAAATGGAATGTTGGTGTTCTAGAATTACAAAATAGAATGTTGGGAGTTATATAATTCCAAAAGAGAATGTTGGGAGTTCTAGAATTCCAAAATAGAATATTGGGGGTTCTAAAATTTCAAAAAAGAATGTTGGTAGTTCTAGAATTCAAAAAAAGAATGTTGGTGTTGCAGAATTCCAAAATAGAATGTTGGGAGTTCTAGAATACTAAAATAGAATGTTGGGAGTTCTAGAATTACAAAATAGAATATTGACAGTTTTAAAATTCCAAAATAGAATGTTGGTAGCTCTAGAATTTCAAAAAGAATGTTGGGAGTTCTAGAATTCCAAAAATAGTATGTTAGGAGTTCTAGAATACTAAAATAGAATGTTGGGAGTTCTAGAATACCAAGGTAAAATGTTGGTGTTGCAGAATTCCAAATTAGAATGTTGGTAGTTCTAGAATTCCAAAATATAATGTTGGTGTTGCAGAATTCTAAAATAGAATGTTGGGAGTTCTAGAATTCGAAAATGGAATGTTGGATGTTCTAGAATTCCAAAATAGAATGTTGGGAGTTCTAGAATTCCAAAATTGTTTGTTGGGAGTTCTAGAATACCAAAATAGAATGTTGGGAGTTCTAGAATTCCAAAATAGTCAGTTAGGAGTTCTAGAATTCCAAAATAGAATGTTGAGAGTTCTAGAATACCAAAAAATAATGTTGGGTATTCTAGAATTCCAAAATAGAATATTGGGAGTTCTAGAAGTCCAAGATAGAATGTTGGGAGTTCTAGAATTCCTATATAGAATGTTGGGAGTTCATGAATTCCACAATAGAATGTTGTTAGTTCTAGAATTCCAAAATAGAATGTTGGGAGTTCTAGAATACTAAAATAGAATGTTGGGAGTTCTATAATTCCAAAATAGAATGTTGGGATTTCCAGAATTCCAAAATAGAATGTTGAGAGTTCTAGAATTCCAAAATAGAATGTTTGTGTTGCAGAATTCCAAAATAGAATGTTGGGAGTTCTAGAATACCAAGATAAAATGTTGGTGTTGCAGAATTCCAAAATAGAATGTTGGGAGTTCTAGAATTCGAAAATGGAATGTTGGTGTTCTAGAATTACAAAATAGAATGTTGGGAGTTCTAGAATTCCAAAATAGTATGTTGGGAGTTCTAGAATACCAAAATAGAATGTTGGGAGTTATATAATTCCAAAAGAGAATGTTGGGAGTTCTAGAATTCCAAAATAGAATATTGGGGGTTCTAAAATTTCAAAAAAGAATGTTGGTAGTTCTAGAATTCAAAAAAAGAATGTTGGTGTTGCAGAATTCCAAAATAGAATGTTGGGAGTTCTAGAATACTAAAATAGAATGTTGGGAGTTCTAGAATTACAAAATAGAATATTGACAGTTTTAAAATTCCAAAATAGAATGTTGGTAGCTCTAGAATTTCAAAAAGAATGTTGGGAGTTCTAGAATTCCAAAAATAGTATGTTAGGAGTTCTAGAATACTAAAATAGAATGTTGGGAGTTCTAGAATACCAAGGTAAAATGTTGGTGTTGCAGAATTCCAAATTAGAATGTTGGTAGTTCTAGAATTCCAAAATATAATGTTGGTGTTGCAGAATTCTAAAATAGAATGTTGGGAGTTCTAGAATTCGAAAATGGAATGTTGGATGTTCTAGAATTCCAAAATAGAATGTTGGGAGTTCTAGAATTCCAAAATTGTTTGTTGGGAGTTCTAGAATACCAAAATAGAATGTTGGGAGTTCTAGAATTCCAAAATAGTCTGTTAGGAGTTCTAGAATACTAAAATAGAATGTTGGGAGTTCTAGAATTCCAAAATAGAATATTGGGAGTTCTAGAATTCCAAAATAGAATATTGCGAGTTCTAGAATTCCAAAATAGAATGTTGGGAGTTCTAGAATACTAAAATAGAATGTTGGGAGTTCTATAATTCCAAAATAGAATGTTGGGAGTTCTAGAATTCCAAAATAGAATGTTAGGAGTTCTAGAATTCCAAGATAGAATGTTGGTGTTGCAGAATTCCAAAATAGAATGTTGGGAGTTCTAGAATACTAAAATAGAATGTTGGGAGTTCTAGAATTCCAAAATAGAATGTTGGGAGTTCTAGAATACTAAAATAGAATGTTGGGAGTTCTAGAATTACAAAATAGAATATTGACAGTTTTAAAATTCCAAAATAGAATGTTGGTAGCTCTAGAATTTCAAAAAGAATGTTGGGAGTTCTAGAATTCCAAAATAGAATGTTAGGAGTTCTAGAATTCCAAGATAGAATGTTGGTGTTGCAGAATTCCAAAATAGAATGTTGGGAGTTCTAGAATACTAAAATAGTATGTTAGGAGTTCTAGAATACTAAAATAGAATGTTGGGAGTTCTAGAATACCAAGGTAAAATGTTGGTGTTGCAGAATTCCAAATTAGAATGTTGGTAGTTCTAGAATTCCAAAATATAATGTTGGTGTTGCAGAATTCTAAAATAGAATGTTGGGAGTTCTAGAATTCGAAAATGGAATGTTGGATGTTCTAGAATTACAAAATAGAATGTTGGGAGTTCTAGAATTCCAAAATAGTATGTTGGGAGTTCTAGAATACCAAAATAGAATGTTGGGAGTTATATAATTCCAAAAGAGAATGTTGGGAGTTCTAGAATTCCAAAATAGAATATTGGGGGTTCTAAAATTTCAAAAAAGAATGTTGGTAGTTCTAGAATTCAAAAAAAGAATGTTGGTGTTGCAGAATTCCAAAATAGAATGTTGGGAGTTCTAGAATACTAAAATAGAATGTTGGGAGTTCTAGAATTACAAAATAGAATATTGACAGTTTTAAAATTCCAAAATAGAATGTTGGTAGCTCTAGAATTTCAAAAAGAATGTTGGGAGTTCTAGAATTACAAAATAGAATATTGACAGTTTTAAAATTCCAAAATAGAATGTTGGTAGCTCTAGAATTTCAAAAAGAATGTTGGGAGTTCTAGAATTCCAAAAATAGTATGTTAGAAGTTCTAGAATACTAAAATAGAATGTTGGGAGTTCTAGAATACCAAGGTAAAATGTTGGTGTTGCAGAATTCCAAATTAGAATGTTGGTAGTTCTAGAATTCCAAAATATAATGTTGGTGTTGCAGAATTCTAAAATAGAATGTTGGGAGTTCTAGAATTCGAAAATGGAATGTTGGATGTTCTAGAATTCCAAAATAGAATGTTGGGAGTTCTAGAATTCCAAAATTGTTTGTTGGGAGTTCTAGAATACTAAAATAGAATGTTGGGAGTTCTAGAATTCCAAAATAGTCAGTTAGGAGTTCTAGAATACTAAAATAGAATGTTGGGAGTTCTAGAATTCCAATATAGAATATTGGGAGTTCTAGAATTCCAAAATAGAATGTTGGGAGTTCTAGAATTCCAAAATAGAATGTTTGGAGTTCTAGAATACCAAGATATAATGTTGGTGTTGCAGAATTCCAAAATAGAATGTTGAGAGTTCTAGAATACCAAAATATAATGTTGGGAGTTCTAGAATTCCAAAATAGAATATTGGGAGTTCTAGAAGTCCAAGATAGAATGTTGGGAGTTCTAGAATTCCTATATAGATTGTTGGGAGTTCATGAATTCCACAATAGAATGTTGTTAGTTCTAGAATTCCAAAATAGAATGTTGGGAGTTC
Source organism: Pseudophryne corroboree (assembly GCF_028390025.1). NCBI lineage: Eukaryota > Metazoa > Chordata > Amphibia > Anura > Myobatrachidae > Pseudophryne > Pseudophryne corroboree. The sequence goes on from NC_086448.1 coordinate 368,223,763, forward strand.
TAGAATACTAAATTAGAATGTTGGGAGTTCTATAATTCCAAAATAGAATGTTGGGAGTTCCAGAATTCCAAAATAGAATGTTGAGAGTTCTAGAATTCCAAAATAGAATGTTTGTGTTGCAGAATTCCAAAATAGAATGTTGGGAGTTCTAGAATACCAAGATAAAATGTTGGTGTTGCAGAATTCCAAAATAGAATGTTGGGAGTTCTAGAATTCGAAAATGGAATGTTGGTGTTCTAGAATTACAAAATAGAATGTTGGGAGTTCTAGAATTCCAAAATAGAATGTTGAGAGTTCTAGAATTCGAAAATGGAATGTTGGTGTTCTAGAATTCCAAAATAGAATGTTGGGAGTTCTAGAATTCGAAAATGGAATGTTGGTGTTCTAGAATTACAAAATAGAATGTTGGGAGTTCTAGAATTCCAAAATAGAATGTTGAGAGTTCTAGAATTCGAAAATGGAATGTTGGTGTTCTAGAATACCAAAATAGAATGTTGGGAGTTATATAATTCCAAAAGAGAATGTTGGGAGTTCTAGAATTCCAAAATAGAATATTGGGGGTTCTAAAATTTCAAAAAAGAATGTTGGTAGTTCTAGAATTCAAAAAAAGAATGTTGGTGTTGCAGAATTCCAAAATAGAATGTTGGGAGTTCTAGAATACTAAAATAGAATGTTGGGAGTTCTAGAATTACAAAATAGAATATTGACAGTTTTAAAATTCCAAAATAGAATGTTGGTAGCTCTAGAATTTCAAAAAGAATGTTGGGAGTTCTAGAATTCCAAAAATAGTATGTTAGGAGTTCTAGAATACTAAAATAGAATGTTGGGAGTTCTAGAATACCAAGGTAAAATGTTGGTGTTGCAGAATTCCAAATTAGAATGTTGGTAGTTCTAGAATTCCAAAATATAATGTTGGTGTTGCAGAATTCTAAAATAGAATGTTGGGAGTTCTAGAATTCGAAAATGGAATGTTGGATGTTCTAGAATTCCAAAATAGAATGTTGGGAGTTCTAGAATTCCAAAATTGTTTGTTGGGAGTTCTAGAATACCAAAATAGAATGTTGGGAGTTCTAGAATTCCAAAATAGTCAGTTAGGAGTTCTAGAATTCCAAAATAGAATGTTGAGAGTTCTAGAATACCAAAATATAATGTTGGGTATTCTAGAATTCCAAAATAGAATATTGGGAGTTCTAGAAGTCCAAGATAGAATGTTGGGAGTTCTAGAATTCCTATATAGAATGTTGGGAGTTCATGAATTCCACAATAGAATGTTGTTAGTTCTAGAATTCCAAAATAGAATGTTGGGAGTTCTAGAATACTAAAATAGAATGTTGGGAGTTCTATAATTCCAAAATAGAATGTTGGGAGTTCCAGAATTCCAAAATAGAATGTTGAGAGTTCTAGAATTCCAAAATAGAATGTTTGTGTTGCAGAATTCCAAAATAGAATGTTGGGAGTTCTAGAATACCAAGATAAAATGTTGGTGTTGCAGAATTCCAAAATAGAATGTTGGGAGTTCTAGAATTCGAAAATGGAATGTTGGTGTTCTAGAATGACAAAATAGAATGTTGGGAGTTCTAGAATTCCAAAATAGTATGTTGGGAGTTCTAGAATACCAAAATAGAATGTTGGGAGTTATATAATTCCAAAAGAGAATGTTGGGAGTTCTAGAATTCCAAAATAGAATATTGGGGGTTCTAAAATTTCAAAAAAGAATGTTGGTAGTTCTAGAATTCAAAAAAAGAATGTTGGTGTTGCAGAATTCCAAAATAGAATGTTGGGAGTTCTAGAATACTAAAATAGAATGTTGGGAGTTCTAGAATTACAAAATAGAATATTGACAGTTTTAAAATTCCAAAATAGAATGTTGGTAGCTCTAGAATTTCAAAAAGAATGTTGGGAGTTCTAGAATTCCAAAAATAGTATGTTAGGAGTTCTAGAATACTAAAATAGAATGTTGGGAGTTCTAGAATACCAAGGTAAAATGTTGGTGTTGCAGAATTCCAAATTAGAATGTTGGTAGTTCTAGAATTCCAAAATATAATGTTGGGAGTTCTAGAATTCCAAAATAGAATGTTGAGAGTTCTAGAATTCCAAAATAGAATGTTTGTGTTGCAGAATTCCAAAATAGAATGTTGGGAGTTCTAGAATACCAAGATAAAATGTTGGTGTTGCAGAATTCCAAAATAGAATGTTGGGAGTTCTAGAATTCGAAAATGGAATGTTGGTGTTCTAGAATGACAAAATAGAATGTTGGGAGTTCTAGAATTCCAAAATAGTATGTTGGGAGTTCTAGAATACCAAAATAGAATGTTGGGAGTTATATAATTCCAAAAGAGAATGTTGGGAGTTCTAGAATTCCAAAATAGAATATTGGGGGTTCTAAAATTTCAAAAAAGAATGTTGGTAGTTCTAGAATTCAAAAAAAGAATGTTGGTGTTGCAGAATTCCAAAATAGAATGTTGGGAGTTCTAGAATACTAAAATAGAATGTTGGGAGTTCTAGAATTACAAAATAGAATATTGACAGTTTTAAAATTCCAAAATAGAATGTTGGTAGCTCTAGAATTTCAAAAAGAATGTTGGGAGTTCTAGAATTCCAAAAATAGTATGTTAGGAGTTCTAGAATACTAAAATAGAATGTTGGGAGTTCTAGAATTCCAAGGTAAAATGTTGGTGTTGCAGAATTCCAAATTAGAATGTTGGTAGTTCTATAATTCCAAAATAGAATGTTGGGAGTTCTAGAATTCCAAAATAGAATGTTAGGAGTTCTAGAATTCCAAGATAGAATGTTGGTGTTGCAGAATTCCAAAATAGAATGTTGGGAGTTCTAGAATACTAAAATAGAATGTTGGGAGTTCTAGAATTCCAAAATAGAATGTTGGGAGTTCTAGAATACTAAAATAGAATGTTGGGAGTTCTAGAATTACAAAATAGAATATTGACAGTTTTAAAATTCCAAAATAGAATGTTGGTAGCTCTAGAATTTCAAAAAGAATGTTGGGAGTTCTAGAATTCCAAAATAGAATGTTAGGAGTTCTAGAATTCCAAGATAGAATGTTGGTGTTGCAGAATTCCAAAATAGAATGTTGGGAGTTCTAGAATACTAAAATAGTATGTTAGGAGTTCTAGAATACTAAAATAGAATGTTGGGAGTTCTAGAATACCAAGGTAAAATGTTGGTGTTGCAGAATTCCAAATTAGAATGTTGGTAGTTCTAGAATTCCAAAATATAATGTTGGTGTTGCAGAATTCTAAAATAGAATGTTGGGAGTTCTAGAATTCGAAAATGGAATGTTGGATGTTCTAGAATTCCAAAATAGAATGTTGGGAGTTCTAGAATTCCAAAATTGTTTGTTGGGAGTTCTAGAATACCAAAATAGAATGTTGGGAGTTCTAGAATTCCAAAATAGTCAGTTAGGAGTTCTAGAATACTAAAATAGAATGTTGGGAGTTCTAGAATTCCAAAATAGAATATTGGGAGTTCTAGAATTCCAAAATAGAATATTGCGAGTTCTAGAATTCCAAAATAGAATGTTGGGAGTTCTAGAATTCCAAAATAGAATGTTTGGAGTTCTAGAATACCAAGATATAATGTTGGTGTTGCAGAATTCCAAAATAGAATGTTGAGAGTTCTAGAATACCAAAATATAATGTTGGGAGTTCTAGAATTCCAAAATAGAATATTGGGAGTTCTAGAAGTCCAAGATAGAATGTTGGGAGTTCTAGAATTCCTATATAGAATGTTGGGAGTTCATGAATTCCACAATAGAATGTTGTTAGTTCTAGAATTCCAAAATAGAATGTTGGGAGTTCTAGAATACTAAAATAGAATGTTGGGAGTTCTATAATTCCAAAATAGAATGTTGGGAGTTCCAGAATTCCAAAATAGAATGTTGAGAGTTCTAGAATTCCAAAATAGAATGTTTGTGTTGCAGAATTCCAAAATAGAATGTTGGGAGTTCGAGAATACCAAGAAAAAATGTTGGTGTTGCAGAATTCCAAAATAGAATGTTGTGAGTTCTAGAATTCGAAAATGGAATGTTGGTGTTCTAGAATTACAAAATAGAATGTTGGGAGTTCTAGAATTCCAAAATAGTATGTTGGGAGTTCTAGAATACCAAAATAGAATGTTGGGAGTTATATAATTCCAAAAGAGAATGTTGGGAGTTCTAGAATTCCAAAATAGAATATTGGGGGTTCTAAAATTTCAAAAAAGAATGTTGGTAGTTCTAGAATTCAAAAAAAGAATGTTGGTGTTGCAGAATTCCAAAATAGAATGTTGGGAGTTCTAGAATACTAAAATAGAATGTTGGGAGTTCTAGAATTACAAAATAGAATATTGACAGTTTTAAAATTCCAAAATAGAATGTTGGTAGCTCTAGAATTTCAAAAAGAATGTTGGGAGTTCTAGAATTCCAAAAATAGTATGTTAGGAGTTCTAGAATACTAAAATAGAATGTTGGGAGTTCTAGAATACCAAGGTAAAATGTTGGTGTTGCAGAATTCCAAATTAGAATGTTGGTAGTTCTAGAATTCCAAAATATAATGTTGGTGTTGCAGAATTCTAAAATAGAATGTTGGGAGTTCTAGAATTCGAAAATGGAATGTTGGATGTTCTAGAATTCCAAAATAGAATGTTGGGAGTTCTAGAATTCCAAAATTGTTTGTTGGGAGTTCTAGAATACCAAAATAGAATGTTGGGAGTTCTAGAATTCCAAAATAGTCTGTTAGGAGTTCTAGAATACTAAAATAGAATGTTGGGAGTTCTAGAATTCCAAAATAGAATATTGGGAGTTCTAGAATTCCAAAATAGAATATTGCGAGTTCTAGAATTCCAAAATAGAATGTTGGGAGTTCTAGAATACTAAAATAGAATGTTGGGAGTTCTATAATTCCAAAATAGAATGTTGGGAGTTCTAGAATTCCAAAATAGAATGTTAGGAGTTCTAGAATTCCAAGATAGAATGTTGGTGTTGCAGAATTCCAAAATAGAATGTTGGGAGTTCTAGAATACTAAAATAGAATGTTGGGAGTTCTAGAATTCCAAAATAGAATGTTGGGAGTTCTAGAATACTAAAATAGAATGTTGGGAGTTCTAGAATTACAAAATAGAATATTGACAGTTTTAAAATTCCAAAATAGAATGTTGGTAGCTCTAGAATTTCAAAAAGAATGTTGGGAGTTCTAGAATTCCAAAATAGAATGTTAGGAGTTCTAGAATTCCAAGATAGAATGTTGGTGTTGCAGAATTCCAAAATAGAATGTTGGGAGTTCTAGAATACTAAAATAGTATGTTAGGAGTTCTAGAATACTAAAATAGAATGTTGGGAGTTCTAGAATACCAAGGTAAAATGTTGGTGTTGCAGAATTCCAAATTAGAATGTTGGTAGTTCTAGAATTCCAAAATATAATGTTGGTGTTGCAGAATTCTAAAATAGAATGTTGGGAGTTCTAGAATTCGAAAATGGAATGTTGGATGTTCTAGAATTCCAAAATAGAATGTTGGGAGTTCTAGAATTCCAAAATTGTTTGTTGGGAGTTCTAGAATACCAAAATAGAATGTTGGGAGTTCTAGAATTCCAAAATAGTCAGTTAGGAGTTCTAGAATACTAAAATAGAATGTTGGGAGTTCTAGAATTCCAAAATAGAATATTGGGAGTTCTAGAATTCCAAAATAGAATGTTTGGAGTTCTAGAATACCAAGATATAATGTTGGTGTTGCAGAATTCCAAAATAGAATGTTGAGAGTTCTATAATACCAAAATATAATGTTGGGAGTTCTAGAATTCCAAAATAGAATATTGGGAGTTCTAGAAGTCCAAGATAGAATGTTGGGAGTTCTAGAATTCCTATATAGAATGTTGGGAGTTCATGAATTCCACAATAGAATGTTGTTAGTTCTAGAATTCCAAAATAGAATGTTGGGAGTTCTAGAATACTAAAATAGAATGTTGGGAGTTCCAGAATTCCAAAATAGAATGTTGAGAGTTCTAGAATTCCAAAATAGAATGTTTGTGTTGCAGAATTCCAAAATAGAATGTTGGGAGTTCGAGAATACCAAGATAAAATGTTGGTGTTGCAGAATTCCAAAATAGAATGTTGTGAGTTCTAGAATTCGAAAATGGAATGTTGGTGTTCTAGAATTACAAAATAGAATGTTGGGAGTTCTAGAATTCCAAAATAGTATGTTGGGAGTTCTAGAATACCAAAATAGAATGTTGGGAGTTATATAATTCCAAAAGAGAATGTTGGGAGTTCTAGAATTCCAAAATAGAATATTGGGGGTTCTAAAATTTCAAAAAAGAATGTTGGTAGTTCTAGAATTCAAAAAAAGAATGTTGGTGTTGCAGAATTCCAAAATAGAATGTTGGGAGTTCTAGAATACTAAAATAGAATGTTGGGAGTTCTAGAATTACAAAATAGAATATTGACAGTTTTAAAATTCCAAAATAGAATGTTGGTAGCTCTAGAATTTCAAAAAGAATGTTGGGAGTTCTAGAATTACAAAATAGAATATTGACAGTTTTAAAATTCCAAAATAGAATGTTGGTAGCTCTAGAATTTCAAAAAGAATGTTGGGAGTTCTAGAATTCCAAAAATAGTATGTTAGGAGTTCTAGAATACTAAAATAGAATGTTGGGAGTTCTAGAATACCAAGGTAAAATGTTGGTGTTGCAGAATTCCAAATTAGAATGTTGGTAGTTCTAGAATTCCAAAATATAATGTTGGTGTTGCAGAATTCTAAAATAGAATGTTGGGAGTTCTAGAATTCGAAAATGGAATGTTGGATGTTCTAGAATTCCAAAATAGAATGTTGGGAGTTCTAGAATTCCAAAATTGTTTGTTGGGAGTTCTAGAATACTAAAATAGAATGTTGGGAGTTCTAGAATTCCAAAATAGTCAGTTAGGAGTTCTAGAATACTAAAATAGAATGTTGGGAGTTCTAGAATTCCAATATAGAATATTGGGAGTTCTAGAATTCCAAAATAGAATATTGCGAGTTCTAGAATTCCAAAATAGAATGTTGGGAGTTCTAGAATTCCAAAATAGAATGTTTGGAGTTCTAGAATACCAAGATATAATGTTGGTGTTGCAGAATTCCAAAATAGAATGTTGAGAGTTCTAGAATACCAAAATATAATGTTGGGAGTTCTAGAATTCCAAAATAGAATATTGGGAGTTCTAGAAGTCCAAGATAGAATGTTGGGAGTTCTAGAATTCCTATATAGAATGTTGGGAGTTCATGAATTCCACAATAGAATGTTGTTAGTTCTAGAATTCCAAAATAGAATGTTGGGAGTTCTAGAATACTAAATTAGAATGTTGGGAGTTCTATAATTCCAAAATAGAATGTTGGGAGTTCCAGAATTCCAAAATAGAATGTTGAGAGTTCTAGAATTCCAAAATAGAATGTTTGTGTTGCAGAATTCCAAAATAGAATGTTGGGAGTTCTAGAATACCAAGATAAAATGTTGGTGTTGCAGAATTCCAAAATAGAATGTTGGGAGTTCTAGAATTCGAAAATGGAATGTTGGTGTTCTAGAATTACAAAATAGAATGTTGGGAGTTCTAGAATTCCAAAATAGAATGTTGAGAGTTCTAGAATTCGAAAATGGAATGTTGGTGTTCTAGAATTCCAAAATAGAATGTTGGGAGTTCTAGAATTCGAAAATGGAATGTTGGTGTTCTAGAATACCAAAATAGAATGTTGGGAGTTATATAATTCCAAAAGAGAATGTTGGGAGTTCTAGAATTCCAAAATAGAATATTGGGGGTTCTAAAATTTCAAAAAAGAATGTTGGTAGTTCTAGAATTCAAAAAAAGAATGTTGGTGTTGCAGAATTCCAAAATAGAATGTTGGGAGTTCTAGAATACAAAAATAGAATGTTGGGAGTTCTAGAATTACAAAATAGAATATTGACAGTTTTAAAATTCCAAAATAGAATGTTGGTAGCTCTAGAATTTCAAAAAGAATGTTGGGAGTTCTAGAATTCCAAAAATAGTATGTTAGGAGTTCTAGAATACTAAAATAGAATGTTGGGAGTTCTAGAATACCAAGGTAAAATGTTGGTGTTGCAGAATTCCAAATTAGAATGTTGGTAGTTCTAGAATTCCAAAATATAATGTTGGTGTTGCAGAATTCTAAAATAGAATGTTGGGAGTTCTAGAATTCGAAAATGGAATGTTGGATGTTCTAGAATTCCAAAATAGAATGTTGGGAGTTCTAGAATTCCAAAATTGTTTGTTGGGAGTTCTAGAATACCAAAATAGAATGTTGGGAGTTCTAGAATTCCAAAATAGTCAGTTAGGAGTTCTAGAATTCCAAAATAGAATGTTGAGAGTTCTAGAATACCAAAATATAATGTTGGGTATTCTAGAATTCCAAAATAGAATATTGGGAGTTCTAGAAGTCCAAGATAGAATGTTGGGAGTTCTAGAATTCCTATATAGAATGTTGGGAGTTCATGAATTCCACAATAGAATGTTGTTAGTTCTAGAATTCCAAAATAGAATGTTGGGAGTTCTAGAATACTAAAATAGAATGTTGGGAGTTCTATAATTCCAAAATAGAATGTTGGGAGTTCCAGAATTCCAAAATAGAATGTTGAGAGTTCTAGAATTCCAAAATAGAATGTTTGTGTTGCAGAATTCCAAAATAGAATGTTGGGAGTTCTAGAATACCAAGATAAAATGTTGGTGTTGCAGAATTCCAAAATAGAATGTTGGGAGTTCTAGAATTCGAAAATGGAATGTTGGTGTTCTAGAATGACAAAATAGAATGTTGGGAGTTCTAGAATTCCAAAATAGTATGTTGGGAGTTCTAGAATACCAAAATAGAATGTTGGGAGTTATATAATTCCAAAAGAGAATGTTGGGAGTTCTAGAATTCCAAAATAGAATATTGGGGGTTCTAAAATTTCAAAAAAGAATGTTGGTAGTTCTAGAATTCAAAAAAAGAATGTTGGTGTTGCAGAATTCCAAAATAGAATGTTGGGAGTTCTAGAATACTAAAATAGAATGTTGGGAGTTCTAGAATTACAAAATAGAATATTGACAGTTTTAAAATTCCAAAATAGAATGTTGGTAGCTCTAGAATTTCAAAAAGAATGTTGGGAGTTCTAGAATTCCAAAAATAGTATGTTAGGAGTTCTAGAATACTAAAATAGAATGTTGGGAGTTCTAGAATACCAAGGTAAAATGTTGGTGTTGCAGAATTCCAAATTAGAATGTTGGTAGTTCTAGAATTCCAAAATATAATGTTGGTGTTGCAGAATTCTAAAATAGAATGTTGGGAGTTCTAGAATTCGAAAATGGAATGTTGGATGTTCTAGAATTCCAAAATAGAATGTTGGGAGTTCTAGAATTCCAAAATTGTTTGTTGGGAGTTCTAGAATACTAAAATAGAATGTTGGGAGTTCTAGAATTCCAAAATAGTCAGTTAGGAGTTCTAGAATACTAAAATAGAATGTTGGGAGTTCTAGAATTCCAAAATAGAATATTGGGAGTTCTAGAATTCCAAAATAGAATATTGCGAGTTCTAGAATTCCAAAATAGAATGTTGGGAGTTCTAGAATACTAAAATAGAATGTTGGGAGTTCTAGAATTACAAAATAGAATATTGACAGTTTTAAAATTCCAAAATAGAATGTTGGTAGCTCTAGAATTTCAAAAAGAATGTTGGGAGTTCTAGAATTCCAAAAATAGTATGTTAGGAGTTCTAGAATACTAAAATAGAATGTTGGGAGTTCTAGAATACCAAGGTAAAATGTTGGTGTTGCAGAATTCCAAATTAGAATGTTGGTAGTTCTAGAATTCCAAAATATAATGTTGGTGTTGCAGAATTCTAAAATAGAATGTTGGGAGTTCTAGAATTCGAAAATGGAATGTTGGATGTTCTAGAATTCCAAAATAGAATGTTGGGAGTTCTAGAATTCCAAAATTGTTTGTTGGGAGTTCTAGAATACTAAAATAGAATGTTGGGAGTTCTAGAATTCCAAAATAGTCAGTTAGGAGTTCTAGAATACTAAAATAGAATGTTGGGAGTTCTAGAATTCCAATATAGAATATTGGGAGTTCTAGAATTCCAAAATAGAATATTGCGAGTTCTAGAATTCCAAAATAGAATGTTGGGAGTTCTAGAATTCCAAAATAGAATGTTTGGAGTTCTAGAATACCAAGATATAATGTTGGTGTTGCAGAATTCCAAAATAGAATGTTGAGAGTTCTAGAATACCAAAATATAATGTTGGGAGTTCTAGAATTCCAAAATAGAATATTGGGAGTTCTAGAAGTCCAAGATAGAATGTTGGGAGTTCTAGAATTCCTATATAGAATGTTGGGAGTTCATGAATTCCACAATAGAATGTTGTTAGTTCTAGAATTCCAAAATAGAATGTTGGGAGTTCTAGAATACCAAGATATAATGTTGGTGTTGCAGAATTCCAAAATAGAATGTTGAGAGTTCTAGAATACCAAAATATAATGTTGGGAGTTCTAGAATTCCAAAATAGAATATTGGGAGTTCTAGAAGTCCAAGATAGAATGTTGGGAGTTCTAGAATTCCTATATAGAATGTTGGGAGTTCATGAATTCCACAATAGAATGTTGTTAGTTCTAGAATTCCAAAATAGAATGTTGGGAGTTCTAGAATACTAAAATAGAATGTTGGGAGTTCTATAATTCCAAAATAGAATGTTGGGAGTTCCAGAATTCCAAAATAGAATGTTGAGAGCTCTAGAATTCCAAAATAGAATGTTTGTGTTGCAGAATTCCAAAATAGAATGTTGGGAGTTCGAGAATACCAAGATAAAATGTTGGTGTTGCAGAATTCCAAAATAGAATGTTGTGAGTTCTAGAATTCGAAAATGGAATGTTGGTGTTCTAGAATTACAAAATAGAATGTTGGGAGTTCTAGAATTCCAAAATAGTATGTTGGGAGTTCTAGAATACCAAAATAGAATGTTGGGAGTTATATAATTCCAAAAGAGAATGTTGGGAGTTCTAGAATTCCAAAATAGAATATTGGGGGTTCTAAAATTTCAAAAAAGAATGTTGGTAGTTCTAGAATTCAAAAAAAGAATGTTGGTGTTGCAGAATTCCAAAATAGAATGTTGGGAGTTCTAGAATACTAAAATAGAATGTTGGGAGTTCTAGAATTACAAAATAGAATATTGACAGTTTTAAAATTCCAAAATAGAATGTTGGTAGCTCTAGAATTTCAAAAAGAATGTTGGGAGTTCTAGAATTCCAAAAATAGTATGTTAGGAGTTCTAGAATACTAAAATAGAATGTTGGGAGTTCTAGAATACCAAGGTAAAATGTTGGTGTTGCAGAATTCCAAATTAGAATGTTGGTAGTTCTAGAATTCCAAAATATAATGTTGGTGTTGCAGAATTCTAAAATAGAATGTTGGGAGTTCTAGAATTCGAAAATGGAATGTTGGATGTTCTAGAATTCCAAAATAGAATGTTGGGAGTTCTAGAATTCCAAAATTGTTTGTTGGGAGTTCTAGAATACCAAAATAGAATGTTGGGAGTTCTAGAATTCCAAAATAGTCAGTTAGGAGTTCTAGAATTCCAAAATAGAATGTTGAGAGTTCTAGAATACCAAAATATAATGTTGGGTATTCTAGAATTCCAAAATAGAATATTGGGAGTTCTAGAAGTCCAAGATAGAATGTTGGGAGTTCTAGAATTCCTATATAGAATGTTGGGAGTTCATGAATTCCACAATAGAATGTTGTTAGTTCTAGAATTCCAAAATAGAATGTTGGGAGTTCTAGAATACTAAAATAGAATGTTGGGAGTTCTATAATTCCAAAATAGAATGTTGGGAGTTCCAGAATTCCAAAATAGAATGTTGAGAGTTCTAGAATTCCAAAATAGAATGTTTGTGTTGCAGAATTCCAAAATAGAATGTTGGGAGTTCTAGAATACCAAGATAAAATGTTGGTGTTGCAGAATTCCAAAATAGAATGTTGGGAGTTCTAGAATTCGAAAATGGAATGTTGGTGTTCTAGAATTACAAAATAGAATGTTGGGAGTTCTAGAATTCCAAAATAGTATGTTGGGAGTTCTAGAATACCAAAATAGAATGTTGGGAGTTATATAATTCCAAAAGAGAATGTTGGGAGTTCTAGAATTCCAAAATAGAATATTGGGGGTTCTAAAATTTCAAAAAAGAATGTTGGTAGTTCTAGAATTCAAAAAAAGAATGTTGGTGTTGCAGAATTCCAAAATAGAATGTTGGGAGTTCTAGAATACTAAAATAGAATGTTGGGAGTTCTAGAATTACAAAATAGAATATTGACAGTTTTAAAATTCCAAAATAGAATGTTGGTAGCTCTAGAATTTCAAAAAGAATGTTGGGAGTTCTAGAATTCCAAAAATAGTATGTTAGGAGTTCTAGAATACTAAAATAGAATGTTGGGAGTTCTAGAATACCAAGGTAAAATGTTGGTGTTGCAGAATTCCAAATTAGAATGTTGGTAGTTCTAGAATTCCAAAATATAATGTTGGTGTTGCAGAATTCTAAAATAGAATGTTGGGAGTTCTAGAATTCGAAAATGGAATGTTGGATGTTCTAGAATTCCAAAATAGAATGTTGGGAGTTCTAGAATTCCAAAATTGTTTGTTGGGAGTTCTAGAATACCAAAATAGAATGTTGGGAGTTCTAGAATTCCAAAATAGTCTGTTAGGAGTTCTAGAATACTAAAATAGAATGTTGGGAGTTCTAGAATTCCAAAATAGAATATTGGGAGTTCTAGAATTCCAAAATAGAATATTGCGAGTTCTAGAATTCCAAAATAGAATGTTGGGAGTTCTAGAATACTAAAATAGAATGTTGGGAGTTCTAGAATTACAAAATAGAATATTGACAGTTTTAAAATTCCAAAATAGAATGTTGGTAGCTCTAGAATTTCAAAAAGAATGTTGGGAGTTCTAGAATTCCAAAAATAGTATGTTAGGAGTTCTAGAATACTAAAATAGAATGTTGGGAGTTCTAGAATACCAAGGTAAAATGTTGGTGTTGCAGAATTCCAAATTAGAATGTTGGTAGTTCTAGAATTCCAAAATATAATGTTGGTGTTGCAGAATTCTAAAATAGAATGTTGGGAGTTCTAGAATTCGAAAATGGAATGTTGAGAGTTCTAGAATACCAAAATATAATGTTGGGTATTCTAGAATTCCAAAATAGAATATTGGGAGTTCTAGAAGTCCAAGATAGAATGTTGGGAGTTCTAGAATTCCTATATAGAATGTTGGGAGTTCATGAATTCCACAATAGAATGTTGTTAGTTCTAGAATTCCAAAATAGAATGTTGGGAGTTCTAGAATACTAAAATAGAATGTTGTGAGTTCTAGAATTCGAAAATGGAATGTTGGTGTTCTAGAATTACAAAATAGAATGTTGGGAGTTCTAGAATTCCAAAATAGTATGTTGGGAGTTCTAGAATACCAAAATAGAATGTTGGGAGTTATATAATTCCAAAAGAGAATGTTGGGAGTTCTAGAATTCCAAAATAGTATGTTGGGAGTTCTAGAATACCAAAATAGAATGTTGGGAGTTATATAATTCCAAAAGAGAATGTTGGGAGTTCTAGAATTCCAAAATATAATGTTGGTGTTGCAGAATTCTAAAATAGAATGTTGGGAGTTCTAGAATTCGAAAATGGAATGTTGGATGTTCTAGAATTCCAAAATAGAATGTTGGGAGTTCTAGAATTCCAAAATTGTTTGTTGGGAGTTCTAGAATACCAAAATAGAATGTTGGGAGTTCTAGAATTCCAAAATAGTCAGTTAGGAGTTCTAGAATACTAAAATAGAATGTTGGGAGTTCTAGAATTCCAAAATAGAATATTGGGAGTTCTAGAATTCCAAAATAGAATATTGCGAGTTCTAGAATTCCAAAATAGAATGTTGGGAGTTCTAGAATTCCAAAATAGAATGTTTGGAGTTCTAGAATACCAAGATATAATGTTGGTGTTGCAGAATTCCAAAATAGAATGTTGAGAGTTCTAGAATACCAAAATATAATGTTGGGAGTTCTCGAATTCCAAAATAGAATATTGGGAGTTCTAGAAGTCCAAGATAGAATGTTGGGAGTTCTAGAATTCCTATATAGAATGTTGGGAGTTCATGAATTCCACAATAGAATGTTGTTAGTTCTAGAATTCCAAAATAGAATGTTGGGAGTTCTAGAATACTAAAATAGAATGTTGGGAGTTCTATAATTCCAAAATAGAATGTTGGGAGTTCCAGAATTCCAAAATAGAATGTTGAGAGTTCTAGAATTCCAAAATAGAATGTTTGTGTTGCAGAATTCCAAAATAGAATGTTGGGAGTTCGAGAATACCAAGATAAAATGTTGGTGTTGCAGAATTCCAAAATAGAATGTTGTGAGTTCTAGAATTCGAAAATGGAATGTTGGTGTTCTAGAATTACAAAATAGAATGTTGGGAGTTCTAGAATTCCAAAATAGTATGTTGGGAGTTCTAGAATACCAAAATAGAATGTTGGGAGTTATATAATTCCAAAAGAGAATGTTGGGAGTTCTAGAATTCCAAAATAGAATATTGGGGGTTCTAAAATTTCAAAAAAGAATGTTGGTAGTTCTAGAATTCAAAAAAAGAATGTTGGTGTTGCAGAATTCCAAAATAGAATGTTGGGAGTTCTAGAATACTAAAATAGAATGTTGGGAGTTCTAGAATTACAAAATAGAATATTGACAGTTTTAAAATTCCAAAATAGAATGTTGGTAGCTCTAGAATTTCAAAAAGAATGTTGGGAGTTCTAGAATTCCAAAAATAGTATGTTAGGAGTTCTAGAATACTAAAATAGAATGTTGGGAGTTCTAGAATACCAAGGTAAAATGTTGGTGTTGCAGAATTCCAAATTAGAATGTTGGTAGTTCTAGAATTCCAAAATATAATGTTGGTGTTGCAGAATTCTAAAATAGAATGTTGGGAGTTCTAGAATTCGAAAATGGAATGTTGGATGTTCTAGAATTCCAAAATAGAATGTTGGGAGTTCTAGAATTCCAAAATTGTTTGTTGGGAGTTCTAGAATACCAAAATAGAATGTTGGGAGTTCTAGAATTCCAAAATAGTCAGTTAGGAGTTCTAGAATTCCAAAATAGAATGTTGAGAGTTCTAGAATACCAAAATATAATGTTGGGTATTCTAGAATTCCAAAATAGAATATTGCGAGTTCTAGAATTCCAAAATAGAATGTTGGGAGTTCTAGAATACTAAAATAGAATGTTGGGAGTTCTAGAATTACAAAATAGAATATTGACAGTTTTAAAATTCCAAAATAGAATGTTGGTAGCTCTAGAATTTCAAAAAGAATGTTGGGAGTTCTAGAATTCCAAAAATAGTATGTTAGGAGTTCTAGAATACTAAAATAGAATGTTGGGAGTTCTAGAATACCAAGGTAAAATGTTGGTGTTGCAGAATTCCAAATTAGAATGTTGGTAGTTCTAGAATTCCAAAATATAATGTTGGTGTTGCAGAATTCTAAAATAGAATGTTGGGAGTTCTAGAATTCGAAAATGGAATGTTGGATGTTCTAGAATTCCAAAATAGAATGTTGGGAGTTCTAGAATTCCAAAATTGTTTGTTGGGAGTTCTAGAATACCAAAATAGAATGTTGGGAGTTCTAGAATTCCAAAATAGTCTGTTAGGAGTTCTAGAATACTAAAATAGAATGTTGGGAGTTCTAGAATTCCAAAATAGAATATTGGGAGTTCTAGAATTCCAAAATAGAATATTGCGAGTTCTAGAATTCCAAAATAGAATGTTGGGAGTTCTAGAATACTAAAATAGAATGTTGGGAGTTCTAGTATTACAAAATAGAATATTGACAGTTTTAAAATTCCAAAATAGAATGTTGGGAGTTCTAGAATACCAAGATATAATGTTGGTGTTGCAGAATTCCAAAATAGAATGTTGAGAGTTCTGGAATACCAAAATATAATGTTGGGAGTTCTAGAATTCCAAAATAGAATATTGGGAGTTCTAGAAGTCCAAGATAGAATGTTGGGAGTTCTAGAATTCCTATATAGAATGTTGGGAGTTCATGAATTCCACAATAGAATGTTGTTAGTTCTAGAATTCCAAAATAGAATGTTGGGAGTTCTAGAATACTAAAATAGAATGTTGGGAGTTCCAGAATTCCAAAATAGAATGTTGAGAGATCTAGAATTCCAAAATAGAATGTTTGTGTTGCAGAATTCCAAAATAGAATGTTGGGAGTTCTAGAATACCAAGATAAAATGTTGGTGTTGCAGAATTCCAAAATAGAATGTTGGGAGTTCTAGAATTCGAAAATGGAATGTTGGTGTTCTAGAATTACAAAATAGAATGTTGGGAGTTCTAGAATTCCAAAATAGAATGTTGAGAGTTCTAAAATTCGAAAATGGAATGTTGGTGTTCTAGAATTACAAAATAGAATGTTGGGAGTTCTAGAATTCCAAAATAGTATGTTGGGAGTTCTAGAATACCAAAATAGAATGTTGGGAGTTATATAATTCCAAAAGAGAATGTTGGGAGTTCTAGAATTCCAAAATAGAATATTGGGGGTTCTAAAATTTCAAAAAAGAATGTTGGTAGTTCTAGAATTCAAAAAAAGAATGTTGGTGTTGCAGAATTCCAAAATAGAATGTTGGGAGTTCTAGAATACTAAAATAGAATGTTGGGAGTTCTAGAATTCGAAAATGGAATTTGGATGTTCTAGAATTCCAAAATTGTTTGTTGGGAGTTCTAGAATACCAAAATAGAATGTTGGGAGTTCTAGAATTCCAAAATAGTCAGTTAGGAGTTCTAGAATACTAAAATAGAATGTTGGGAGTTCTATAATTCCAAAATAGAATGTTGGGAGTTCCAGAATTCCAAAATAGAATGTTGAGAGTTCTAGAATTCCAAAATAGAATGTTTGTGTTGCAGAATTCCAAAATAGAATGTTGGGAGTTCTAGAATTCGAAAATGGAATGTTGGATGTTCTAGAATTCCAAAATAGAATGTTGGGAGTTCTAGAATTCCAAAATTGTTTGTTGGGAGTTCTAGAATACCAAAATAGAATGTTGGGAGTTCTAGAATTCCAAAATAGTCTGTTGGGAGTTCTAGAATACTAAAATAGAATGTTGGGAGTTCTAGAATTCCAAAATAGAATATTGGGAGTTCTAGAATTCCAAAATAGAATATTGCGAGTTCTAGAATTCCAAAATAGAATGTTGGGAGTTCTAGAATACTAAAATAGAATGTTGGGAGTTCTAGAATTACAAAATAGAATATTGACAGTTTTAAAATTCCAAAATAGAATGTTGGTAGCTCTAGAATTTCAAAAAGAATGTTGGGAGTTCTAGAATTCCAAAAATAGTATGTTAGGAGTTCTAGAATACTAAAATAGAATGTTGGGAGTTCTAGAATACCAAGGTAAAATGTTGGTGTTGCAGAATTCCAAATTAGAATGTTGGTAGTTCTAGAATTCCAAAATATAATGTTGGTGTTGCAGAATTCTAAAATAGAATGTTGGGAGTTCTAGAATTCGAAAATGGAATTTGGATGTTCTAGAATTCCAAAATTGTTTGTTGGGAGTTCTAGAATACCAAAATAGAATGTTGGGAGTTCTAGAATTCCAAAATAGTCTGTTAGGAGTTCTAGAATACTAAAATAGAATGTTGGGAGTTCTAGAATTCCAAAATAGAATATTGGGAGTTCTAGAATTCCAAAATAGAATATTGCGAGTTCTAGAATTCCAAAATAGAATGTTGGGAGTTCTAGAATTCCAAAATAGAATGTTTGGAGTTCTAGAATACCAAGATATAATGTTGGTGTTGCAGAATTCCAAAATAGAATGTTGAGAGTTCTGGAATACCAAAATATAATGTTGGGAGTTCTAGAATTCCAAAATAGAATATTGGGAGTTCTAGAAGTCCAAGATAGAATGTTGGGAGTTCTAGAATTCCTATATAGAATGTTGGGAGTTCATGAATTCCACAATAGAATGTTGTTAGTTCTAGAATTCCAAAATAGAATGTTGGGAGTTCTAGAATACTAAAATAGAATGTTGGGAGTTCTATAATTCCAAAATAGAATGTTGGGAGTTCCAGAATTCCAAAATAGAATGTTGAGAGATCTAGAATTCCAAAATAGAATGTTTGTGTTGCAGAATTCCAAAATAGAATGTTGGGAGTTCTAGAATACCAAGATAAAATGTTGGTGTTGCAGAATTCCAAAATAGAATGTTGGGAGTTCTAGAATTCGAAAATGGAATGTTGGTGTTCTAGAATTACAAAATAGAATGTTGGGAGTTCTAGAATTCCAAAATAGAATGTTGAGAGTTCTAAAATTCGAAAATTGAATGTTGGTGTTCTAGAATTACAAAATAGAATGTTGGGAGTTCTAGAATTCCAAAATAGTATGTTGGGAGTTCTAGAATACCAAAATAGAATGTTGGGAGTTATATAATTCCAAAAGAGAATGTTGGGAGTTCTAGAATTCCAAAATAGAATATTGGGGGTTCTAAAATTTCAAAAAAGAATGTTGGTAGTTCTAGAATTCAAAAAAAGAATGTTGGTGTTGCAGAATTCCAAAATAGAATGTTGGGAGTTCTAGAATACTAAAATAGAATGTTGGGAGTTCTAGAATTACAAAATAGAATATTGACAGTTTTAAAATTCCAAAATAGAATGTTGGTAGCTCTAGAATTTCAAAAAGAATGTTGGGAGTTCTAGAATTCCAAAAATAGTATGTTAGGAGTTCTAGAATACTAAAATAGAATGTTGGGAGTTCTAGAATACCAAGGTAAAATGTTGGTGTGGCAGAATTCCAAATTAGAATGTTGGTAGTTCTAGAATTCCAAAATATAATGTTGGTGTTGCAGAATTCTAAAATAGAATGTTGGGAGTTCTAGAATTCGAAAATGGAATGTTGGATGTTCTAGAATTCCAAAATAGAATGTTGGGAGTTCTAGAATTCCAAAATTGTTTGTTGGGAGTTCTAGAATACCAAAATAGAATGTTGGGAGTTCTAGAATTCCAAAATAGTCAGTTAGGAGTTCTAGAATTCCAAAATAGAATGTTGAGAGTTCTAGAATACCAAAATATAATGTTGGGTATTCTAGAATTCCAAAATAGAATATTGCGAGTTCTAGAATTCCAAAATAGAATGTTGGGAGTTCTAGAATACTAAAATAGAATGTTGGGAGTTCTAGAATTACAAAATAGAATATTGACAGTTTTAAAATTCCAAAATAGAATGTTGGTAGCTCTAGAATTTCAAAAAGAATGTTGGGAGTTCTAGAATTCCAAAAATAGTATGTTAGGAGTTCTAGAATACTAAAATAGAATGTTGGGAGTTCTAGAATACCAAGGTAAAATGTTGGTGTTGCAGAATTCCAAATTAGAATGTTGGTAGTTCTAGAATTCCAAAATATAATGTTGGTGTTGCAGAATTCTAAAATAGAATGTTGGGAGTTCTAGAATTCGAAAATGGAATGTTGGATGTTCTAGAATTCCAAAATAGAATGTTGGGAGTTCTAGAATTCCAAAATTGTTTGTTGGGAGTTCTAGAATACCAAAATAGAATGTTGGGAGTTCTAGAATTCCAAAATAGTCTGTTAGGAGTTCTAGAATACTAAAATAGAATGTTGGGAGTTCTAGAATTCCAAAATAGAATATTGGGAGTTCTAGAATTCCAAAATAGAATATTGCGAGTTCTAGAATTCCAAAATAGAATGTTGGGAGTTCTAGAATACTAAAATAGAATGTTGGGAGTTCTAGTATTACAAAATAGAATATTGACAGTTTTAAAATTCCAAAATAGAATGTTGGGAGTTCTAGAATACCAAGATATAATGTTGGTGTTGCAGAATTCCAAAATAGAATGTTGAGAGTTCTGGAATACCAAAATATAATGTTGGGAGTTCTAGAATTCCAAAATAGAATATTGGGAGTTCTAGAAGTCCAAGATAGAATGTTGGGAGTTCTAGAATTCCTATATAGAATGTTGGGAGTTCATGAATTCCACAATAGAATGTTGTTAGTTCTAGAATTCCAAAATAGAATGTTGGGAGTTCTAGAATACTAAAATAGAATGTTGGGAGTTCCAGAATTCCAAAATAGAATGTTGAGAGATCTAGAATTCCAAAATAGAATGTTTGTGTTGCAGAATTCCAAAATAGAATGTTGGGAGTTCTAGAATACCAAGATAAAATGTTGGTGTTGCAGAATTCCAAAATAGAATGTTGGGAGTTCTAGAATTCGAAAATGGAATGTTGGTGTTCTAGAATTACAAAATAGAATGTTGGGAGTTCTAGAATTCCAAAATAGAATGTTGAGAGTTCTAAAATTCGAAAATGGAATGTTGGTGTTCTAGAATTACAAAATAGAATGTTGGGAGTTCTAGAATTCCAAAATAGTATGTTGGGAGTTCTAGAATACCAAAATAGAATGTTGGGAGTTATATAATTCCAAAAGAGAATGTTGGGAGTTCTAGAATTCCAAAATAGAATATTGGGGGTTCTAAAATTTCAAAAAAGAATGTTGGTAGTTCTAGAATTCAAAAAAAGAATGTTGGTGTTGCAGAATTCCAAAATAGAATGTTGGGAGTTCTAGAATACTAAAATAGAATGTTGGGAGTTCTAGAATTCGAAAATGGAATTTGGATGTTCTAGAATTCCAAAATTGTTTGTTGGGAGTTCTAGAATACCAAAATAGAATGTTGGGAGTTCTAGAATTCCAAAATAGTCAGTTAGGAGTTCTAGAATACTAAAATAGAATGTTGGGAGTTCTATAATTCCAAAATAGAATGTTGGGAGTTCCAGAATTCCAAAATAGAATGTTGAGAGTTCTAGAATTCCAAAATAGAATGTTTGTGTTGCAGAATTCCAAAATAGAATGTTGGGAGTTCTAGAATTCGAAAATGGAATGTTGGATGTTCTAGAATTCCAAAATAGAATGTTGGGAGTTCTAGAATTCCAAAATTGTTTGTTGGGAGTTCTAGAATACCAAAATAGAATGTTGGGAGTTCTAGAATTCCAAAATAGTCTGTTGGGAGTTCTAGAATACTAAAATAGAATGTTGGGAGTTCTAGAATTCCAAAATAGAATATTGGGAGTTCTAGAATTCCAAAATAGAATATTGCGAGTTCTAGAATTCCAAAATAGAATGTTGGGAGTTCTAGAATACTAAAATAGAATGTTGGGAGTTCTAGAATTACAAAATAGAATATTGACAGTTTTAAAATTCCAAAATAGAATGTTGGTAGCTCTAGAATTTCAAAAAGAATGTTGGGAGTTCTAGAATTCCAAAAATAGTATGTTAGGAGTTCTAGAATACTAAAATAGAATGTTGGGAGTTCTAGAATACCAAGGTAAAATGTTGGTGTTGCAGAATTCCAAATTAGAATGTTGGTAGTTCTAGAATTCCAAAATATAATGTTGGTGTTGCAGAATTCTAAAATAGAATGTTGGGAGTTCTAGAATTCGAAAATGGAATTTGGATGTTCTAGAATTCCAAAATTGTTTGTTGGGAGTTCTAGAATACCAAAATAGAATGTTGGGAGTTCTAGAATTCCAAAATAGTCTGTTAGGAGTTCTAGAATACTAAAATAGAATGTTGGGAGTTCTAGAATTCCAAAATAGAATATTGGGAGTTCTAGAATTCCAAAATAGAATATTGCGAGTTCTAGAATTCCAAAATAGAATGTTGGGAGTTCTAGAATTCCAAAATAGAATGTTTGGAGTTCTAGAATACCAAGATATAATGTTGGTGTTGCAGAATTCCAAAATAGAATGTTGAGAGTTCTGGAATACCAAAATATAATGTTGGGAGTTCTAGAATTCCAAAATAGAATATTGGGAGTTCTAGAAGTCCAAGATAGAATGTTGGGAGTTCTAGAATTCCTATATAGAATGTTGGGAGTTCATGAATTCCACAATAGAATGTTGTTAGTTCTAGAATTCCAAAATAGAATGTTGGGAGTTCTAGAATACTAAAATAGAATGTTGGGAGTTCTATAATTCCAAAATAGAATGTTGGGAGTTCCAGAATTCCAAAATAGAATGTTGAGAGATCTAGAATTCCAAAATAGAATGTTTGTGTTGCAGAATTCCAAAATAGAATGTTGGGAGTTCTAGAATACCAAGATAAAATGTTGGTGTTGCAGAATTCCAAAATAGAATGTTGGGAGTTCTAGAATTCGAAAATGGAATGTTGGTGTTCTAGAATTACAAAATAGAATGTTGGGAGTTCTAGAATTCCAAAATAGAATGTTGAGAGTTCTAAAATTCGAAAATTGAATGTTGGTGTTCTAGAATTACAAAATAGAATGTTGGGAGTTCTAGAATTCCAAAATAGTATGTTGGGAGTTCTAGAATACCAAAATAGAATGTTGGGAGTTATATAATTCCAAAAGAGAATGTTGGGAGTTCTAGAATTCCAAAATAGAATATTGGGGGTTCTAAAATTTCAAAAAAGAATGTTGGTAGTTCTAGAATTCAAAAAAAGAATGTTGGTGTTGCAGAATTCCAAAATAGAATGTTGGGAGTTCTAGAATACTAAAATAGAATGTTGGGAGTTCTAGAATTACAAAATAGAATATTGACAGTTTTAAAATTCCAAAATAGAATGTTGGTAGCTCTAGAATTTCAAAAAGAATGTTGGGAGTTCTAGAATTCCAAAAATAGTATGTTAGGAGTTCTAGAATACTAAAATAGAATGTTGGGAGTTCTAGAATACCAAGGTAAAATGTTGGTGTTGCAGAATTCCAAATTAGAATGTTGGTAGTTCTAGAATTCCAAAATATAATGTTGGTGTTGCAGAATTCTAAAATAGAATGTTGGGAGTTCTAGAATTCGAAAATGGAATTTGGATGTTCTAGAATTCCAAAATTGTTTGTTGGGAGTTCTAGAATACCAAAATAGAATGTTGGGAGTTCTAGAATTCCAAAATAGTCAGTTAGGAGTTCTAGAATACTAAAATAGAATGTTGGGAGTTCTATAATTCCAAAATAGAATGTTGGGAGTTCCAGAATTCCAAAATAGAATGTTGAGAGTTCTAGAATTCCAAAATAGAATGTTTGTGTTGCAGAATTCCAAAATAGAATGTTGGGAGTTCTAGAATTCGAAAATGGAATGTTGGATGTTCTAGAATTCCAAAATAGAATGTTGGGAGTTCTAGAATTCCAAAATTGTTTGTTGGGAGTTCTAGAATACCAAAATAGAATGTTGGGAGTTCTAGAATTCCAAAATAGTCTGTTGGGAGTTCTAGAATACTAAAATAGAATGTTGGGAGTTCTAGAATTCCAAAATAGAATATTGGGAGTTCTAGAATTCCAAAATAGAATATTGCGAGTTCTAGAATTCCAAAATAGAATGTTGGGAGTTCTAGAATACTAAAATAGAATGTTGGGAGTTCTAGAATTACAAAATAGAATATTGACAGTTTTAAAATTCCAAAATAGAATGTTGGTAGCTCTAGAATTTCAAAAAGAATGTTGGGAGTTCTAGAATTCCAAAAATAGTATGTTAGGAGTTCTAGAATACTAAAATAGAATGTTGGGAGTTCTAGAATACCAAGGTAAAATGTTGGTGTTGCAGAATTCCAAATTAGAATGTTGTTAGTTCTAGAATTCCAAAATATAATGTTGGTGTTGCAGAATTCTAAAATAGAATGTTATGAGTTCTAGAATTCGAAAATGGAATTTGGATGTTCTAGAATTCCAAAATTGTTTGTTGGGAGTTCTAGAATACCAAAATAGAATGTTGGGAGTTCTAGAATTCCAAAATAGTCTGTTAGGAGTTCTAGAATACTAAAATAGAATGTTGGGAGTTCTAGAATTCCAAAATAGAATATTGGGAGTTCTAGAATTCCAAAATAGAATTTTGCGAGTTCTAGAATTCCAAAATAGAATGTTGGGAGTTCTAGAATACTAAAATAGAATGTTGGGAGTTCTAGAATTACAAAATAGAATATTGACAGTTTTAAAATTCCAAAATAGAATGTTGGTAGCTCTAGAATTTCAAAAAGAATGTTGGGAGTTCTAGAATTCCAAAAATAGTATGTTAGGAGTTCTAGAATACTAAAATAGAATGTTGGGAGTTCTAGAATACCAAGGTAAAATGTTGGTGTTGCAGAATTCCAAATTAGAATGTTGGTAGTTCTAGAATTCCAAAATATAATGTTGGTGTTGCAGAATTCTAAAATAGAATGTTGGGAGTTCTAGAATTCGAAAATGGCATGTTGGATGTTCTAGAATTCCAAAATAGAATGTTGGGAGTTCTAGAATTCCAAAATTGTTTGTTGGGAGTTCTAGAATACCAAAATAGAATGTTGGGAGTTCTAGAATTCCAAAATAGTCAGTTAGGAGTTCTAGAATACTAAAATAGAATGTTGGGAGTTCTATAATTCCAAAATAGAATGTTGGGAGTTCCAGAATTCCAAAATAGAATGTTGAGAGTTCTAGAATTCCAAAATAGAATGTTTGTGTTGCAGAATTCCAAAATAGAATGTTGGGAGTTCTAGAATTCGAAAATGGAATGTTGGATGTTCTAGAATTCCAAAATAGAATGTTGGGAGTTCTAGAATTCCAAAATTGTTTGTTGGGAGTTCTAGAATACCAAAATAGAATGTTGGGAGTTCTAGAATTCCAAAATAGTCTGTTAGGAGTTCTAGAATACTAAAATAGAATGTTGGGAGTTCTAGAATTCCAAAATAGAATATTGGGAGTTCTAGAATTCCAAAATAGAATATTGCGAGTTCTAGAATTCCAAAATAGAATGTTGGGAGTTCTAGAATACTAAAATAGAATGTTGGGAGTTCTAGTATTACAAAATAGAATATTGACAGTTTTAAAATTCCAAAATAGAATGTTGGGAGTTCTAGAATACCAAGATATAATGTTGGTGTTGCAGAATTCCAAAATAGAATGTTGAGAGTTCTGGAATACCAAAATATAATGTTGGGAGTTCTAGAATTCCAAAATAGAATATTGGGAGTTCTAGAAGTCCAAGATAGAATGTTGGGAGTTCTAGAATTCCTATATAGAATGTTGGGAGTTCATGAATTCCACAATAGAATGTTGTTAGTTCTAGAATTCCAAAATAGAATGTTGGGAGTTCTAGAATACTAAAATAGAATGTTGGGAGTTCCAGAATTCCAAAATAGAATGTTGAGAGATCTAGAATTCCAAAATAGAATGTTTGTGTTGCAGAATTCCAAAATAGAATGTTGGGAGTTCTAGAATACCAAGATAAAATGTTGGTGTTGCAGAATTCCAAAATAGAATGTTGGGAGTTCTAGAATTCGAAAATGGAATGTTGGTGTTCTAGAATTACAAAATAGAATGTTGGGAGTTCTAGAATTCCAAAATAGAATGTTGAGAGTTCTAAAATTCGAAAATGGAATGTTGGTGTTCTAGAATTACAAAATAGAATGTTGGGAGTTCTAGAATTCCAAAATAGTATGTTGGGAGTTCTAGAATTCCAAAATAGAATATTGGGGGTTCTAAAATTTCAAAAAAGAATGTTGGTAGTTCTAGAATTCAAAAAAAGAATGTTGGTGTTGCAGAATTCCAAAATAGAATGTTGGGAGTTCTAGAATACTAAAATAGAATGTTGGGAGTTCTAGAATTCGAAAATGGAATTTGGATGTTCTAGAATTCCAAAATTGTTTGTTGGGAGTTCTAGAATACCAAAATAGAATGTTGGGAGTTCTAGAATTCCAAAATAGTCAGTTAGGAGTTCTAGAATACTAAAATAGAATGTTGGGAGTTCTATAATTCCAAAATAGAATGTTGGGAGTTCCAGAATTCCAAAATAGAATGTTGAGAGTTCTAGAATTCCAAAATAGAATGTTTGTGTTGCAGAATTCCAAAATAGAATGTTGGGAGTTCTAGAATTCGAAAATGGAATGTTGGATGTTCTAGAATTCCAAAATAGAATGTTGGGAGTTCTAGAATTCCAAAATTGTTTGTTGGGAGTTCTAGAATACCAAAATAGAATGTTGGGAGTTCTAGAATTCCAAAATAGTCTGTTGGGAGTTCTAGAATACTAAAATAGAATGTTGGGAGTTCTAGAATTCCAAAATAGAATATTGGGAGTTCTAGAATTCCAAAATAGAATATTGCGAGTTCTAGAATTCCAAAATAGAATATTGGGAGTTCTAGAATACTAAAATAGAATGTTGGGAGTTCTAGAATTACAAAATAGAATATTGACAGTTTTAAAATTCCAAAATAGAATGTTGGTAGCTCTAGAATTTCAAAAAGAATGTTGGGAGTTCTAGAATTCCAAAAATAGTATGTTAGGAGTTCTAGAATACTAAAATAGAATGTTGGGAGTTCTAGAATACCAAGGTAAAATGTTGGTGTTGCAGAATTCCAAATTAGAATGTTGGTAGTTCTAGAATTCCAAAATATAATGTTGGTGTTGCAGAATTCTAAAATAGAATGTTGGGAGTTCTAGAATTCGAAAATGGAATTTGGATGTTCTAGAATTCCAAAATTGTTTGTTGGGAGTTCTAGAATACCAAAATAGAATGTTGGGAGTTCTAGAATTCCAAAATAGTCTGTTAGGAGTTCTAGAATACTAAAATAGAATGTTGGGAGTTCTAGAATTCCAAAATAGAATATTGGGAGTTCTAGAATTCCAAAATAGAATATTGCGAGTTCTAGAATTCCAAAATAGAATGTTGGGAGTTCTAGAATTCCAAAATAGAATGTTTGGAGTTCTAGAATACCAAGATATAATGTTGGTGTTGCAGAATTCCAAAACAGAATGTTGAGAGTTCTGGAATACCAAAATATAATGTTGGGAGTTCTAGAATTCCAAAATAGAATATTGGGAGTTCTAGAAGTCCAAGATAGAATGTTGGGAGTTCTAGAATTCCTATATAGAATGTTGGGAGTTCATGAATTCCACAATAGAATGTTGTTAGTTCTAGAATTCCAAAATAGAATGTTGGGAGTTCTAGAATACTAAAATAGAATGTTGGGAGTTCTATAATTCCAAAATAGAATGTTGGGAGTTCTAGAATTCCAAAATAGAATGTTTGGAGTTCTAGAATACCAAGATATAATGTTGGTGTTGCAGAATTCCAAAATAGAATGTTGAGAGTTCTGGAATACCAAAATATAATGTTGGGAGTTCTAGAATTCCAAAATAGAATATTGGGAGTTCTAGAAGTCCAAGATAGAATGTTGGGAGTTCTAGAATTCCTATATAGAATGTTGGGAGTTCATGAATTCCACAATAGAATGTTGTTAGTTCTAGAATTCCAAAATAGAATGTTGGGAGTTCTAGAATACTAAAATAGAATGTTGGGAGTTCTATAATTCCAAAATAGAATGTTGGGAGTTCTAGAATTCCAAAATAGAATGTTTGGAGTTCTAGAATACCAAGATATAATGTTGGTGTTGCAGAATTCCAAAATAGAATGTTGAGAGTTCTGGAATACCAAAATATAATGTTGTGAGTTCTAGAATTCCAAAATAGAATATTGGGAGTTCTAGAAGTCCAAGATAGAATGTTGGGAGTTCTAGAATTCCTATATAGAATGTTGGGAGTTCATGAATTCCACAATAGAATGTTGTTAGTTCTAGAATTCCAAAATAGAATGTTGGGAGTTCTAGAATACTAAAATAGAATGTTGGGAGTTCTAGAATTCCAAAATAGAATGTTGGGAGTTCTAGAATTCCAAAATAGAATGTTTGGAGTTCTAGAATACCAAGATATAATGTTGGTGTTGCAGAATTCCAAAATAGAATGTTGAGAGTTCTGGAATACCAAAATATAATGTTGGGAGTTCTAGAATTCCAAAATAGAATATTGGGAGTTCTAGAAGTCCAAGATAGAATGTTGGGAGTTCTAGAATTCCTATATAGAATGTTGGGAGTTCATGAATTCCACAATAGAATGTTGTTAGTTCTAGAATTCCAAAATAGAATGTTGGGAGTTCTAGAATACTAAAATAGAATGTTGGGAGTTCTATAATTCCAAAATAGAATGTTGGGAGTTCCAGAATTCCAAAATAGAATGTTGAGAGATCTAGAATTCCAAAATAGAATGTTTGTGTTGCAGAATTCCAAAATAGAATGTTGGGAGTTCTAGAATACCAAGATAAAATGTTGGTGTTGCAGAATTCCAAAATAGAATGTTGGGAGTTCTAGAATTCGAAAATGGAATGTTGGTGTTCTAGAATTACAAAATAGAATGTTGGGAGTTCTAGAATTCCAAAATAGAATGTTGAGAGTTCTAAAATTCGAAAATGGAATGTTGGTGTTCTAGAATTACAAAATAGAATGTTGGGAGTTCTAGAATTCCAAAATAGTATGTTGGGAGTTCTAGAATACCAAAATAGAATGTTGGGAGTTATATAATTCCAAAAGAGAATGTTGGGAGTTCTAGAATTCCAAAATAGAATATTGGGGGTTCTAAAATTTCAAAAAAGAATGTTGGTAGTTCTAGAATTCAAAAAAAGAATGTTGGTGTTGCAGAATTCCAAAATAGAATGTTGGGAGTTCTAGAATACTAAAATAGAATGTTGGGAGTTCTAGAATTACAAAATAGAATATTGACAGTTTTAAAATTCCAAAATAGAATGTTGGTAGCTCTAGAATTTCAAAAAGAATGTTGGGAGTTCTAGAATTCCAAAAATAGTATGTTAGGAGTTCTAGAATACTAAAATAGAATGTTGGGAGTTCTAGAATACCAAGGTAAAATGTTGGTGTTGCAGAATTCCAAATTAGAATGTTGGTAGTTCTAGAATTCCAAAATATAATGTTGGTGTTGCAGAATTCTAAAATAGAATGTTGGGAGTTCTAGAATTCGAAAATGGAATTTGGATGTTCTAGAATTCCAAAATTGTTTGTTGGGAGTTCTAGAATACCAAAATAGAATGTTGGGAGTTCTAGAATTCCAAAATAGTCAGTTAGGAGTTCTAGAATACTAAAATAGAATGTTGGGAGTTCTATAATTCCAAAATAGAATGTTGGGAGTTCCAGAATTCCAAAATAGAATGTTGAGAGTTCTAGAATTCCAAAATAGAATGTTTGTGATGCAGAATTCCAAAATAGAATGTTGGGAGTTCTAGAATTCGAAAATGGAATGTTGGATGTTCTAGAATTCCAAAATAGAATGTTGGGAGTTCTAGAATTCCAAAATTGTTTGTTGGGAGTTCTAGAATACCAAAATAGAATGTTGGGAGTTCTAGAATTCCAAAATAGTCTGTTGGGAGTTCTAGAATACTAAAATAGAATGTTGGGAGTTCTAGAATTCCAAAATAGAATATTGGGAGTTCTAGAATTCCAAAATAGAATATTGCGAGTTCTAGAATTCCAAAATAGAATGTTGGGAGTTCTAGAATACTAAAATAGAATGTTGGGAGTTCTAGAATTACAAAATAGAATATTGACAGTTTTAAAATTCCAAAATAGAATGTTGGTAGCTCTAGAATTTCAAAAAGAATGTTGGGAGTTCTAGAATTCCAAAAATAGTATGTTAGGAGTTCTAGAATACTAAAATAGAATGTTGGGAGTTCTAGAATACCAAGGTAAAATGTTGGTGTTGCAGAATTCCAAATTAGAATGTTGTTAGTTCTAGAATTCCAAAATATAATGTTGGTGTTGCAGAATTCTAAAATAGAATGTTATGAGTTCTAGAATTCGAAAATGGAATTTGGATGTTCTAGAATTCCAAAATTGTTTGTTGGGAGTTCTAGAATACCAAAATAGAATGTTGGGAGTTCTAGAATTCCAAAATAGTCTGTTAGGAGTTCTAGAATACTAAAATAGAATGTTGGGAGTTCTAGAATTCCAAAATAGAATATTGGGAGTTCTAGAATTCCAAAATAGAATTTTGCGAGTTCTAGAATTCCAAAATAGAATGTTGGGAGTTCTAGAATACTAAAATAGAATGTTGGGAGTTCTAGAATTACAAAATAGAATATTGACAGTTTTAAAATTCCAAAATAGAATGTTGGTAGCTCTAGAATTTCAAAAAGAATGTTGGGAGTTCTAGAATTCCAAAAATAGTATGTTAGGAGTTCTAGAATACTAAAATAGAATGTTGGGAGTTCTAGAATACCAAGGTAAAATGTTGGTGTTGCAGAATTCCAAATTAGAATGTTGGTAGTTCTAGAATTCCAAAATATAATGTTGGTGTTGCAGAATTCTAAAATAGAATGTTGGGAGTTCTAGAATTCGAAAATGGAATGTTGGATGTTCTAGAATTCCAAAATAGAATGTTGGGAGTTCTAGAATTCCAAAATTGTTTGTTGGGAGTTCTAGAATACCAAAATAGAATGTTGGGAGTTCTAGAATTCCAAAATAGTCAGTTAGGAGTTCTAGAATACTAAAATAGAATGTTGGGAGTTCTATAATTCCAAAATAGAATGTTGGGAGTTCCAGAATTCCAAAATAGAATGTTGAGAGTTCTAGAATTCCAAAATAGAATGTTTGTGTTGCAGAATTCCAAAATAGAATGTTGGGAGTTCTAGAATTCGAAAATGGAATGTTGGATGTTCTAGAATTCCAAAATAGAATGTTGGGAGTTCTAGAATTCCAAAATTGTTTGTTGGGAGTTCTAGAATACCAAAATAGAATGTTGGGAGTTCTAGAATTCCAAAATAGTCTGTTGGGAGTTCTAGAATACTAAAAGAGAATGTTGGGAGTTCTAGAATTCCAAAATAGAATATTGGGGGTTCTAAAATTTCAAAAAAGAATGTTGGTAGTTCTAGAATTCAAAAAAAGAATGTTGGTGTTGCAGAATTCCAAAATAGAATGTTGGGAGTTCTAGAATACTAAAATAGAATGTTGGGAGTTCTAGAATTACAAAATAGAATATTGACAGTTTTAAAATTCCAAAATAGAATGTTGGTAGCTCTAGAATTTCAAAAAGAATGTTGGGAGTTCTAGAATTCCAAAAATAGTATGTTAGGAGTTCTAGAATACTAAAATAGAATGTTGGGAGTTCTAGAATACCAAGGTAAAATGTTGGTGTTGCAGAATTCCAAATTAGAATGTTGGTAGTTCTAGAATTCCAAAATATAATGTTGGTGTTGCAGAATTCTAAAATAGAATGTTGGGAGTTCTAGAATTCGAAAATGGAATTTGGATGTTCTAGAATTCCAAAATTGTTTGTTGCGAGTTCTAGAATACCAAAATAGAATGTTGGGAGTTCTAGAATTCCAAAATAGTCAGTTAGGAGTTCTAGAATACTAAAATAGAATGTTGGGAGTTCTATAATTCCAAAATAGAATGTTGGGAGTTCCAGAATTCCAAAATAGAATGTTGAGAGTTCTAGAATTCCAAAATAGAATGTTTGTGTTGCAGAATTCCAAAATAGAATGTTGGGAGTTCTAGAATTCGAAAATGGAATGTTGGATGTTCTAGAATTCCAAAATAGAATGTTGGGAGTTCTAGAATTCCAAAATTGTTTGTTGGGAGTTCTAGAATACCAAAATAGAATGTTGGGAGTTCTAGAATTCCAAAATAGCCTGTTGGGAGTTCTAGAATACTAAAATAGAATGTTGGGAGTTCTAGAATTCCAAAATAGAATATTGGGAGTTCTAGAATTCCAAAATAGAATATTGCGAGTTCTAGAATTCCAAAATAGAATGTTGGGAGTTCTAGAATACTAAAATAGAATGTTGGGAGTTCTAGAATTACAAAATAGAATATTGACAGTTTTAAAATTCCAAAATAGAATGTTGGTAGCTCTAGAATTTCAAAAAGAATGTTGGGAGTTCTAGAATTCCAAAAATAGTATGTTAGGAGTTCTAGAATACTAAAATAGAATGTTGGGAGTTCTAGAATACCAAGGTAAAATGTTGGTGTTGCAGAATTCCAAATTAGAATGTTGTTAGTTCTAGAATTCCAAAATATAATGTTGGTGTTGCAGAATTCTAAAATAGAATGTTATGAGTTCTAGAATTCGAAAATGGAATTTGGATGTTCTAGAATTCCAAAATTGTTTGTTGGGAGTTCTAGAATACCAAAATAGAATGTTGGGAGTTCTAGAATTCCAAAATAGTCTGTTAGGAGTTCTAGAATACTAAAATAGAATGTTGGGAGTTCTAGAATTCCAAAATAGAATATTGGGAGTTCTAGAATTCCAAAATAGAATTTTGCGAGTTCTAGAATTCCAAAATAGAATGTTGGGAGTTCTAGAATACTAAAATAGAATGTTGGGAGTTCTAGAATTACAAAATAGAATATTGACAGTTTTAAAATTCCAAAATAGAATGTTGGTAGCTCTAGAATTTCAAAAAGAATGTTGGGAGTTCTAGAATTCCAAAAATAGTATGTTAGGAGTTCTAGAATACTAAAATAGAATGTTGGGAGTTCTAGAATACCAAGGTAAAATGTTGGTGTTGCAGAATTCCAAATTAGAATGTTGGTAGTTCTAGAATTCCAAAATATAATGTTGGTGTTGCAGAATTCTAAAATAGAATGTTGGGAGTTCTAGAATTCGAAAATAGAATGTTGGGAGTTCTATAATTCCAAAATAGAATGTTGGGAGTTCCAGAATTCCAAAATATAATGTTGTGAGTTCTAGAATTCCAAAATAGAATATTGGGAGTTCTAGAAGTCCAAGATAGAATGTTGGGAGTTCTAGAATTCCTATATAGAATGTTGGGAGTTCATGAATTCCACAATAGAATGTTGTTAGTTCTAGAATTCCAAAATAGAATGTTGGGAGTTCTAGAATACTAAAATAGAATGTTGGGAGTTCTAGAATTCCAAAATAGAATGTTGGGAGTTCTAGAATTCCAAAATAGAATGTTTGGAGTTCTAGAATACCAAGATATAATGTTGGTGTTCCAGAATTCCAAAATAGAATGTTGAGAGTTCTGGAATACCAAAATATAATGTTGGGAGTTCTAGAATTCCAAAATAGAATATTGGGAGTTCTAGAAGTCCAAGATAGAATGTTGGGAGTTCTAGAATTCCTATATAGAATGTTGGGAGTTCATGAATTCCACAATAGAATGTTGTTAGTTCTAGAATTCCAAAATAGAATGTTGGGAGTTCTAGAATACTAAAATAGAATGTTGGGAGTTCTATAATTCCAAAATAGAATGTTGGGAGTTCCAGAATTCCAAAATAGAATGTTGAGAGATCTAGAATTCCAAAATAGAATGTTTGTGTTGCAGAATTCCAAAATAGAATGTTGGGAGTTCTAGAATACCAAGATAAAATGTTGGTGTTGCAGAATTCCAAAATAGAATGTTGGGAGTTCTAGAATTCGAAAATGGAATGTTGGTGTTCTAGAATTACAAAATAGAATGTTGGGAGTTCTAGAATTCCAAAATAGAATGTTGAGAGTTCTAAAATTCGAAAATGGAATGTTGGTGTTCTAGAATTACAAAATAGAATGTTGGGAGTTCTAGAATTCCAAAATAGTATGTTGGGAGTTCTAGAATACCAAAATAGAATGTTGGGAGTTATATAATTCCAAAAGAGAATGTTGGGAGTTCTAGAATTCCAAAATAGAATATTGGGGGTTCTAAAATTTCAAAAAAGAATGTTGGTAGTTCTAGAATTCAAAAAAAGAATGTTGGTGTTGCAGAATTCCAAAATAGAATGTTGGGAGTTCTAGAATACTAAAATAGAATGTTGGGAGTTCTAGAATTACAAAATAGAATATTGACAGTTTTAAAATTCCAAAATAGAATGTTGGTAGCTCTAGAATTTCAAAAAGAATGTTGGGAGTTCTAGAATTCCAAAAATAGTATGTTAGGAGTTCTAGAATACTAAAATAGAATGTTGGGAGTTCTAGAATACCAAGGTAAAATGTTGGTGTTGCAGAATTCCAAATTAGAATGTTGGTAGTTCTAGAATTCCAAAATATAATGTTGGTGTTGCAGAATTCTAAAATAGAATGTTGGGAGTTCTAGAATTCGAAAATGGAATTTGGATGTTCTAGAATTCCAAAATTGTTTGTTGGGAGTTCTAGAATACCAAAATAGAATGTTGGGAGTTCTAGAATTCCAAAATAGTCAGTTAGGAGTTCTAGAATACTAAAATAGAATGTTGGGAGTTCTATAATTCCAAAATAGAATGTTGGGAGTTCCAGAATTCCAAAATAGAATGTTGAGAGTTCTAGAATTCCAAAATAGAATGTTTGTGTTGCAGAATTCCAAAATAGAATGTTGGGAGTTCTAGAATTCGAAAATGGAATGTTGGATGTTCTAGAATTCCAAAATAGAATGTTGGGAGTTCTAGAATTCCAAAATTGTTTGTTGGGAGTTCTAGAATACCAAAATAGAATGTTGGGAGTTCTAGAATTCCAAAATAGTCTGTTGGGAGTTCTAGAATACTAAAATAGAATGTTGGGAGTTCTAGAATTCCAAAATAGAATGTTGGGAGTTCTAGAATACTAAAATAGAATGTTGGGAGTTCTAGAATTACAAAATAGAATATTGACAGTTTTAAAATTCCAAAATAGAATGTTGGTAGCTCTAGAATTTCAAAAAGAATGTTGGGAGTTCTAGAATTCCAAAAATAGTATGTTAGGAGTTCTAGAATACTAAAATAGAATGTTGGGAGTTCTAGAATACCAAGGTAAAATGTTGGTGTTGCAGAATTCCAAATTAGAATGTTGGTAGTTCTAGAATTCCAAAATATAATGTTGGTGTTGCAGAATTCTAAAATAGAATGTTGGGAGTTCTAGAATTCGAAAATAGAATGTTGGGAGTTCTATAATTCCAAAATAGAATGTTGGGAGTTCCAGAATTCCAAAATATAATGTTGTGAGTTCTAGAATTCCAAAATAGAATATTGGGAGTTCTAGAAGTCCAAGATAGAATGTTGGGAGTTCTAGAATTCCTATATAGAATGTTGGGAGTTCATGAATTCCACAATAGAATGTTGTTAGTTCTAGAATTCCAAAATAGAATGTTGGGAGTTCTAGAATACTAAAATAGAATGTTGGGAGTTCTAGAATTCCAAAATAGAATGTTGGGAGTTCTAGAATTCCAAAATAGAATGTTTGGAGTTCTAGAATACCAAGATATAATGTTGGTGTTGCAGAATTCCAAAATAGAATGTTGAGAGTTCTGGAATACCAAAATATAATGTTGGGAGTTCTAGAATTCCAAAATAGAATATTGGGAGTTCTAGAAGTCCAAGATAGAATGTTGGGAGTTCTAGAATTCCTATATAGAATGTTGGGAGTTCATGAATCCACAATAGAATGTTGTTAGTTCTAGAATTCCAAAATAGAATGTTGGGAGTTCTAGAATACTAAAATAGAATGTTGGGAGTTCTATAATTCCAAAATAGAATGTTGGGAGTTCCAGAATTCCAAAATAGAATGTTGAGAGATCTAGAATTCCAAAATAGAATGTTTGTGTTGCAGAATTCCAAAATAGAATGTTGGGAGTTCTAGAATACCAAGATAAAATGTTGGTGTTGCAGAATTCCAAAATAGAATGTTGGGAGTTCTAGAATTCGAAAATGGAATGTTGGTGTTCTAGAATTACAAAATAGAATGTTGGGAGTTCTAGAATTCCAAAATAGAATGTTGAGAGTTCTAAAATTCGAAAATGGAATGTTGGTGTTCTAGAATTACAAAATAGAATGTTGGGAGTTCTAGAATTCCAAAATAGTATGTTGGGAGTTCTAGAATACCAAAATAGAATGTTGGGAGTTATATAATTCCAAAAGAGAATGTTGGGAGTTCTAGAATTCCAAAATAGAATATTGGGGGTTCTAAAATTTCAAAAAAGAATGTTGGTAGTTCTAGAATTCAAAAAAAGAATGTTGGTGTTGCAGAATTCCAAAATAGAATGTTGGGAGTTCTAGAATACTAAAATAGAATGTTGGGAGTTCTAGAATTACAAAATAGAATATTGACAGTTTTAAAATTCCAAAATAGAATGTTGGTAGCTCCAGAATTTCAAAAAGAATGTTGGGAGTTCTAGAATTCCAAAAATAGTATGTTAGGAGTTCTAGAATACTAAAATAGAATGTTGGGAGTTCTAGAATACCAAGGTAAAATGTTGGTGTTGCAGAATTCCAAATTAGAATGTTGGTAGTTCTAGAATTCCAAAATATAATGTTGGTGTTGCAGAATTCTAAAATAGAATGTTGGGAGTTCTAGAATTCGAAAATGGAATTTGGATGTTCTAGAATTCCAAAATTGTTTGTTGGGAGTTCTAGAATACCAAAATAGAATGTTGGGAGTTCTAGAATTCCAAAATAGTCAGTTAGGAGTTCTAGAATACTAAAATAGAATGTTGGGAGTTCTATAATTCCAAAATAGAATGTTGGGAGTTCCAGAATTCCAAAATAGAATGTTGAGAGTTCTAGAATTCCAAAATAGAATGTTTGTGTTGCAGAATTCCAAAATAGAATGTTGGGAGTTCTAGAATTCGAAAATGGAATGTTGGATGTTCTAGAATTCCAAAATAGAATGTTGGGAGTTCTAGAATTCCAAAATTGTTTGTTGGGAGTTCTAGAATACCAAAATAGAATGTTGGGAGTTCTAGAATTCCAAAATAGTCTGTTGGGAGTTCTAGAATACTAAAATAGAATGTTGGGAGTTCTAGAATTCCAAAATAGAATATTGGGAGTTCTAGAATTCCAAAATAGAATATTGCGAGTTCTAGAATTCCAAAATAGAATGTTGGGAGTTCTAGAATACTAAAATAGAATGTTGGGAGTTCTAGAATTACAAAATAGAATATTGACAGTTTTAAAATTCCAAAATAGAATGTTGGTAGCTCTAGAATTTCAAAAAGAATGTTGGGAGTTCTAGAATTCCAAAAATAGTATGTTAGGAGTTCTAGAATACTAAAATAGAATGTTGGGAGTTCTAGAATACCAAGGTAAAATGTTGGTGTTGCAGAATTCCAAATTAGAATGTTGTTAGTTCTAGAATTCCAAAATATAATGTTGGTGTTGCAGAATTCTAAAATAGAATGTTATGAGTTCTAGAATTCGAAAATGGAATTTGGATGTTCTAGAATTCCAAAATAGAATGTTGGGAGTTCTAGAATTCCAAAATTGTTTGTTGGGAGTTCTAGAATACCAAAATAGAATGTTGGGAGTTCTAGAATTCCAAAATAGTCAGTTAGGAGTTCTAGAATACTAAAATAGAATGTTGGGAGTTCTATAATTCCAAAATAGAATGTTGGGAGTTCCAGAATTCCAAAATAGAATGTTGAGAGTTCTAGAATTCCAAAATAGAATGTTTGTGTTGCAGAATTCCAAAATAGAATGTTGGGAGTTCTAGAATTCGAAAATGGAATGTTGGATGTTCTAGAATTCCAAAATAGAATGTTGGGAGTTCTAGAATTCCAAAATTGTTTGTTGGGAGTTCTAGAATACCAAAATAGAATGTTGGGAGTTCTAGAATTCCAAAATAGTCTGTTGGGAGTTCTAGAATACTAAAAGAGAATGTTGGGAGTTCTAGAATTCCAAAATAGAATATTGGGGGTTCTAAAATTTCAAAAAAGAATGTTGGTAGTTCTAGAATTCAAAAAAAGAATGTTGGTGTTGCAGAATTCCAAAATAGAATGTTGGGAGTTCTAGAATACTAAAATAGAATGTTGGGAGTTCTAGAATTACAAAATAGAATATTGACAGTTTTAAAATTCCAAAATAGAATGTTGGTAGCTCTAGAATTTCAAAAAGAATGTTGGGAGTTCTAGAATTCCAAAAATAGTATGTTAGGAGTTCTAGAATACTAAAATAGAATGTTGGGAGTTCTAGAATACCAAGGTAAAATGTTGGTGTTGCAGAATTCCAAATTAGAATGTTGGTAGTTCTAGAATTCCAAAATATAATGTTGGTGTTGCAGAATTCTAAAATAGAATGTTGGGAGTTCTAGAATTCGAAAATGGAATTTGGATGTTCTAGAATTCCAAAATTGTTTGTTGCGAGTTCTAGAATACCAAAATAGAATGTTGGGAGTTCTAGAATTCCAAAATAGTCAGTTAGGAGTTCTAGAATACTAAAATAGAATGTTGGGAGTTCTATAATTCCAAAATAGAATGTTGGGAGTTCCAGAATTCCAAAATAGAATGTTGAGAGTTCTAGAATTCCAAAATAGAATGTTTGTGTTGCAGAATTCCAAAATAGAATGTTGGGAGTTCTAGAATTCGAAAATGGAATGTTGGATGTTCTAGAATTCCAAAATAGAATGTTGGGAGTTCTAGAATTCCAAAATTGTTTGTTGGGAGTTCTAGAATACCAAAATAGAATGTTGGGAGTTCTAGAATTCCAAAATAGTCTGTTGGGAGTTCTAGAATACTAAAATAGAATGTTGGGAGTTCTAGAATTCCAAAATAGAATATTGGGAGTTCTAGAATTCCAAAATAGAATATTGCGAGTTCTAGAATTCCAAAATAGAATGTTGGGAGTTCTAGAATACTAAAATAGAATGTTGGGAGTTCTAGAATTACAAAATAGAATATTGACAGTTTTAAAATTCCAAAATAGAATGTTGGTAGCTCTAGAATTTCAAAAAGAATGTTGGGAGTTCTAGAATTCCAAAAATAGTATGTTAGGAGTTCTAGAATACTAAAATAGAATGTTGGGAGTTCTAGAATACCAAGGTAAAATGTTGGTGTTGCAGAATTCCAAATTAGAATGTTGTTAGTTCTAGAATTCCAAAATATAATGTTGGTGTTGCAGAATTCTAAAATAGAATGTTATGAGTTCTAGAATTCGAAAATGGAATTTGGATGTTCTAGAATTCCAAAATTGTTTGTTGGGAGTTCTAGAATACCAAAATAGAATGTTGGGAGTTCTAGAATTCCAAAATAGTCTGTTAGGAGTTCTAGAATACTAAAATAGAATGTTGGGAGTTCTAGAATTCCAAAATAGAATATTGGGAGTTCTAGAATTCCAAAATAGAATTTTGCGAGTTCTAGAATTCCAAAATAGAATGTTGGGAGTTCTAGAATACTAAAATAGAATGTTGGGAGTTCTAGAATTACAAAATAGAATATTGACAGTTTTAAAATTCCAAAATAGAATGTTGGTAGCTCTAGAATTTCAAAAAGAATGTTGGGAGTTCTAGAATTCCAAAAATAGTATGTTAGGAGTTCTAGAATACTAAAATAGAATGTTGGGAATTCTAGAATACCAAGGTAAAATGTTGGTGTTGCAGAATTCCAAATTAGAATGTTGGTAGTTCTAGAATTCCAAAATATAATGTTGGTGTTGCAGAATTCTAAAATAGAATGTTGGGAGTTCTAGAATTCGAAAATAGAATGTTGGGAGTTCTATAATTCCAAAATAGAATGTTGGGAGTTCCAGAATTCCAAAATAGAATGTTGAGAGTTCTAGAATTCCAAAATAGAATGTTTGTGTTGCAGAATTCCAAAATAGAATGTTGGGAGTTCTAGAATTCGAAAATGGAATGTTGGATGTTCTAGAATTCCAAAATAGAATGTTGGGAGTTCTAGAATTCCAAAATTGTTTGTTGGGAGTTCTAGAATACCAAAATAGAATGTTGGGAGTTCTAGAATTCCAAAAATAGTATGTTAGGAGTTCTAGAATACTAAAATAGAATGTTGGGAGTTCTAGAATACCAAGGTAAAATGTTGGTGTTGCAGAATTCCAAATTAGAATGTTGTTAGTTCTAGAATTCCAAAATATAATGTTGGTGTTGCAGAATTCTAAAATAGAATGTTGGGAGTTCTAGAATTCGAAAATGGAATTTGGATGTTCTAGAATTCCAAAATTGTTTGTTGGGAGTTCTAGAATACCAAAATAGAATGTTGGGAGTTCTAGAATTCCAAAATAGTCTGTTAGGAGTTCTAGAATACTAAAATAGAATGTTGGGAGTTCTAGAATTCCAAAATAGAATATTGGGAGTTCTAGAATTCCAAAATAGAATTTTGCGAGTTCTAGAATTCCAAAATAGAATGTTGGGAGTTCTAGAATACTAAAATAGAATGTTGGGAGTTCTAGAATTACAAAATAGAATATTGACAGTTTTAAAATTCCAAAATAGAATGTTGGTAGCTCTAGAATTTCAAAAAGAATGTTGGGAGTTCTAGAATTCCAAAAATAGTATGTTAGGAGTTCTAGAATACTAAAATAGAATGTTGGGAGTTCTAGAATACCAAGGTAAAATGTTGGTGTTGCAGAATTCCAAATTAGAATGTTGGTAGTTCTAGAATTCCAAAATATAATGTTGGTGTTGCAGAATTCTAAAATAGAATGTTGGGAGTTCTAGAATTCGAAAATGGAATGTTGGATGTTCTAGAATTCCAAAATAGAATGTTGGGAGTTCTAGAATTCCAAAATTGTTTGTTGGGAGTTCTAGAATACCAAAATAGAATGTTGGGAGTTCTAGAATTCCAAAATAGTCAGTTAGGAGTTCTAGAATACTAAAATAGAATGTTGGGAGTTCTATAATTCCAAAATAGAATGTTGGGAGTTCCAGAATTCCAAAATAGAATGTTGAGAGTTCTAGAATTCCAAAATAGAATGTTTGTGTTGCAGAATTCCAAAATAGAATGTTGGGAGTTCTAGAATTCGAAAATGGAATGTTGGATGTTCTAGAATTCCAAAATAGAATGTTGGGAGTTCTAGAATTCCAAAATTGTTTGTTGGGAGTTCTAGAATACCAAAATAGAATGTTGGGAGTTCTAGGATTCCAAAATAGTCTGTTGGGAGTTCTAGAATACTAAAATAGAATGTTGGGAGTTCTAGAATTCCAAAATAGAATATTGGGAGTTCTAGAATTCCAAAATAGAATATTGCGAGTTCTAGAATTCCAAAATAGAATGTTGGGAGTTCTAGAATTCCAAAATAGAATGTTGGGAGTTCTAGAATTCCAAAATAGAATGTTTGGAGTTCTAGAATACCAAGATATAATGTTGGTGTTGCAGAATTCCAAAATAGAATGTTGAGAGTTCTAGAATACCAAAATATAATGTTGGGTATTCTAGAATTCCAAAATAGAATATTGGGAGTTCTAGAAGTCCAAGATAGAATGTTGGGAGTTCTAGAATTCCTATATAGAATGTTGGGAGTTCATGAATTCCACAATAGAATGTTGTTAGTTCTAGAATTCCAAAATAGAATGTTGGGAGTTCTAGAATACTAAAATAGAATGTTGGGAGTTCTATAATTCCAAAATAGAATGTTGGGAGTTCCAGAATTCCAAAATAGAATGTTGAGAGTTCTAGAATTCCAAAATAGAATGTTTGTGTTGCAGAATTCCAAAATAGAATGTTGGGAGTTCTAGAATACCAAGATAAAATGTTGGTGTTGCAGAATTCCAAAATAGAATGTTGGGAGTTCTAGAATTCGAAAATGGAATGTTGGTGTTCTAGAATTACAAAATAGAATGTTGGGAGTTCTAGAATTCCAAAATAGTATGTTGGGAGTTCTAGAATACCAAAATAGAATGTTGGGAGTTATATAATTCCAAAAGAGAATGTTGGGAGTTCTAGAATTCCAAAATAGAATATTGGGGGTTCTAAAATTTCAAAAAAGAATGTTGGTAGTTCTAGAATTCAAAAAAAGAATGTTGGTGTTGCAGAATTCCAAAATAGAATGTTGGGAGTTCTAGAATACTAAAATAGAATGTTGGGAGTTCTAGAATTACAAAATAGAATATTGACAGTTTTAAAATTCCAAAATAGAATGTTGGTAGCTCTAGAATTTCAAAGAGAATGTTGGGAGTTCTAGAATTCCAAAAATAGTATGTTAGGAGTTCTAGAATACTAAAATAGAATGTTGGGAGTTCTAGAATACCAAGGTAAAATGTTGGTGTTGCAGAATTCCAAATTAGAATGTTGGTAGTTCTAGAATTCCAAAATATAATGTTGGTGTTGCAGAATTCTAAAATAGAATGTTGGAAGTTCTAGAATTCGAAAATGGAATGTTGGATGTTCTAGAATTCCAAAATAGAATGTTGGGAGTTCTAGAATTCCAAAATTGTTTGTTGGGAGTTCTAGAATACCAAAATAGAATGTTGGGAGTTCTAGAATTCCAAAATAGTCTGTTAGGAGTTCTAGAATACTAAAATAGAATGTTGGGAGTTCTAGAATTCCAAAATAGAATATTGGGAGTTCTAGAATTCCAAAATAGAATATTGCGAGTTCTAGAATTCCAAAATAGAATATTGCGAGTTCTAGAATTCCAAAATAGAATGTTGGGAGTTCTAGAATTCCAAAATAGAATGTTTGGAGTTCTAGAATACCAAGATATAATGTTGGTGTTGCAGAATTCCAAAATAGAATGTTGAGAGTTCTAGAATACCAAAATATAATGTTGGGAGTTCTAGAATTCCAAAATAGAATATTGGGAGTTCTAGAAGTCCAAGATAGAATGTTGGGAGTTCTAGAATTCCTATATAGAATGTTGAGAGTTCTAGAATTCGAAAATGGAATGTTGGTGTTCTAGAATTCCAAAATACAATGTTAGGAGTTCTAGATTTCCAAAAAAGAATGTAGGGAGTTCTAGAATTCCAAAATAGAATGTTGGTGTTGCAGAATTCCAAAATAGAATGTTGGGAGTTCTAGAATACTAAAATAGAATGTTGGGAGTTCTATAATTCCAAACTAGAATGTTGGGAGTTCTAGAATTCCAAAATAGAATGTTAGGAGTTCTAGAATTCCAAGATAGAATGTTGGTGTTGCAGAATTCCAAAATAGAATGTTGGGAGTTCTAGAATACTAAAATAGAATGTTGGGAGTTCTAGAATTCCAAAATAGAATGTTGGGAGTTCCAGAATTCCAAAATAGAATGTTGAGAGTTCTAGAATTCCAAAATAGAATGTTTGTGTTGCAGAATTCCAAAATAGAATGTTGGTAGTTCTAGAATTCCAAAATAGAATGTTGAGAGTTCTAGAATACCAAGATAAAATGTTGGTGTTGCAGAATTCCAAAATAGAATGTTGGGAGTTCTAGAATTCGAAAATGGAATGTTGGTGTTCTAGAATTACAAAATAGAATGTTGGGAGTTCTAGAATTCCAAAATAGTTTGTTGGGAGTTCTAGAATACCAAAATAGAATGTTGGGAGTTCTAGAATTACAAAATAGAATATTGGGGTTCTAGATTTTTTTTTTTAAAAGAAGAATGTTGGGAGTTCTAGAATTCCAAAATATTCTGTTAAGAGTTCTAGAATACTAAAAATAGAATGTTGGGAGTTCTAGAATTCCAAAATAGAATATTGGGAGTTCTAGAATTCCAAAATAGAATGTTGGGAGTTCTAGAATTCCAAGATAGAATGTTGGTGTTGCAGAATTCCAAAAGAGAATGTTGGGAGTTCTAGAATTCCAAAATAGAATATTGGGGGTTCTAAAATTTCAAAAAAGAATGTTGGTAGTTCTAGAATTCAAAAAAAGAATGTTGGTGTTGCAGAATTCCAAAATAGAATGTTGGGAGTTCTAGAATACTAAAATAGAATGTTGGGAGTACTAGAATTACAAAATAGAATATTGACAGTTTTAAAATTCCAAAATAGAATGTTGGTAGCTCTAGAATTTCAAAAAGAATGTTGGGAGTTCTAGAATTCCAAAAATAGTATGTTAGGAGTTCTAGAATACTAAAATAGAATGTTGGGAGTTCTAGAATACCAAGGTAAAATGTTGGTGTTGCAGAATTCCAAATTAGAATGTTGGTAGTTCTAGAATTCCAAAATATAATGTTGGTG
This sequence comes from Pseudophryne corroboree, assembly GCF_028390025.1. NCBI lineage: Eukaryota > Metazoa > Chordata > Amphibia > Anura > Myobatrachidae > Pseudophryne > Pseudophryne corroboree. Next base: position 368,267,390 of record NC_086448.1, read on the forward strand.
TTGCAGAATTCTAAAATAGAATGTTGGGAGTTCTAGAATTCGAAAATGGAATTTGGATGTTCTAGAATTCCAAAATTGTTTGTTGGGAGTTCTAGAATACCAAAATAGAATGTTGGGAGTTCTAGAATTCCAAAATAGTCTGTTAGGAGTTCTAGAATACTAAAATAGAATGTTGGGAGTTCTAGAATTCCAAAATAGAATATTGGGAGTTCTAGAATTCCAAAATAGAATATTGCGAGTTCTAGAATTCCAAAATAGAATGTTGGGAGTTCTAGAATACTAAAATAGAATGTTGGGAGTTCTAGAATTACAAAATAGAATATTGACAGTTTTAAAATTCCAAAATAGAATGTTGGTAGCTCTAGAATTTCAAAAAGAATGTTGGGAGTTCTAGAATTCCAAAAATAGTATGTTAGGAGTTCTAGAATACTAAAATAGAATGTTGGGAGTTCTAGAATACCAAGGTAAAATGTTGGTGTTGCAGAATTCCAAATTAGAATGTTGGTAGTTCTAGAATTCCAAAATATAATGTTGGTGTTGCAGAATTCTAAAATAGAATGTTGGGAGTTCTAGAATTCGAAAATGGAATGTTGGATGTTCTAGAATTCCAAAATAGAATGTTGGGAGTTCCAGAATTCCAAAATAGAATGTTGAGAGTTCTAGAATTCCAAAATAGAATGTTTGTGTTGCAGAATTCCAAAATAGAATGTTGGGAGTTCTAGAATTCGAAAATGGAATGTTGGATGTTCTAGAATTCCAAAATAGAATGTTGGGAGTTCTAGAATTCCAAAATTGTTTGTTGGGAGTTCTAGAATACCAAAATAGAATGTTGGGAGTTCTAGAATTCCAAAATAGTCTGTTAGGAGTTCTAGAATACTAAAATAGAATGTTGGGAGTTCTAGAATTCCAAAATAGAATATTGGGAGTTCTAGAATTCCAAAATAGAATATTGCGAGTTCTAGAATTCCAAAATAGAATGTTGGGAGTTCTAGAATACTAAAATAGAATGTTGGGAGTTCTAGAATTACAAAATATAATATTGACAGTTTTAAAATTCCAAAATAGAATGTTGGTAGCTCTAGAATTTCAAAAAGAATGTTGGGAGTTCTAGAATTCCAAAAATAGTATGTTAGGAGTTCTAGAATACTAAAATAGAATGTTGGGAGTTCTAGAATACCAAGGTAAAATGTTGGTGTTGCAGAATTCCAAATTAGAATGTTGGTAGTTCTAGAATTCCAAAATATAATGTTGGTGTTGCAGAATTCTAAAATAGAATGTTGGGAGTTCTAGAATTCGAAAATGGAATGTTGGATGTTCTAGAATTCCAAAATAGAATGTTGGGAGTTCTAGAATTCCAAAATTGTTTGTTGGGAGTTCTAGAATACCAAAATAGAATGTTGGGAGTTCTAGAATTCCAAAATAGTCAGTTAGGAGTTCTAGAATACTAAAATAGAATGTTGGGAGTTCTATAATTCCAAAATAGAATGTTGGGAGTTCTAGAATTCCAAAATAGAATATTGCGAGTTCTAGAATTCCAAAATAGAATGTTGGGAGTTCTAGAATACTAAAATAGAATGTTGGGAGTTCTAGAATTACAAAATAGAATATTGACAGTTTTAAAATTCCAAAATAGAATGTTGGTAGCTCTAGAATTTCAAAAAGAATGTTGGGAGTTCTAGAATTCCAAAAATAGTATGTTAGGAGTTCTAGAATACTAAAATAGAATGTTGGGAGTTCTAGAATACCAAGGTAAAATGTTGGTGTTGCAGAATTCCAAATTAGAATGTTGGTAGTTCTAGAATTCCAAAATATAATGTTTGTGTTGCAGAATTCTAAAATAGAATGTTGGGAGTTCTAGAATTCGAAAATGGAATGTTGGATGTTCTAGAATTCCAAAATAGAATGTTGGGAGTTCTAGAATTCCAAAATTGTTTGTTGGGAGTTCTAGAATACCAAAATAGAATGTTGGGAGTTCTAGAATTCCAAAATAGTCAGTTAGGAGTTCTAGAATACTAAAATAGAATGTTGGGAGTTCTATAATTCCAAAATAGAATGTTGGGAGTTCCAGAATTCCAAAATAGAATGTTGAGAGTTCTAGAATTCCAAAATAGAATGTTTGTGTTGCAGAATTCCAAAATAGAATGTTGGGAGTTCTAGAATTCGAAAATGGAATGTTGGATGTTCTAGAATTCCAAAATAGAATGTTGGGAGTTCTAGAATTCCAAAATTGTTTGTTGGGAGTTCTAGAATACCAAAATAGAATGTTGGGAGTTCTAGAATTCCAAAATAGTCTGTTGGGAGTTCTAGAATACTAAAATAGAATGTTGGGAGTTCTAGAATTCCAAAATAGAATATTGGGAGTTCTAGAATTCCAAAATAGAATATTGCGAGTTCTAGAATTCCAAAATAGAATGTTGGGAGTTCTAGAATACTAAAATAGAATGTTGGGAGTTCTAGAATTACAAAATAGAATATTGACAGTTTTAAAATTCCAAAATAGAATGTTGGTAGCTCTAGAATTTCAAAAAGAATGTTGGGAGTTCTAGAATTCCAAAAATAGTATGTTAGGAGTTCTAGATTACTAAAATAGAATGTTGGGAGTTCTAGAATACCAAGGTAAAATGTTGGTGTTGCAGAATTCCAAATTAGAATGTTGGTAGTTCTAGAATTCCAAAATATAATGTTGGTGTTGCAGAATTCTAAAATAGAATGTTGGGAGTTCTAGAATTCGAAAATGGAATGTTGGATGTTCTAGAATTCCAAAATAGAATGTTGGGAGTTCTAGAATTCCAAAATTGTTTGTTGGGAGTTCTAGAATACCAAAATAGAATGTTGGGAGTTCTAGAATTCCAAAATAGTCAGTTAGGAGTTCTAGAATACTAAAATAGAATGTTGGGAGTTCTAGAATTCCAAAATAGAATATTGGGAGTTCTAGAATTCCAAAATAGAATATTGCGAGTTCTAGAATTCCAAAATAGAATGTTGGGAGTTCTAGAATTCCAAAATAGAATGTTGGGAGTTCTAGAATTCCAAAATAGAATGTTTGGAGTTCTAGAATACCAAGATATAATGTTGGTGTTGCAGAATTCCAAAATAGAATGTTGAGAGTTCTAGAATACCAAAATATAATGTTGGGTATTCTAGAATTCCAAAATAGAATATTGGGAGTTCTAGAAGTCCAAGATAGAATGTTGGGAGTTCTAGAATTCCTATATAGAATGTTGGGAGTTCATGAATTCCACAATAGAATGTTGTTAGTTCTAGAATTCCAAAATAGAATGTTGGGAGTTCTAGAATACTAAAATAGAATGTTGGGAGTTCTATAATTCCAAAATAGAATGTTGGGAGTTCCAGAATTCCAAAATAGAATGTTGAGAGTTCTAGAATTCCAAAATAGAATGTTTGTGTTGCAGAATTCCAAAATAGAATGTTGGGAGTTCTAGAATACCAAGATAAAATGTTGGTGTTGCAGAATTCCAAAATAGAATGTTGGGAGTTCTAGAATTCGAAAATGGAATGTTGGTGTTCTAGAATTACAAAATAGAATGTTGGGAGTTCTAGAATTCCAAAATAGTATGTTGGGAGTTCTAGAATACCAAAATAGAATGTTGGGAGTTATATAATTCCAAAAGAGAATGTTGGGAGTTCTAGAATTCCAAAATAGAATATTGGGGGTTCTAAAATTTCAAAAAAGAATGTTGGTAGTTCTAGAATTCAAAAAAAGAATGTTGGTGTTGCAGAATTCCAAAATAGAATGTTGGGAGTTCTAGAATACTAAAATAGAATGTTGGGAGTTCTAGAATTACAAAATAGAATATTGACAGTTTTAAAATTCCAAAATAGAATGTTGGTAGCTCTAGAATTTCAAAAAGAATGTTGGGAGTTCTAGAATTCCAAAAATAGTATGTTAGGAGTTCTAGAATACTAAAATAGAATGTTGGGAGTTCTAGAATACCAAGGTAAAATGTTGGTGTTGCAGAATTCCAAATTAGAATGTTGGTAGTTCTAGAATTCCAAAATATAATGTTGGTGTTGCAGAATTCTAAAATAGAATGTTGGGAGTTCTAGAATTCGAAAATGGAATGTTGGATGTTCTAGAATTCCAAAATAGAATGTTGGGAGTTCTAGAATTCCAAAATTGTTTGTTGGGAGTTCTAGAATACCAAAATAGAATGTTGGGAGTTCTAGAATTCCAAAATAGTCTGTTAGGAGTTCTAGAATACTAAAATAGAATGTTGGGAGTTCTAGAATTCCAAAATAGAATATTGGGAGTTCTAGAATTCCAAAATAGAATATTGCGAGTTCTAGAATTCCAAAATAGAATGTTGGGAGTTCTAGAATACTAAAATAGAATGTTGGGAGTTCTAGAATTACAAAATAGAATATTGACAGTTTTAAAATTCCAAAATAGAATGTTGGTAGCTCTAGAATTTCAAAAAGAATGTTGGGAGTTCTAGAATTCCAAAAATAGTATGTTAGGAGTTCTAGAATACTAAAATAGAATGTTGGGAGTTCTAGAATACCAAGGTAAAATGTTGGTGTTGCAGAATTCCCAATTAGAATGTTGGTAGTTCTAGAATTCCAAAATATAATGTTGGTGTTGCAGAATTCTAAAATAGAATGTTGGGAGTTCTAGAATTCGAAAATGGAATGTTGGATGTTCTAGAATTCCAAAATAGAATGTTGGGAGTTCTAGAATTCCAAAATTGTTTGTTGGGAGTTCTAGAATACTAAAATAGAATGTTGGGAGTTCTAGAATTCCAAAATAGTCAGTTAGGAGTTCTAGAATACTAAAATAGAATGTTGGGAGTTCTAGAATTCCAATATAGAATATTGGGAGTTCTAGAATTCCAAAATAGAATATTGCGAGTTCTAGAATTCCAAAATAGAATGTTGGGAGTTCTAGAATTCCAAAATAGAATGTTTGGAGTTCTAGAATACCAAGATATAATGTTGGTGTTGCAGAATTCCAAAATAGAATGTTGAGAGTTCTAGAATACCAAAATATAATGTTGGGAGTTCTAGAATTCCAAAATAGAATATTGGGAGTTCTAGAAGTCCAAGATAGAATGTTGGGAGTTCTAGAATTCCTATATAGAATGTTGGGAGTTCATGAATTCCACAATAGAATGTTGTTAGTTCTAGAATTCCAAAATAGAATGTTGGGAGTTCTAGAATACTAAATTAGAATGTTGGGAGTTCTATAATTCCAAAATAGAATGTTGGGAGTTCCAGAATTCCAAAATAGAATGTTGAGAGTTCTAGAATTCCAAAATAGAATGTTTGTGTTGCAGAATTCCAAAATAGAATGTTGGGAGTTCTAGAATACCAAGATAAAATGTTGGTGTTGCAGAATTCCAAAATAGAATGTTGGGAGTTCTAGAATTCGAAAATGGAATGTTGGTGTTCTAGAATTACAAAATAGAATGTTGGGAGTTCTAGAATTCCAAAATAGAATGTTGGTAGCTCTAGAATTTCAAAAAGAATGTTGGGAGTTCTAGAATTCCAAAAATAGTATGTTAGGAGTTCTAGAATACTAAAATAGAATGTTGGGAGTTCTAGAATACCAAGGTAAAATGTTGGTGTTGCAGAATTCCAAATTAGAATGTTGGTAGTTCTAGAATTCCAAAATATAATGTTGGTGTTGCAGAATTCTAAAATAGAATGTTGGGAGTTCTAGAATTCGAAAATGGAATTTGGATGTTCTAGAATTCCAAAATTGTTTGTTGGGAGTTCTAGAATACCAAAATAGAATGTTGGGAGTTCTAGAATTCCAAAATAGTCTGTTAGGAGTTCTAGAATACTAAAATAGAATGTTGGGAGTTCTAGAATTCCAAAATAGAATATTGGGAGTTCTAGAATTCCAAAATAGAATATTGCGAGTTCTAGAATTCCAAAATAGAATGTTGGGAGTTCTAGAATACTAAAATAGAATGTTGGGAGTTCTAGAATTACAAAATAGAATATTGACAGTTTTAAAATTCCAAAATAGAATGTTGGTAGCTCTAGAATTTCAAAAAGAATGTTGGGAGTTCTAGAATTCCAAAAATAGTATGTTAGGAGTTCTAGAATACTAAAATAGAATGTTGGGAGTTCTAGAATACCAAGGTAAAATGTTGGTGTTGCAGAATTCCAAATTAGAATGTTGGTAGTTCTAGAATTCCAAAATATAATGTTGGTGTTGCAGAATTCTAAAATAGAATGTTGGGAGTTCTAGAATTCGAAAATGGAATGTTGGATGTTCTAGAATTCCAAAATAGAATGTTGGGAGTTCTAGAATTCCAAAATTGTTTGTTGGGAGTTCTAGAATACCAAAATAGAATGTTGGGAGTTCTAGAATTCCAAAATAGTCAGTTAGGAGTTCTAGAATACTAAAATAGAATGTTGGGAGTTCTAGAATTCCAAAATAGAATATTGGGAGTTCTAGAATTCCAAAATAGAATATTGCGAGTGCTAGAATTCCAAAATAGAATGTTGGGAGTTCTAGAATTCCAAAATAGAATGTTTGGAGTTCTAGAATACCAAGATATAATGTTGGTGTTGCAGAATTCCAAAATAGAATGTTGAGAGTTCTAGAATACCAAAATATAATGTTGGGAGTTCTAGAATTCCAAAATAGAATATTGGGAGTTCTAGAAGTCCAAGATAGAATGTTGGGAGTTCTAGAATTCCTATATAGAATGTTGGGAGTTCATGAATTCCACAATAGAATGTTGTTAGTTCTAGAATTCCAAAATAGAATGTTGGGAGTTCTAGAATACTAAAATAGAATGTTGGGAGTTCTATAATTCCAAAATAGAATGTTGGGAGTTCCAGAATTCCAAAATAGAATGTTGAGAGTTCTAGAATTCCAAAATAGAATGTTTGTGTTGCAGAATTCCAAAATAGAATGTTGGGAGTTCTAGAATTCGAAAATGGAATGTTGGATGTTCTAGAATTCCAAAAATAGTATGTTAGGAGTTCTAGAATACTAAAATAGAATGTTGGGAGTTCTAGAATACCAAGGTAAAATGTTGGTGTTGCAGAATTCCAAATTAGAATGTTGGTAGTTCTAGAATTCCAAAATATAATGTTGGTGTTGCAGAATTCTAAAATAGAATGTTGGGAGTTCTAGAATTCGAAAATGGAATGTTGGATGTTCTAGAATTCCAAAATAGAATGTTGGGAGTTCTAGAATTCCAAAATTGTTTGTTGGGAGTTCTAGAATACCAAAATAGAATGTTGGGAGTTCTAGAATTCCAAAATAGTCAGTTAGGAGTTCTAGAATACTAAAATAGAATGTTGGGAGTTCTAGAATTCCAAAATAGAATATTGGGAGTTCTAGAATTCCAAAATAGAATATTGCGAGTTCTAGAATTCCAAAATAGAATGTTGGGAGTTCTAGAATTCCAAAATAGAATGTTGGGAGTTCTAGAATACCAAAATAGAATGTTGGGAGTTATATAATTCCAAAAGAGAATGTTGGGAGTTCTAGAATTCCAAAATAGAATATTGGGGGTTCTAGAATACCAAAATATAATGTTGGGTATTCTAGAATTCCAAAATAGAATATTGGGAGTTCTAGAAGTCCAAGATAGAATGTTGGGAGTTCTAGAATTCCTATATAGAATGTTGGGAGTTCATGAATTCCACAATAGAATGTTGTTAGTTCTAGAATTCCAAAATAGAATGTTGGGAGTTCTAGAATACTAAAATAGAATGTTGGGAGTTCTATAATTCCAAAATAGAATGTTGGGAGTTCCAGAATTCCAAAATAGAATGTTGAGAGTTCTAGAATTCCAAAATAGAATGTTTGTGTTGCAGAATTCCAAAATAGAATGTTGGGAGTTCTAGAATACCAAGATAAAATGTTGGTGTTGCAGAATTCCAAAATAGAATGTTGGGAGTTCTAGAATTCGAAAATGGAATGTTGGTGTTCTAGAATTACAAAATAGAATGTTGGGAGTTCTAGAATTCCAAAATAGTATGTTGGGAGTTCTAGAATACCAAAATAGAATGTTGGGAGTTATATAATTCCAAAAGAGAATGTTGGGAGTTCTAGAATTCCAAAATAGAATATTGGGGGTTCTAAAATTTCAAAAAAGAATGTTGGTAGTTCTAGAATTCAAAAAAAGAATGTTGGTGTTGCAGAATTCCAAAATAGAATGTTGGGAGTTCTAGAATACTAAAATAGAATGTTGGGAGTTCTAGAATTACAAAATAGAATATTGACAGTTTTAAAATTCCAAAATAGAATGTTGGTAGCTCTAGAATTTCAAAAAGAATGTTGGGAGTTCTAGAATTCCAAAAATAGTATGTTAGGAGTTCTAGAATACTAAAATAGAATGTTGGGAGTTCTAGAATGCCAAGGTAAAATGTTGGTGTTGCAGAATTCCAAATTAGAATGTTGGTAGTTCTAGAATTCCAAAATATAATGTTGGTGTTGCAGAATTCTAAAATAGAATGTTGGGAGTTCTAGAATTCGAAAATGGAATGTTGGATGTTCTAGAATTCCAAAATAGAATGTTGGGAGTTCTAGAATTCCAAAATTGTTTGTTGGGAGTTCTAGAATACCAAAATAGAATGTTGGGAGTTCTAGAATTCCAAAATAGTCTGTTAGGAGTTCTAGAATACTAAAATAGAATGTTGGGAGTTCTAGAATTCCAAAATAGAATATTGGGAGTTCTAGAATTCCAAAATAGAATATTGCGAGTTCTAGAATTCCAAAATAGAATGTTGGGAGTTCTAGAATACTAAAATAGAATGTTGGGAGTTCTAGAATTACAAAATAGAATATTGACAGTTTTAAAATTCCAAAATAGAATGTTGGTAGCTCTAGAATTTCAAAAAGAATGTTGGGAGTTCTAGAATTCCAAAAATAGTATGTTAGGAGTTCTAGAATACTAAAATAGAATGTTGGGAGTTCTAGAATACCAAGGTAAAATGTTGGTGTTGCAGAATTCCCAATTAGAATGTTGGTAGTTCTAGAATTCCAAAATATAATGTTGGTGTTGCAGAATTCTAAAATAGAATGTTGGGAGTTCTAGAATTCGAAAATGGAATGTTGGATGTTCTAGAATTCCAAAATAGAATGTTGGGAGTTCTAGAATTCCAAAATTGTTTGTTGGGAGTTCTAGAATACCAAAATAGAATGTTGGGAGTTCTAGAATTCCAAAATAGTCAGTTAGGAGTTCTAGAATACTAAAATAGAATGTTGGGAGTTCTAGAATTCCAAAATAGAATATTGGGAGTTCTAGAATTCCAAAATAGAATATTGCGAGTGCTAGAATTCCAAAATAGAATGTTGGGAGTTCTAGAATTCCAAAATAGAATGTTTGGAGTTCTAGAATACCAAGATATAATGTTGGTGTTGCAGAATTCCAAAATAGAATGTTGAGAGTTCTAGAATACCAAAATATAATGTTGGGAGTTCTAGAATTCCAAAATAGAATATTGGGAGTTCTAGAAGTCCAAGATAGAATGTTGGGAGTTCTAGAATTCCTATATAGAATGTTGGGAGTTCATGAATTCCACAATAGAATGTTGTTAGTTCTAGAATTCCAAAATAGAATGTTGGGAGTTCTAGAATACTAAAATAGAATGTTGGGAGTTCTATAATTCCAAAATAGAATGTTGGGAGTTCCAGAATTCCAAAATAGAATGTTGAGAGTTCTAGAATTCCAAAATAGAATGTTTGTGTTGCAGAATTCCAAAATAGAATGTTGGGAGTTCTAGAATTCGAAAATGGAATGTTGGATGTTCTAGAATTCCAAAAATAGTATGTTAGGAGTTCTAGAATACTAAAATAGAATGTTGGGAGTTCTAGAATACCAAGGTAAAATGTTGGTGTTGCAGAATTCCAAATTAGAATGTTGGTAGTTCTAGAATTCCAAAATATAATGTTGGTGTTGCAGAATTCTAAAATAGAATGTTGGGAGTTCTAGAATTCGAAAATGGAATGTTGGATGTTCTAGAATTCCAAAATAGAATGTTGGGAGTTCTAGAATTCCAAAATTGTTTGTTGGGAGTTCTAGAATACCAAAATAGAATGTTGGGAGTTCTAGAATTCCAAAATAGTCAGTTAGGAGTTCTAGAATACTAAAATAGAATGTTGGGAGTTCTAGAATTCCAAAATAGAATATTGGGAGTTCTAGAATTCCAAAATAGAATATTGCGAGTTCTAGAATTCCAAAATAGAATGTTGGGAGTTCTAGAATTCCAAAATAGAATGTTGGGAGTTCTAGAATACCAAAATAGAATGTTGGGAGTTATATAATTCCAAAAGAGAATGTTGGGAGTTCTAGAATTCCAAAATAGAATATTGGGGGTTCTAGAATACCAAAATATAATGTTGGGTATTCTAGAATTCCAAAATAGAATATTGGGAGTTCTAGAAGTCCAAGATAGAATGTTGGGAGTTCTAGAATTCCTATATAGAATGTTGGGAGTTCATGAATTCCACAATAGAATGTTGTTAGTTCTAGAATTCCAAAATAGAATGTTGGGAGTTCTAGAATACTAAAATAGAATGTTGGGAGTTCTATAATTCCAAAATAGAATGTTGGGAGTTCCAGAATTCCAAAATAGAATGTTGAGAGTTCTAGAATTCCAAAATAGAATGTTTGTGTTGCAGAATTCCAAAATAGAATGTTGGGAGTTCTAGAATACCAAGATAAAATGTTGGTGTTGCAGAATTCCAAAATAGAATGTTGGGAGTTCTAGAATTCGAAAATGGAATGTTGGTGTTCTAGAATTACAAAATAGAATGTTGGGAGTTCTAGAATTCCAAAATAGTATGTTGGGAGTTCTAGAATACCAAAATAGAATGTTGGGAGTTATATAATTCCAAAAGAGAATGTTGGGAGTTCTAGAATTCCAAAATAGAATATTGGGGGTTCTAAAATTTCAAAAAAGAATGTTGGTAGTTCTAGAATTCAAAAAAAGAATGTTGGTGTTGCAGAATTCCAAAATAGAATGTTGGGAGTTCTAGAATACTAAAATAGAATGTTGGGAGTTCTAGAATTACAAAATAGAATATTGACAGTTTTAAAATTCCAAAATAGAATGTTGGTAGCTCTAGAATTTCAAAAAGAATGTTGGGAGTTCTAGAATTCCAAAAATAGTATGTTAGGAGTTCTAGAATACTAAAATAGAATGTTGGGAGTTCTAGAATGCCAAGGTAAAATGTTGGTGTTGCAGAATTCCAAATTAGAATGTTGGTAGTTCTAGAATTCCAAAATATAATGTTGGTGTTGCAGAATTCTAAAATAGAATGTTGGGAGTTCTAGAATTCGAAAATGGAATGTTGGATGTTCTAGAATTCCAAAATAGAATGTTGGGAGTTCTAGAATTCCAAAATTGTTTGTTGGGAGTTCTAGAATACCAAAATAGAATGTTGGGAGTTCTAGAATTCCAAAATAGTCTGTTAGGAGTTCTAGAATACTAAAATAGAATGTTGGGAGTTCTAGAATTCCAAAATAGAATATTGGGAGTTCTAGAATTCCAAAATAGAATATTGCGAGTTCTAGAATTCCAAAATAGAATGTTGGGAGTTCTAGAATACTAAAATAGAATGTTGGGAGTTCTAGAATTACAAAATAGAATATTGACAGTTTTAAAATTCCAAAATAGAATGTTGGTAGCTCTAGAATTTCAAAAAGAATGTTGGGAGTTCTAGAATTCCAAAAATAGTATGTTAGGAGTTCTAGAATACTAAAATAGAATGTTGGGAGTTCTAGAATACCAAGGTAAAATGTTGGTGTTGCAGAATTCCCAATTAGAATGTTGGTAGTTCTAGAATTCCAAAATATAATGTTGGTGTTGCAGAATTCTAAAATAGAATGTTGGGAGTTCTAGAATTCGAAAATGGAATGTTGGATGTTCTAGAATTCCAAAATAGAATGTTGGGAGTTCTAGAATTCCAAAATTGTTTGTTGGGAGTTCTAGAATACTAAAATAGAATGTTGGGAGTTCTAGAATTCCAAAATAGTCAGTTAGGAGTTCTAGAATACTAAAATAGAATGTTGGGAGTTCTAGAATTCCAATATAGAATATTGGGAGTTCTAGAATTCCAAAATAGAATATTGCGAGTTCTAGAATTCCAAAATAGAATGTTGGGAGTTCTAGAATTCCAAAATAGAATGTTTGGAGTTCTAGAATACCAAGATATAATGTTGGTGTTGCAGAATTCCAAAATAGAATGTTGGGAGTTCTAGAATTCCAAAATAGAATATTGGGAGTTCTAGAAGTCAAAGATAGAATGTTGGGAGTTCTAGAATTCCTATATAGAATGTTGGGAGTTCATGAATTCCACAATAGAATGTTGTTAGTTCTAGAATTCCAAAATAGAATGTTGGGAGTTCTAGAATACTAAATTAGAATGTTGGGAGTTCTATAATTCCAAAATAGAATGTTGGGAGTTCCAGAATTCCAAAATAGAATGTTGAGAGTTCTAGAATTCCAAAATAGAATGTTTGTGCTGCAGAATTCCAAAATAGAATGTTGGGAGTTCTAGAATACCAATATAAAATGTTGGTGTTGCAGAATTCCAAAATAGAATGTTGGGAGTTCTAGAATTCGAAAATGGAATGTTGGTGTTCTAGAATTACAAAATAGAATGTTGGGAGTTCTAGAATTCCAAAATAGAATGTTGGTAGCTCTAGAATTTCAAAAAGAATGTTGGGAGTTCTAGAATTCCAAAAATAGTATGTTAGGAGTTCTAGAATACTAAAATAGAATGTTGTGAGTTCTAGAATACCAAGGTAAAATGTTGGTGTTGCAGAATTCCAAATTAGAATGTTGGTAGTTCTAGAATTCCAAAATATAATGTTGGTGTTGCAGAATTCTAAAATAGAATGTTGGGAGTTCTAGAATTCGAAAATGGAATTTGGATGTTCTAGAATTCCAAAATTGTTTGTTGGGAGTTCTAGAATACCAAAATAGAATGTTGGGAGTTCTAGAATTCCAAAATAGTCTGTTAGGAGTTCTAGAATACTAAAATAGAATGTTGGGAGTTCTAGAATTCCAAAATAGAATATTGGGAGTTCTAGAATTCCAAAATAGAATATTGCGAGTTCTAGAATTCCAAAATAGAATGTTGGGAGTTCTAGAATACTAAAATAGAATGTTGGGAGTTCTAGAATTACAAAATAGAATGTTGACAGTTTTAAAATTCCAAAATAGAATGTTGGTAGCTCTAGAATTTCAAAAAGAATGTTGGGAGTTCTAGAATTCCAAAAATAGTATGTTAGGAGTTCTAGAATACTAAAATAGAATGTTTGGGAGTTCTAGAATACCAAGGTAAAATGTTGGTGTTGCAGAATTCCAAATTAGAATGTTGGTAGTTCTAGAATTCCAAAATATAATGTTGGTGTTGCAGAATTCTAAAATAGAATGTTGGGAGTTCTAGAATTCGAAAATGGAATGTTGGATGTTCTAGAATTCCAAAATAGAATGTTGGGAGTTCTAGAATTCCAAAATTGTTTGTTGGGAGTTCTAGAATACCAAAATAGAATGTTGGGAGTTCTAGAATTCCAAAATAGTCAGTTAGGAGTTCTAGAATACTAAAATAGAATGTTGGGAGTTCTAGAATTCCAAAATAGAATATTGGGAGTTCTAGAATTCCAAAATAGAATATTGTTAGTGCTAGAATTCCAAAATAGAATGTTGGGAGTTCTAGAATTCCAAAATAGAATGTTTGGAGTTCTAGAATACCAAGATATAATGTTGGTGTTGCAGAATTCCAAAATAGAATGTTGAGAGTTCTAGAATACCAAAATATAATGTTGGGAGTTCTAGAATTCCAAAATAGAATATTGGGAGTTCTAGAAGTCAAAGATAGAATGTTGGGAGTTCTAGAATTCCTATATAGAATGTTGGGAGTTCATGAATTCCACAATAGAATGTTGTTAGTTCTAGAATTCCAAAATAGAATGTTGGGAGTTCTAGAATACTAAATTAGAATGTTGGGAGTTCTATAATTCCAAAATAGAATGTTGGGAGTTCCAGAATTCCAAAATAGAATGTTGAGAGTTCTAGAATTCCAAAATAGAATGTTTGTGTTGCAGAATTCCAAAATAGAATGTTGGGAGTTCTAGAATACCAAGATAAAATGTTGGTGTTGCAGAATTCCAAAATAGAATGTTGGGAGTTCTAGAATTCGAAAATGGAATGTTGGTGTTCTAGAATTACAAAATAGAATGTTGGGAGTTCTAGAATTCCAAAATAGAATGTTGGTAGCTCTAGAATTTCAAAAAGAATGTTGGGAGTTCTAGAATTCCAAAAATAGTATGTTAGGAGTTCTAGAATACTAAAATAGAATGTTGTGAGTTCTAGAATACCAAGGTAAAATGTTGGTGTTGCAGAATTCCAAATTAGAATGTTGGTAGTTCTAGAATTCCAAAATATAATGTTGGTGTTGCAGAATTCTAAAATAGAATGTTGGGAGTTCTAGAATTCGAAAATGGAATTTGGATGTTCTAGAATTCCAAAATTGTTTGTTGGGAGTTCTAGAATACCAAAATAGAATGTTGGGAGTTCTAGAATTCCAAAATAGTCTGTTAGGAGTTCTAGAATACTAAAATAGAATGTTGGGAGTTCTAGAATTCCAAAATAGAATATTGGGAGTTCTAGAATTCCAAAATAGAATATTGCGAGTTCTAGAATTCCAAAATAGAATGTTTCGAGTTCTAGAATACTAAAATAGAATGTTGGGAGTTCTAGAATTACAAAATAGAATATTGACAGTTTTAAAATTCCAAAATAGAATGTTGGTAGCTCTAGAATTTCAAAAAGAATGTTGGGAGTTCTAGAATTCCAAAAATAGTATGTTAGGAGTTCTAGAATACTAAAATAGAATGTTGGGAGTTCTAGAATACCAAGGTAAAATGTTGGTGTTGCAGAATTCCAAATTAGAATGTTGGTAGTTCTAGAATTCCAAAATATAATGTTGGTGTTGCAGAATTCTAAAATAGAATGTTGGGAGTTCTAGAATTCGAAAATGGAATGTTGGATGTTCTAGAATTCCAAAATAGAATGTTGGGAGTTCTAGAATTCCAAAATTGTTTGTTGGGAGTTCTAGAATACCAAAATAGAATGTTGGGAGTTCTAGAATTCCAAAATAGTCAGTTAGGAGTTCTAGAATACTAAAATAGAATGTTGGGAGTTCTAGAATTCCAAAATAGAATATTGGGAGTTCTAGAATTCCAAAATAGAATATTGCGAGTGCTAGAATTCCAAAATAGAATGTTGGGAGTTCTAGAATTCCAAAATAGAATGTTTGGAGTTCTAGAATACCAAGATATAATGTTGGTGTTGCAGAATTCCAAAATAGAATGTTGAGAGTTCTAGATTACCAAAATATAATGTTGGGAGTTCTAGAATTCCAAAATAGAATATTGGGAGTTCTAGAAGTCCAAGATAGAATGTTGGGAGTTCTAGAATTCCTATATAGAATGTTGGGAGTTCATGAATTCCACAATAGAATGTTGTTAGTTCTAGAATTCCAAAATAGAATGTTGGGAGTTCTAGAATACTAAAATAGAATGTTGGGAGTTCTATAATTCCAAAATAGAATGTTGGGAGTTCCAGAATTCCAAAATAGAATGTTGAGAGTTCTAGAATTCCAAAATAGAATGTTTGTGTTGCAGAATTCCAAAATAGAATGTTGGGAGTTCTAGAATTCGAAAATGGAATGTTGGATGTTCTAGAATTCCAAAATAGAATGTTGGGAGTTCTAGAATTCCAAAATTGTTTGTTGGGAGTTCTAGAATACCAAAATAGAATGTTGGGAGTTCTAGAATTCCAAAATAGTCTGTTGGGAGTTCTAGAATACTAAAATAGAATGTTGGGAGTTCTAGAATTCCAAAATAGAATATTGGGAGTTCTAGAATTCCAAAAGAGAATATTGCGAGTTCTAGAATTCCAAAATAGAATGTTGGGAGTTCTAGAATACTAAAATAGAATGTTGGGAGTTCTAGAATTACAAAATAGAATATTGACAGTTTTAAAATTCCAAAATAGAATGTTGGTAGCTCTAGAATTTCAAAAAGAATGTTGGGAGTTCTAGAATTCCAAAAATAGTATGTTAGGAGTTCTAGAATACTAAAATAGAATGTTGGGAGTTCTAGAATACCAAGGTAAAATGTTGGTGTTGCAGAATTCCAAATTAGAATGTTGGTAGTTCTAGAATTCCAAAATATAATGTTGGTGTTGCAGAATTCTAAAATAGAATGTTGGGAGTTCTAGAATTCGAAAATGGAATGTTGGATGTTCTAGAATTCCAAAATAGAATGTTGGGAGTTCTAGAATTCCAAAATTGTTTGTTGGGAGTTCTAGAATACCAAAATAGAATGTTGGGAGTTCTAGAATTCCAAAATAGTCAGTTAGGAGTTCTAGAATACTAAAATAGAATGTTGGGAGTTCTAGAATTCCAAAATAGAATATTGGGAGTTCTAGAATTCCAAAATAGAATATTGCGAGTTCTAGAATACCAAAATAGAATGTTGGGAGTTCTAGAATTCCAAAATAGTCTGTTGGGAGTTCTAGAATACTAAAATAGAATGTTGGGAGTTCTAGAATTCCAAAATAGAATATTGGGAGTTCTAGAATTCCAAAATAGAATATTGCGAGTTCTAGAATTCCAAAATAGAATGTTGGGAGTTCTAGAATACTAAAATAGAATGTTGGGAGTTCTAGAATTACAAAATAGAATATTGACAGTTTTAAAATTCCAAAATAGAATGTTGGTAGCTCTAGAATTTCAAAAAGAATGTTGGGAGTTCTAGAATTCCAAAAATAGTATGTTAGGAGTTCTAGAATACTAAAATAGAATGTTGGGAGTTCTAGAATACCAAGGTAAAATGTTGGTGTTGCAGAATTCCAAATTAGAATGTTGGTAGTTCTAGAATTCCAAAATATAATGTTGGTGTTGCAGAATTCTAAAATAGAATATTGGGAGTTCTAGAAGTCCAAGATAGAATGTTGGGAGTTCTAGAATTCCTATATAGAATGTTGGGAGTTCATGAATTCCACAATAGAATGTTAGTTCTAGAATTCCAAAATAGAATGTTGGGAGTTCTAGAATACTAAATTAGAATGTTGGGAGTTCTATAATTCCAAAATAGAATGTTGGGAGTTCCAGAATTCCAAAATAGAATGTTGAGAGTTCTAGAATTCCAAAATAGAATGTTTGTGTTGCAGAATTCCAAAATAGAATGTTGGGAGTTCTAGAATACCAAGATAAAATGTTGGTGTTGCAGAATTCCAAAATAGAATGTTGGGAGTTCTAGAATTCGAAAATGGAATGTTGGTGTTCTAGAATTACAAAATAGAATGTTGGGAGTTCTAGAATTCCAAAATAGAATGTTGAGAGTTCTAGAATTCGAAAATGGAATGTTGGTGTTCTAGAATTCCAAAATAGAATGTTGGGAGTTCTAGAATTCGAAAATGGAATGTTGGTGTTCTAGAATTACAAAATAGAATGTTGGGAGTTCTAGAATTCCAAAATATAATGTTGGTGTTGCAGAATTCTAAAATAGAATGTTGGGAGTTCTAGAATTCGAAAATGGAATGTTGGATGTTCTAGAATTCCAAAATAGAATGTTGGGAGTTCTAGAATTCCAAAATTGTTTGTTGGGAGTTCTAGAATACTAAAATAGAATGTTGGGAGTTCTAGAATTCCAAAATAGTCAGTTAGGAGTTCTAGAATACTAAAATAGAATGTTGGGAGTTCTAGAATTCCAATATAGAATATTGGGAGTTCTAGAATTCCAAAATAGAATATTGCGAGTTCTAGAATTCCAAAATAGAATGTTGGGAGTTCTAGAATTCCAAAATAGAATGTTTGGAGTTCTAGAATACCAAGATATAATGTTGGTGTTGCAGAATTCCAAAATAGAATGTTGAGAGTTCTAGAATACCAAAATATAATGTTGGGAGTTCTAGAATTCCAAAATAGAATATTGGGAGTTCTAGAAGTCCAAGATAGAATGTTGGGAGTTCTAGAATTCCTATATAGAATGTTGGGAGTTCATGAATTCCACAATAGAATGTTAGTTCTAGAATTCCAAAATAGAATGTTGGGAGTTCTAGAATACTAAATTAGAATGTTGGGAGTTCTATAATTCCAAAATAGAATGTTGGGAGTTCCAGAATTCCAAAATAGAATGTTGAGAGTTCTAGAATTCCAAAATAGAATGTTTGTGTTGCAGAATTCCAAAATAGAATGTTGGGAGTTCTAGAATACCAAGATAAAATGTTGGTGTTGCAGAATTCCAAAATAGAATGTTGGGAGTTCTAGAATTCGAAAATGGAATGTTGGTGTTCTAGAATTACAAAATAGAATGTTGGGAGTTCTAGAATTCCAAAATAGAATGTTGAGAGTTCTAGAATTCGAAAATGGAATGTTGGTGTTCTAGAATTACAAAATAGAATGTTGGGAGTTCTAGAATTCCAAAATAGTATGTTGGGAGTTCTAGAATACCAAAATAGAATGTTGGGAGTTATATAATTCCAAAAGAGAATGTTGGGAGTTCTAGAATTCCAAAATAGAATATTGGGGGTTCTAAAATTTCAAAAAAGAATGTTGGTAGTTCTAGAATTCAAAAAAAGAATGTTGGTGTTGCAGAATTCCAAAATAGAATGTTGGGAGTTCTAGAATACTAAAATAGAATGTTGGGAGTTCTAGAATTACAAAATAGAATATTGACAGTTTTAAAATTCCAAAATAGAATGTTGGTAGCTCTAGAATTTCAAAAAGAATGTTGGGAGTTCTAGAATTCCAAAAATAGTATGTTAGGAGTTCTAGAATACTAAAATAGAATGTTGGGAGTTCTAGAATACCAAGGTAAAATGTTGGTGTTGCAGAATTCCAAATTAGAATGTTGGTAGTTCTAGAATTCCAAAATATTATGTTGGTGTTGCAGAATTCTAAAATAGAATGTTGGGAGTTCTAGAATTCGAAAATGGAATGTTGGATGTTCTAGAATTCCAAAATAGAATGTTGGGAGTTCTAGAATTCCAAAATTGTTTGTTGGGAGTTCTAGAATACCAAAATAGAATGTTGGGAGTTCTAGAATTCCAAAATAGTCTGTTAGGAGTTCTAGAATACTAAAATAGAATGTTGGGAGTTCTAGAATTCCAAAATAGAATATTGGGAGTTCTAGAATTCCAAAATAGAATATTGCGAGTTCTAGAATTCCAAAATAGAATGTTGGGAGTTCTAGAATTCCAAAATAGAATGTTTGGAGTTCTAGAATACCAAGATATAATGTTGGTGTTGCAGAATTCCAAAATAGAATGTTGAGAGTTCTAGATTACCAAAATATAATGTTGGGAGTTCCAGAATTCCAAAATAGAATATTGGGAGTTCTAGAAGTCCAAGATAGAATGTTGGGAGTTCTAGAATTCCTATATAGAATGTTGAGAGTTCTAGAATTCGAAAATGGAATGTTGGTGTTCTAGAATTCCAAAATACAATGTTAGGAGTTCTAGATTTCCAAAAAAGAATGTAGGGAGTTCTAGAATTCCAAAATAGAATGTTGGTGTTGCAAAATTCCAAAATAGAATGTTGGGAGTTCTAGAATACTAAAATAGAATGTTGGGAGTTCTATAATTCCAAAATAGAATGTTGGGAGTTCTAGAATTCCAAAATAGAATGTTAGGAGTTCTAGAATTCCAAGATAGAATGTTGGTGTTGCAGAATTCCAAAATAGAATGTTGGGAGTTCTAGAATACTAAAATAGAATGTTGGGAGTTCTAGAATTCCAAAATAGAATGTTGGGAGTTCTAGAATACTAAAATAGAATGTTGGGAGTTCTAGAATTACAAAATAGAATATTGACAGTTTTAAAATTCCAAAATAGAATGTTGGTAGCTCTAGAATTTCAAAAAGAATGTTGGGAGTTCTAGAATTCCAAAAATAGTATGTTAGGAGTTCTAGAATACTAAAATAGAATGTTGGGAGTTCTAGAATACCAAGGTAAAATGTTGGTGTTGCAGAATTCCAAATTAGAATGTTGGTAGTTCTAGAATTCCAAAATATAATGTTGGTGTTGCAGAATTCTAAAATAGAATGTTGGGAGTTCTAGAATTCGAAAATGGAATGTTGGATGTTCTAGAATTCCAAAATAGAATGTTGGGAGTTCTAGAATTCCAAAATTGTTTGTTGGGAGTTCTAGAATACCAAAATAGAATGTTGGGAGTTCTAGAATTCCAAAATAGTCAGTTAGGAGTTCTAGAATACTAAAATAGAATGTTGGGAGTTCTAGAATTCCAAAATAGAAAATTGGGAGTTCTAGAATTCCAAAATAGAATATTGCGAGTTCTAGAATTCCAAAATAGAATGTTGGGAGTTCTAGAATTCCAAAATAGAATGTTTGGAGTTCTAGAATACCAAGATATAATGTTGGTGTTGCAGAATTCCAAAATAGAATGTTGAGAGTTCTAGAATACCAAAATATAATGTTGGGAGTTCTAGAATTCCAAAATAGAATATTGGGAGTTCTAGAAGTCCAAGATAGAATGTTGTTAGTTCTAGAATTCCAAAATAGAATGTTGGGAGTTCTAGAATACTAAAATAGAATGTTGGGAGTTCTATAATTCCAAAATAGAATGTTGGGAGTTCCAGAATTCCAAAATAGAATGTTGAGAGTTCTAGAATTCCAAAATAGAATGTTTGTGTTGCAGAATTCCAAAATAGAATGTTGGGAGTTCGAGAATACCAAGATAAAATGTTGGTGTTGCAGAATTCCAAAATAGAATGTTGTGAGTTCTAGAATTCGAAAATGGAATGTTGGTGTTCTAGAATTACAAAATAGAATGTTGGGAGTTCTAGAATTCCAAAATAGTATGTTGGGAGTTCTAGAATACCAAAATAGAATGTTGGGAGTTATATAATTCCAAAAGAGAATGTTGGGAGTTCTAGAATTCCAAAATAGAATATTGGGGGTTCTAAAATTTCAAAAAAGAATGTTGGTAGTTCTAGAATTCAAAAAAAGAATGTTGGTGTTGCAGAATTCCAAAATAGAATGTTGGGAGTTCTAGAATACTAAAATAGAATGTTGGGAGTTCTAGAATTACAAAATAGAATATTGACAGTTTTAAAATTCCAAAATAGAATGTTGGTAGCTCTAGAATTTCAAAAAGAATGTTGGGAGTTCTAGAATTCCAAAAATAGTATGTTAGGAGTTCTAGAATACTAAAATAGAATGTTGGGAGTTCTAGAATACCAAGGTAAAATGTTGGTGTTGCAGAATTCCAAATTAGAATGTTGGTAGTTCTAGAATTCCAAAATATAATGTTGGTGTTGCAGAATTCTAAAATAGAATGTTGGGAGTTCTAGAATTCGAAAATGGAATGTTGGATGTTCTAGAATTCCAAAATAGAATGTTGGGAGTTCTAGAATTCCAAAATTGTTTGTTGGGAGTTCTAGAATACCAAAATAGAATGTTGGGAGTTCTAGAATTCCAAAATAGTCAGTTAGGAGTTCTAGAATTCCAAAATAGAATGTTGAGAGTTCTAGAATACCAAAATATAATGTTGGGTATTCTAGAATTCCAAAATAGAATATTGGGAGTTCTAGAAGTCCAAGATAGAATGTTGGGAGTTCTAGAATTCCTATATAGAATGTTGGGAGTTCATGAATTCCACAATAGAATGTTGTTAGTTCTAGAATTCCAAAATAGAATGTTGGGAGTTCTAGAATACTAAAATAGAATGTTGGGAGTTCTATAATTCCAAAATAGAATGTTGGGAGTTCCAGAATTCCAAAATAGAATGTTGAGAGTTCTAGAATTCCAAAATAGAATGTTTGTGTTGCAGAATTCCAAAATAGAATGTTGGGAGTTCTAGAATACCAAGATAAAATGTTGGTGTTGCAGAATTCCAAAATAGAATGTTGGGAGTTCTAGAATTCGAAAATGGAATGTTGGTGTTCTAGAATTACAAAATAGAATGTTGGGAGTTCTAGAATTCCAAAATAGTATGTTGGGAGTTCTAGAATACCAAAATAGAATGTTGGGAGTTATATAATTCCAAAAGAGAATGTTGGGAGTTCTAGAATTCCAAAATAGAATATTGGGGGTTCTAAAATTTCAAAAAAGAATGTTGGTAGTTCTAGAATTCAAAAAAAGAATGTTGGTGTTGCAGAATTCCAAAATAGAATGTTGGGAGTTCTAGAATACTAAAATAGAATGTTGGGAGTTCTAGAATTACAAAATAGAATATTGACAGTTTTAAAATTCCAAAATAGAATGTTGGTAGCTCTAGAATTTCAAAAAGAATGTTGGGAGTTCTAGAATTCCAAAAATAGTATGTTAGGAGTTCTAGAATACTAAAATAGAATGTTGGGAGTTCTAGAATACCAAGGTAAAATGTTGGTGTTGCAGAATTCCAAATTAGAATGTTGGTAGTTCTAGAATTCCAAAATACAATGTTGGTGTTGCAGAATTCTAAAATAGAATGTTGGGAGTTCTAGAATTCGAAAATGGAATGTTGGATGTTCTAGAATTCCAAAATAGAATGTTGGGAGTTCTAGAATTCCAAAATTGTTTGTTGGGAGTTCTAGAATACCAAAATAGAATGTTGGGAGTTCTAGAATTCCAAAATAGTCTGTTAGGAGTTCTAGAATACTAAAATAGAATGTTGGGAGTTCTAGAATTCCAAAATAGAATATTGGGAGTTCTAGAATTCCAAAATAGAATATTGCGAGTTCTAGAATTCCAAAATAGAATGTTGGGAGTTCTAGAATACTAAAATAGAATGTTGGGAGTTCTATAATTCCAAAATAGAATGTTGGGAGTTCTAGAATACCAAAATATAATGTTGGGAGTTCTAGAATTCCAAAATAGAATATTGGGAGTTCTAGAAGTCCAAGATAGAATGTTGTTAGTTCTAGAATTCCAAAATAGAATGTTGGGAGTTCTAGAATACTAAAATAGAATGTTGGGAGTTCTATAATTCCAAAATAGAATGTTGGGAGTTCCAGAATTCCAAAATAGAATGTTGAGAGTTCTAGAATTCCAAAATAGAATGTTTGTGTTGCAGAATTCCAAAATAGAATGTTGGGAGTTCGAGAATACCAAGATAAAATGTTGGTGTTGCAGAATTCCAAAATAGAATGTTGTGAGTTCTAGAATTCGAAAATGGAATGTTGGTGTTCTAGAATTACAAAATAGAATGTTGGGAGTTCTAGAATTCCAAAATAGTATGTTGGGAGTTCTAGAATACCAAAATAGAATGTTGGGAGTTATATAATTCCAAAAGAGAATGTTGGGAGTTCTAGAATTCCAAAATAGAATATTGGGGGTTCTAAAATTTCAAAAAAGAATGTTGGTAGTTCTAGAATTCAAAAAAAGAATGTTGGTGTTGCAGAATTCCAAAATAGAATGTTGGGAGTTCTAGAATACTAAAATAGAATGTTGGGAGTTCTAGAATTACAAAATAGAATATTGACAGTTTTAAAATTCCAAAATAGAATGTTGGTAGCTCTAGAATTTCAAAAAGAATGTTGGGAGTTCTAGAATTCCAAAAATAGTATGTTAGGAGTTCTAGAATACTAAAATAGAATGTTGGGAGTTCTAGAATACCAAGGTAAAATGTTGGTGTTGCAGAATTCCAAATTAGAATGTTGGTAGTTCTAGAATTCCAAAATATAATGTTGGTGTTGCAGAATTCTAAAATAGAATGTTGGGAGTTCTAGAATTCGAAAATGGAATGTTGGATGTTCTAGAATTCCAAAATAGAATGTTGGGAGTTCTAGAATTCCAAAATTGTTTGTTGGGAGTTCTAGAATACCAAAATAGAATGTTGGGAGTTCTAGAATTCCAAAATAGTCAGTTAGGAGTTCTAGAATTCCAAAATAGAATGTTGAGAGTTCTAGAATACCAAAATATAATGTTGGGTATTCTAGAATTCCAAAATAGAATATTGGGAGTTCTAGAAGTCCAAGATAGAATGTTGGGAGTTCTAGAATTCCTATATAGAATGTTGGGAGTTCATGAATTCCACAATAGAATGTTAGTTCTAGAATTCCAAAATAGAATGTTGGGAGTTCTAGAATACTAAATTAGAATGTTGGGAGTTCTATAATTCCAAAATAGAATGTTGGGAGTTCCAGAATTCCAAAATAGAATGTTGAGAGTTCTAGAATTCCAAAATAGAATGTTTGTGTTGCAGAATTCCAAAATAGAATGTTGGGAGTTCTAGAATACCAAGATAAAATGTTGGTGTTGCAGAATTCCAAAATAGAATGTTGGGAGTTCTAGAATTCGAAAATGGAATGTTGGTGTTCTAGAATTACAAAATAGAATGTTGGGAGTTCTAGAATTCCAAAATAGAATGTTGAGAGTTCTAGAATTCGAAAATGGAATGTTGGTGTTCTAGAATTCCAAAATAGAATGTTGGGAGTTCTAGAATTCGAAAATGGAATGTTGGTGTTCTAGAATTACAAAATAGAATGTTGGGAGTTCTAGAATTCCAAAATAGAATGTTGAGAGTTCTAGAATTCGAAAATGGAATGTTGGTGTTCTAGAAATACAAAATAGAATGTTGGGAGTTCTAGAATTCCAAAATAGTATGTTGGGAGTTCTAGAATACCAAAATAGAATGTTGGGAGTTATATAATTCCAAAAGAGAATGTTGGGAGTTCTAGAATTCCAAAATAGAATATTGGGGGTTCTAAAATTTCAAAAAAGAATGTTGGTAGTTCTAGAATTCAAAAAAAGAATGTTGGTGTTGCAGAATTCCAAAATAGAATGTTGGGAGTTCTAGAATACTAAAATAGAATGTTGGGAGTTCTAGAATTACAAAATAGAATATTGACAGTTTTAAAATTCCAAAATAGAATGTTGGTAGCTCTAGAATTTCAAAAAGAATGTTGGGAGTTCTAGAATTCCAAAAATAGTATGTTAGGAGTTCTAGAATACTAAAATAGAATGTTGGGAGTTCTAGAATACCAAGGTAAAATGTTGGTGTTGCAGAATTCCAAATTAGAATGTTGGTAGTTCTAGAATTCCAAAATATTATGTTGGTGTTGCAGAATTCTAAAATAGAATGTTGGGAGTTCTAGAATTCGAAAATGGAATGTTGGATGTTCTAGAATTCCAAAATAGAATGTTGGGAGTTCTAGAATTCCAAAATTGTTTGTTGGGAGTTCTAGAATACCAAAATAGAATGTTGGGAGTTCTAGAATTCCAAAATAGTCTGTTAGGAGTTCTAGAATACTAAAATAGAATGTTGGGAGTTCTAGAATTCCAAAATAGAATATTGGGAGTTCTAGAATTCCAAAATAGAATATTGCGAGTTCTAGAATTCCAAAATAGAATGTTGGGAGTTCTAGAATTCCAAAATAGAATGTTTGGAGTTCTAGAATACCAAGATATAATGTTGGTGTTGCAGAATTCCAAAATAGAATGTTGAGAGTTCTAGATTACCAAAATATAATGTTGGGAGTTCCAGAATTCCAAAATAGAATATTGGGAGTTCTAGAAGTCCAAGATAGAATGTTGGGAGTTCTAGAATTCCTATATAGAATGTTGAGAGTTCTAGAATTCGAAAATGGAATGTTGGTGTTCTAGAATTCCAAAATACAATGTTAGGAGTTCTAGATTTCCAAAAAAGAATGTAGGGAGTTCTAGAATTCCAAAATAGAATGTTGGTGTTGCAAAATTCCAAAATAGAATGTTGGGAGTTCTAGAATACTAAAATAGAATGTTGGGAGTTCTATAATTCCAAAATAGAATGTTGGGAGTTCTAGAATTCCAAAATAGAATGTTAGGAGTTCTAGAATTCCAAGATAGAATGTTGGTGTTGCAGAATTCCAAAATAGAATGTTGGGAGTTCTAGAATACTAAAATAGAATGTTGGGAGTTCTAGAATTCCAAAATAGAATGTTGGGAGTTCTAGAATACTAAAATAGAATGTTGGGAGTTCTAGAATTACAAAATAGAATATTGACAGTTTTAAAATTCCAAAATAGAATGTTGGTAGCTCTAGAATTTCAAAAAGAATGTTGGGAGTTCTAGAATTCCAAAAATAGTATGTTAGGAGTTCTAGAATACTAAAATAGAATGTTGGGAGTTCTAGAATACCAAGGTAAAATGTTGGTGTTGCAGAATTCCAAATTAGAATGTTGGTAGTTCTAGAATTCCAAAATATAATGTTGGTGTTGCAGAATTCTAAAATAGAATGTTGGGAGTTCTAGAATTCGAAAATGGAATGTTGGATGTTCTAGAATTCCAAAATAGAATGTTGGGAGTTCTAGAATTCCAAAATTGTTTGTTGGGAGTTCTAGAATACCAAAATAGAATGTTGGGAGTTCTAGAATTCCAAAATAGTCAGTTAGGAGTTCTAGAATACTAAAATAGAATGTTGGGAGTTCTAGAATTCCAAAATAGAAAATTGGGAGTTCTAGAATTCCAAAATAGAATATTGCGAGTTCTAGAATTCCAAAATAGAATGTTGGGAGTTCTAGAATACTAAAATAGAATGTTTGTGTTGCAGAATTCCAAAATAGAATGTTGGGAGTTCGAGAATACCAAGATAAAATGTTGGTGTTGCAGAATTCCAAAATAGAATGTTGGGAGTTCTAGAATTCCAAAATTGTTTGTTGGGAGTTCTAGAATACCAAAATAGAATGTTGGGAGTTCTAGAATTCCAAAATAGTCAGTTAGGAGTTCTAGAATACTAAAATAGAATGTTGGGAGTTCTAGAATTCCAAAATAGAAAATTGGGAGTTCTAGAATTCCAAAATAGAATATTGCGAGTTCTAGAATTCCAAAATAGAATGTTGGGAGTTCTAGAATTCCAAAATAGAATGTTTGGAGTTCTAGAATACCAAGATATAATGTTGGTGTTGCAGAATTCCAAAATAGAATGTTGAGAGTTCTAGAATACCAAAATATAATGTTGGGAGTTCTAGAATTCCAAAATAGAATATTGGGAGTTCTAGAAGTCCAAGATAGAATGTTGTTAGTTCTAGAATTCCAAAATAGAATGTTGGGAGTTCTAGAATACTAAAATAGAATGTTGGGAGTTCTATAATTCCAAAATAGAATGTTGGGAGTTCCAGAATTCCAAAATAGAATGTTGAGAGTTCTAGAATTCCAAAATAGAATGTTTGTGTTGCAGAATTCCAAAATAGAATGTTGGGAGTTCGAGAATACCAAGATAAAATGTTGGTGTTGCAGAATTCCAAAATAGAATGTTGTGAGTTCTAGAATTCGAAAATGGAATGTTGGTGTTCTAGAATTACAAAATAGAATGTTGGGAGTTCTAGAATTCCAAAATAGTATGTTGGGAGTTCTAGAATACCAAAATAGAATGTTGGGAGTTATATAATTCCAAAAGAGAATGTTGGGAGTTCTAGAATTCCAAAATAGAATATTGGGGGTTCTAAAATTTCAAAAAAGAATGTTGGTAGTTCTAGAATTCAAAAAAAGAATGTTGGTGTTGCAGAATTCCAAAATAGAATGTTGGGAGTTCTAGAATACTAAAATAGAATGTTGGGAGTTCTAGAATTACAAAATAGAATATTGACAGTTTTAAAATTCCAAAATAGAATGTTGGTAGCTCTAGAATTTCAAAAAGAATGTTGGGAGTTCTAGAATTCCAAAAATAGTATGTTAGGAGTTCTAGAATACTAAAATAGAATGTTGGGAGTTCTAGAATACCAAGGTAAAATGTTGGTGTTGCAGAATTCCAAATTAGAATGTTGGTAGTTCTAGAATTCCAAAATATAATGTTGGTGTTGCAGAATTCTAAAATAGAATGTTGGGAGTTCTAGAATTCGAAAATGGAATGTTGGATGTTCTAGAATTCCAAAATAGAATGTTGGGAGTTCTAGAATTCCAAAATTGTTTGTTGGGAGTTCTAGAATACCAAAATAGAATGTTGGGAGTTCTAGAATTCCAAAATAGTCAGTTAGGAGTTCTAGAATTCCAAAATAGAATGTTGAGAGTTCTAGAATACCAAAATATAATGTTGGGTATTCTAGAATTCCAAAATAGAATATTGGGAGTTCTAGAAGTCCAAGATAGAATGTTGGGAGTTCTAGAATTCCTATATAGAATGTTGGGAGTTCATGAATTCCACAATAGAATGTTGTTAGTTCTAGAATTCCAAAATAGAATGTTGGGAGTTCTAGAATACTAAAATAGAATGTTGGGAGTTCTATAATTCCAAAATAGAATGTTGGGAGTTCCAGAATTCCAAAATAGAATGTTGAGAGTTCTAGAATTCCAAAATAGAATGTCTGTGTTGCAGAATTCCAAAATAGAATGTTGGGAGTTCTAGAATACCAAGATAAAATGTTGGTGTTGCAGAATTCCAAAATAGAATGTTGGGAGTTCTAGAATTCGAAAATGGAATGTTGGTGTTCTAGAATTACAAAATAGAATGTTGGGAGTTCTAGAATTCCAAAATAGTATGTTGGGAGTTCTAGAATACCAAAATAGAATGTTGGGAGTTATATAATTCCAAAAGAGAATGTTGGGAGTTCTAGAATTCCAAAATAGAATATTGGGGGTTCTAAAATTTCAAAAAAGAATGTTGGTAGTTCTAGAATTCAAAAAAAGAATGTTGGTGTTGCAGAATTCCAAAATAGAATGTTGGGAGTTCTAGAATACTAAAATAGAATGTTGGGAGTTCTAGAATTACAAAATAGAATATTGACAGTTTTAAAATTCCAAAATAGAATGTTGGTAGCTCTAGAATTTCAAAAAGAATGTTGGGAGTTCTAGAATTCCAAAAATAGTATGTTAGGAGTTCTAGAATACTAAAATAGAATGTTGGGAGTTCTAGAATACCAAGGTAAAATGTTGGTGTTGCAGAATTCCAAATTAGAATGTTGGTAGTTCTAGAATTCCAAAATACAATGTTGGTGTTGCAGAATTCTAAAATAGAATGTTGGGAGTTCTAGAATTCGAAAATGGAATGTTGGATGTTCTAGAATTCCAAAATAGAATGTTGGGAGTTCTAGAATTCCAAAATTGTTTGTTGGGAGTTCTAGAATACCAAAATAGAATGTTGGGAGTTCTAGAATTCCAAAATAGTCTGTTAGGAGTTCTAGAATACTAAAATAGAATGTTGGGAGTTCTAGAATTCCAAAATAGAATATTGGGAGTTCTAGAATTCCAAAATAGAATATTGCGAGTTCTATAATTCCAAAATAGAATGTTGGGAGTTCTAGAATACTAAAATAGAATGTTGGGAGTTCTATAATTCCAAAATAGAATGTTGGGAGTTCTAGAATACCAAAATATAATGTTGGGAGTTCTAGAATTCCAAAATAGAATATTGGGAGTTCTAGAAGTCCAAGATAGAATGTTGTTAGTTCTAGAATTCCAAAATAGAATGTTGGGAGTTCTAGAATACTAAAATAGAATGTTGGGAGTTCTATAATTCCAAAATAGAATGTTGGGAGTTCCAGAATTCCAAAATAGAATGTTGAGAGTTCTAGAATTCCAAAATAGAATGTTTGTGTTGCAGAATTCCAAAATAGAATGTTGGGAGTTCGAGAATACCAAGATAAAATGTTGGTGTTGCAGAATTCCAAAATAGAATGTTGTGAGTTCTAGAATTCGAAAATGGAATGTTGGTGTTCTAGAATTACAAAATAGAATGTTGGGAGTTCTAGAATTCCAAAATAGTATGTTGGGAGTTCTAGAATACCAAAATAGAATGTTGGGAGTTATATAATTCCAAAAGAGAATGTTGGGAGTTCTAGAATTCCAAAATAGAATATTGGGGGTTCTAAAATTTCAAAAAAGAATGTTGGTAGTTCTAGAATTCAAAAAAAGAATGTTGGTGTTGCAGAATTCCAAAATAGAATGTTGGGAGTTCTAGAATACTAAAATAGAATGTTGGGAGTTCTAGAATTACAAAATAGAATATTGACAGTTTTAAAATTCCAAAATAGAATGTTGGTAGCTCTAGAATTTCAAAAAGAATGTTGGGAGTTCTAGAATTCCAAAAATAGTATGTTAGGAGTTCTAGAATACTAAAATAGAATGTTGGGAGTTCTAGAATACCAAGGTAAAATGTTGGTGTTGCAGAATTCCAAATTAGAATGTTGGTAGTTCTAGAATTCCAAAATATAATGTTGGTGTTGCAGAATTCTAAAATAGAATGTTGGGAGTTCTAGAATTCGAAAATGGAATGTTGGATGTTCTAGAATTCCAAAATAGAATGTTGGGAGTTCTAGAATTCCAAAATTGTTTGTTGGGAGTTCTAGAATACCAAAATAGAATGTTGGGAGTTCTAGAATTCCAAAATAGTCAGTTAGGAGTTCTAGAATTCCAAAATAGAATGTTGAGAGTTCTAGAATACCAAAATATAATGTTGGGTATTCTAGAATTCCAAAATAGAATATTGGGAGTTCTAGAAGTCCAAGATAGAATGTTGGGAGTTCTAGAATTCCTATATAGAATGTTGGGAGTTCATGAATTCCACAATAGAATGTTAGTTCTAGAATTCCAAAATAGAATGTTGGGAGTTCTAGAATACTAAATTAGAATGTTGGGAGTTCTATAATTCCAAAATAGAATGTTGGGAGTTCCAGAATTCCAAAATAGAATGTTGAGAGTTCTAGAATTCCAAAATAGAATGTTTGTGTTGCAGAATTCCAAAATAGAATGTTGGGAGTTCTAGAATACCAAGATAAAATGTTGGTGTTGCAGAATTCCAAAATAGAATGTTGGGAGTTCTAGAATTCGAAAATGGAATGTTGGTGTTCTAGAATTACAAAATAGAATGTTGGGAGTTCTAGAATTCCAAAATAGAATGTTGAGAGTTCTAGAATTCGAAAATGGAATGTTGGTGTTCTAGAATTCCAAAATAGAATGTTGGGAGTTCTAGAATTCGAAAATGGAATGTTGGTGTTCTAGAATTACAAAATAGAATGTTGGGAGTTCTAGAATTCCAAAATAGAATGTTGAGAGTTCTAGAATTCGAAAATGGAATGTTGGTGTTCTAGAATTACAAAATAGAATGTTGGGAGTTCTAGAATTCCAAAATAGTATGTTGGGAGTTCTAGAATACCAAAATAGAATGTTGGGAGTTATATAATTCCAAAAGAGAATGTTGGGAGTTCTAGAATTCCAAAATAGAATATTGGGGGTTCTAAAATTTCAAAAAAGAATGTTGGTAGTTCTAGAATTCAAAAAAAGAATGTTGGTGTTGCAGAATTCCAAAATAGAATGTTGGGAGTTCTAGAATACTAAAATAGAATGTTGGGAGTTCTAGAATTACAAAATAGAATATTGACAGTTTTAAAATTCCAAAATAGAATGTTGGTAGCTCTAGAATTTCAAAAAGAATGTTGGGAGTTCTAGAATTCCAAAAATAGTATGTTAGGAGTTCTAGAATACTAAAATAGAATGTTGGGAGTTCTAGAATACCAAGGTAAAATGTTGGTGTTGCAGAATTCCAAATTAGAATGTTGGTAGTTCTAGAATTCCAAAATATTATGTTGGTGTTGCAGAATTCTAAAATAGAATGTTGGGAGTTCTAGAATTCGAAAATGGAATGTTGGATGTTCTAGAATTCCAAAATAGAATGTTGGGAGTTCTAGAATTCCAAAATTGTTTGTTGGGAGTTCTAGAATACCAAAATAGAATGTTGGGAGTTCTAGAATTCCAAAATAGTCTGTTAGGAGTTCTAGAATACTAAAATAGAATGTTGGGAGTTCTAGAATTCCAAAATAGAATATTGGGAGTTCTAGAATTCCAAAATAGAATATTGCGAGTTCTAGAATTCCAAAATAGAATGTTGGGAGTTCTAGAATTCCAAAATAGAATGTTTGGAGTTCTAGAATACCAAGATATAATGTTGGTGTTGCAGAATTCCAAAATAGAATGTTGAGAGTTCTAGATTACCAAAATATAATGTTGGGAGTTCCAGAATTCCAAAATAGAATATTGGGAGTTCTAGAAGTCCAAGATAGAATGTTGGGAGTTCTAGAATTCCTATATAGAATGTTGAGAGTTCTAGAAATCGAAAATGGAATGTTGGTGTTCTAGAATTCCAAAATACAATGTTAGGAGTTCTAGATTTCCAAAAAAGAATGTAGGGAGTTCTAGAATTCCAAAATAGAATGTTGGTGTTGCAAAATTCCAAAATAGAATGTTGGGAGTTCTAGAATACTAAAATAGAATGTTGGGAGTTCTATAATTCCAAAATAGAATGTTGGGAGTTCTAGAATTCCAAAATAGAATGTTAGGAGTTCTAGAATTCCAAGATAGAATGTTGGTGTTGCAGAATTCCAAAATAGAATGTTGGGAGTTCTAGAATACTAAAATAGAATGTTGGGAGTCCTAGAATTCCAAAATAGAATGTTGGGAGTTCTAGAATACTAAAATAGAATGTTGGGAGTTCTAGAATTACAAAATAGAATATTGACAGTTTTAAAATTCCAAAATAGAATGTTGGTAGCTCTAGAATTTCAAAAAGAATGTTGGGAGTTCTAGAATTCCAAAAATAGTATGTTAGGAGTTCTAGAATACTAAAATAGAATGTTGGGAGTTCTAGAATACCAAGGTAAAATGTTGGTGTTGCAGAATTCCAAATTAGAATGTTGGTAGTTCTAGAATTCCAAAATATAATGTTGGTGTTGCAGAATTCTAAAATAGAATGTTGGGAGTTCTAGAATTCGAAAATGGAATGTTGGATGTTCTAGAATTCCAAAATAGAATGTTGGGAGTTCTAGAATTCCAAAATTGTTTGTTGGGAGTTCTAGAATACCAAAATAGAATGTTGGGAGTTCTAGAATTCCAAAATAGTCAGTTAGGAGTTCTAGAATACTAAAATAGAATGTTGGGAGTTCTAGAATTCCAAAATAGAAAATTGGGAGTTCTATAATTCCAAAATAGAATATTGCGAGTTCTAGAATTCCAAAATAGAATGTTGGGAGTTCTAGAATACTAAAATAGAATGTTTGTGTTGCAGAATTCCAAAATAGAATGTTGGGAGTTCGAGAATACCAAGATAAAATGTTGGTGTTGCAGAATTCCAAAATAGAATGTTGTGAGTTCTAGAATTCGAAAATGGAATGTTGGTGTTCTAGAATTACAAAATAGAATGTTGGGAGTTCTAGAATTCCAAAATAGTATGTTGGGAGTTCTAGAATACCAAAATAGAATGTTGGGAGTTATATAATTCCAAAAGAGAATGTTGGGAGTTCTAGAATTCCAAAATAGAATATTGGGGGTTCTAAAATTTCAAAAAAGAATGTTGGTAGTTCTAGAATACTAAAATAGAATGTTGTGAGTTTTAGAATTCGAAAATGGAATGTTGGTGTTCTAGAATTACAAAATAGAATGTTGGGAGTTCTAGAATTCCAAAATAGTATGTTGGGAGTTCTAGAATACCAAAATAGAATGTTGGGAGTTAAATAATTCCAAAAGAGAATGTTGGGAGTTCTAGAATTCCAAAATAGTATGTTGGGAGTTCTAGAATACCAAAATAGAATGTTGGGAGTTATATAATTCCAAAAGAGAATGTTGGGAGTTCTAGAATTCCAAAATATAATATTGGTGTTGCAGAATTCTAAAATAGAATGTTGGGAGTTCTAGAATTCGAAAATGGAATGTTGGATGTTCTAGAATTCCAAAATAGAATGTTGGGAGTTCTAGAATTCCAAAATTGTTTGTTGGGAGTTCTAGAATACCAAAATAGAATGTTGGGAGTTCTAGAATTCCAAAATAGAATATTGGGAGTTCTAGAATTCCAAAATAGAATATTGCGAGTTCTAGAATTCCAAAATAGAATGTTGGGAGTTCTAGAATTCCAAAATAGAATGTTTGGAGTTCTAGAATACCAAGATATAATGTTGGTGTTGCAGAATTCCAAAATAGAATGTTGAGAGTTCTAGAATACCAAAATAGAATGTTGGGAGTTCTAGAATTCCAAAATAGTCAGTTAGGAGTTCTAGAATACTAAAATAGAATGTTGGGAGTTCTAGAATTCCAAAATAGAATATTGGCAGTTCTAGAATTCCAAAATAGAATATTGCGAGTTCTAGAATTCCAAAATAGAATATTGGGAGTTCTAGAAGTCCAAGATAGAATGTTGGGAGTTCTAGAATTCCTATATAGAATGTTGGGAGTTCATGAATTCCACAATAGAATGTTGTTAGTTCTAGAATTCCAAAATAGAATGTTGGGAGTTCTAGAATACTAAAATAGAATGTTGGGAGTTCTATAATTCCAAAATAGAATGTTGGGAGTTCCAGAATTCCAAAATAGAATGTTGAGAGTTCTAGAATTCCAAAATAGAATGTTTGTGTTGCAGAATTCCAAAATAGAATGTTGGGAGTTCGAGAATACCAAGATAAAATGTTGGTGTTGCAGAATTCTAAAATAGAATGTTGGGAGTTCTAGAATTCGAAAATGGAATGTTGGATGTTCTAGAATTCCAAAATAGAATGTTGGGAGTTCTAGAATTCCAAAATTGTTTGTTGGGAGTTCTAGAATACCAAAATAGAATGTTGGGAGTTCTAGAATTCCAAAATAGTCAGTTAGGAGTTCTAGAATTCCAAAATAGAATGTTGAGAGTTCTAGAATACCAAAATATAATGTTGGGTATTCTAGAATTCCAAAATAGAATATTGCGAGTTCTAGAATTCCAAAATAGAATGTTGGGAGTTCTAGAATACTAAAATAGAATGTTGGGAGTTCTAGAATTACAAAATAGAATATTGACAGTTTTAAAATTCCAAAATAGAATGTTGGTAGCTCTAGAATTTCAAAAAGAATGTTGGGAGTTCTAGAATTCCAAAAATAGTATGTTAGGAGTTCTAGAATACTAAAATAGAATGTTGGGAGTTCTAGAATACCAAGGTAAAATGTTGGTGTTGCAGAATTCCAAATTAGAATGTTGGTAGTTCTAGAATTCCAAAATATAATGTTGGTGTTGCAGAATTCTAAAATAGAATGTTGGGAGTTCTAGAATTCGAAAATGGAATGTTGGATGTTCTAGAATTCCAAAAAAGAATGTTGGGAGTTCTAGAATTCCAAAATTGTTTGTTGGGAGTTCTAGAATACCAAAATAGAATGTTGGGAGTTCTAGAATTCCAAAATAGTCAGTTAGGAGTTCTAGAATACTAAAATAGAATGTTGGGAGTTCTAGAATTCCAAAATAGAATATTGGGAGTTCTAGAATTCCAAAATAGAATATTGCGAGTTCTAGAATTCCAAAATAGAATGTTGGGAGTTCTAGAATACTAAAATAGAATGTTGGGAGTTCTAGTATTACAAAATAGAATATTGACAGTTTTAAAATTCCAAAATAGAATGTTGGTAGCTCTAGAATTTCAAAAAGAATGTTGGGAGTTCTAGAATTCCAAAAATAGTATGTTAGGAGTTCTAGAATACTAAAATAGAATGTTGGGAGTTCTAGAATACCAAGGTAAAATGTTGATGTTGCAGAATTCCAAATTAGAATGTTGGTAGTTCTAGAATTCCAAAATATAATGTTGGTGTTGCAGAATTCTAAAATAGAATGTTGGGAGTTCTAGAATTCGAAAATGGAATGTTGGATGTTCTAGAATTCCAAAATAGAATGTTGGGAGTTCTAGAATTCCAAAATTGTTTGTTGGGAGTTCTAGAATACCAAAATAGAATGTTGGGAGTTCTAGAATTCCAAAATAGTCAGTTAGGAGTTCTAGAATACTAAAATAGAATGTTGGGAGTTCTAGAATTCCAAAATAGAATATTGGGAGTTCTAGAATTCCAAAATAGAATATTGCGAGTTCTAGAATTCCAAAATAGAATGTTGGGAGTACTAGAATTCCAAAATAGAATGTTTGGAGTTCTAGAATACCAAGATATAATGTTGGTGTTGCAGAATTCCAAAATAGAATGTTGAGAGTTCTAGAATACCAAAATATAATGTTGGGAGTTCTAGAATTCCAAAATAGAATATTGGGAGTTCTAGAAGTCCAAGATAGAATGTTGGGAGTTCTAGAATTCCTATATAGAGTGTTGGGAGTTCATGAATTCCACAATAGAATGTTGTTAGTTCTAGAATTCCAAAATAGAATGTTGGGAGTTCTAGAATACTAAAATAGAATGTTGGGAGTTCTATAATTCCAAAATAGAATGTTGGGAGTTCCAGAATTCCAAAATAGAATGTTGAGAGATCTAGAATTCCAAAATAGAATGTTTGTGTTGCAGAATTCCAAAATAGAATGTTGGGAGTTCTAGAATACCAAGATAAAATGTTGGTGTTGCAGAATTCCAAAATAGAATGTTGGGAGTTCTAGAATTCGAAAATGGAATGTTGGTGTTCTAGAATTACAAAATAGAATGTTGGGAGTTCTAGAATTCCAAAATAGAATGTTGAGAGTTCTAAAATTTGAAAATGGAATGTTGGTGTTCTAGAATTACAAAATAGAATGTTGGGAGTTCTAGAATTCCAAAATAGTATGTTGGGAGTTCTAGAATACCAAAATAGAATGTTGGG
Source organism: Pseudophryne corroboree (assembly GCF_028390025.1). NCBI lineage: Eukaryota > Metazoa > Chordata > Amphibia > Anura > Myobatrachidae > Pseudophryne > Pseudophryne corroboree. The sequence goes on from NC_086448.1 coordinate 368,303,825, forward strand.
AGTTATATAATTCCAAAAGAGAATGTTGGGAGTTCTAGAATTCCAAAATAGAATATTGGGGGTTCTAAAATTTCAAAAAAGAATGTTGGTAGTTCTAGAATTCAAAAAAAGAATGTTGGTGTTGCAGAATTCCAAAATAGAATGTTGGGAGTTCTAGAATACTAAAATAGAATGTTGGGAGTTCTAGAATTACAAAATAGAATATTGACAGTTTTAAAATTCCAAAATAGAATGTTGGTAGCTCTAGAATTTCAAAAAGAATGTTGGGAGTTCTAGAATTCCAAAAATAGTATGTTAGGAGTTCTAGAATACTAAAATAGAATGTTGGGAGTTCTAGAATACCAAGGTAAAATGTTGGTGTTGCAGAATTCCAAATTAGAATGTTGGTAGTTCTAGAATTCCAAAATATAATGTTGGTGTTGCAGAATTCTAAAATAGAATGTTGGGAGTTCTAGAATTCCTATATAGAATGTTGGGAGTTCATAAATTCCACAATAGAATGTTGTTAGTTCTAGAATTCCAAAATAGAATGTTGGGAGTTCTAGAATACTAAAATAGAATGTTGGGAGTTCTAGAATTACAAAATAGAATATTGACAGTTTTAAAATTCCAAAATAGAATGTTGGTAGCTCTAGAATTTCAAAAAGAATGTTGGGAGTTCTAGAATTCCAAAAATAGTATGTTAGGAGTTCTAGAATACTAAAATAGAATGTTGGGAGTTCTAGAATACCAAGGTAAAATGTTGGTGTTGCAGAATTCCAAAATAGAATGTTGGGAGTTCTAGAATTCCAAAATTGTTTGTTGGGAGTTCTAGAATACCAAAATAGAATGTTGGGAGTTCTAGAATTCCAAAATAGTCAGTTAGGAGTTCTAGAATTCCAAAATAGAATGTTGAGAGTTCTAGAATACCAAAATATAATGTTGGGTATTCTAGAATTCCAAAATAGAATATTGGGAGTTCTAGAAGTCCAAGATAGAATGTTGGGAGTTCTAGAATTCCAATATAGAATGTTGGGAGTTCATGAATTCCACAATAGAATGTTGTTAGTTCTAGAATTCCAAAATAGAATGTTGGGAGTTCTAGAATACTAAAATAGAATGTTGGGAGTTCTATAATTCCAAAATAGAATGTTGGGAGTTCCAGAATTCCAAAATAGAATGTTGAGAGTTCTAGAATTCCAAAATAGAATGTTTGTGTTGCAGAATTCCAAAATAGAATGTTGGGAGTTCTAGAATACCAAGATAAAATGTTGGTGTTGCAGAATTCCAAAATAGAATGTTGGGAGTTCTAGAATTCGAAAATGGAATGTTGGTGTTCTAGAATTACAAAATAGAATGTTGGGAGTTCTAGAATTCCAAAATAGTATGTTGGGAGTTCTAGAATACCAAAATAGAATGTTGGGAGTTATATAATTCCAAAAGAGAATGTTGGGAGTTCTAGAATTCCAAAATAGAATATTGGGGGTTCTAAAATTTCAAAAAAGAATGTTGGTAGTTCTAGAATACTAAAATAGAATGTTGTGAGTTTTAGAATTCGAAAATGGAATGTTGGTGTTCTAGAATTACAAAATAGAATGTTGGGAGTTCTAGAATTCCAAAATAGTATGTTGGGAGTTCTAGAATACCAAAATAGAATGTTGGGAGTTAAATAATTCCAAAAGAGAATGTTGGGAGTTCTAGAATTCCAAAATAGTATGTTGGGAGTTCTAGAATACCAAAATAGAATGTTGGGAGTTATATAATTCCAAAAGAGAATGTTGGGAGTTCTAGAATTCCAAAATATAATATTGGTGTTGCAGAATTCTAAAATAGAATGTTGGGAGTTCTAGAATTCGAAAATGGAATGTTGGATGTTCTAGAATTCCAAAATAGAATGTTGGGAGTTCTAGAATTCCAAAATTGTTTGTTGGGAGTTCTAGAATACCAAAATAGAATGTTGGGAGTTCTAGAATTCCAAAATAGAATATTGGGAGTTCTAGAATTCCAAAATAGAATATTGCGAGTTCTAGAATTCCAAAATAGAATGTTGGGAGTTCTAGAATTCCAAAATAGAATGTTTGGAGTTCTAGAATACCAAGATATAATGTTGGTGTTGCAGAATTCCAAAATAGAATGTTGAGAGTTCTAGAATACCAAAATAGAATGTTGGGAGTTCTAGAATTCCAAAATAGTCAGTTAGGAGTTCTAGAATACTAAAATAGAATGTTGGGAGTTCTAGAATTCCAAAATAGAATATTGGCAGTTCTAGAATTCCAAAATAGAATATTGCGAGTTCTAGAATTCCAAAATAGAATATTGGGAGTTCTAGAAGTCCAAGATAGAATGTTGGGAGTTCTAGAATTCCTATATAGAATGTTGGGAGTTCATGAATTCCACAATAGAATGTTGTTAGTTCTAGAATTCCAAAATAGAATGTTGGGAGTTCTAGAATACTAAAATAGAATGTTGGGAGTTCTATAATTCCAAAATAGAATGTTGGGAGTTCCAGAATTCCAAAATAGAATGTTGAGAGTTCTAGAATTCCAAAATAGAATGTTTGTGTTGCAGAATTCCAAAATAGAATGTTGGGAGTTCGAGAATACCAAGATAAAATGTTGGTGTTGCAGAATTCTAAAATAGAATGTTGGGAGTTCTAGAATTCGAAAATGGAATGTTGGATGTTCTAGAATTCCAAAATAGAATGTTGGGAGTTCTAGAATTCCAAAATTGTTTGTTGGGAGTTCTAGAATACCAAAATAGAATGTTGGGAGTTCTAGAATTCCAAAATAGTCAGTTAGGAGTTCTAGAATTCCAAAATAGAATGTTGAGAGTTCTAGAATACCAAAATATAATGTTGGGTATTCTAGAATTCCAAAATAGAATATTGCGAGTTCTAGAATTCCAAAATAGAATGTTGGGAGTTCTAGAATACTAAAATAGAATGTTGGGAGTTCTAGAATTACAAAATAGAATATTGACAGTTTTAAAATTCCAAAATAGAATGTTGGTAGCTCTAGAATTTCAAAAAGAATGTTGGGAGTTCTAGAATTCCAAAAATAGTATGTTAGGAGTTCTAGAATACTAAAATAGAATGTTGGGAGTTCTAGAATACCAAGGTAAAATGTTGGTGTTGCAGAATTCCAAATTAGAATGTTGGTAGTTCTAGAATTCCAAAATATAATGTTGGTGTTGCAGAATTCTAAAATAGAATGTTGGGAGTTCTAGAATTCGAAAATGGAATGTTGGATGTTCTAGAATTCCAAAAAAGAATGTTGGGAGTTCTAGAATTCCAAAATTGTTTGTTGGGAGTTCTAGAATACCAAAATAGAATGTTGGGAGTTCTAGAATTCCAAAATAGTCTGTTAGGAGTTCTAGAATACTAAAATAGAATGTTGGGAGTTCTAGAATTCCAAAATAGAATATTGGGAGTTCTAGAATTCCAAAATAGAATATTGCGAGTTCTAGAATTCCAAAATAGAATGTTGGGAGTTCTAGAATACTAAAATAGAATGTTGGGAGTTCTAGTATTACAAAATAGAATATTGACAGTTTTAAAATTCCAAAATAGAATGTTGGTAGCTCTAGAATTTCAAAAAGAATGTTGGGAGTTCTAGAATTCCAAAAATAGTATGTTAGGAGTTCTAGAATACTAAAATAGAATGTTGGGAGTTCTAGAATACCAAGGTAAAATGTTAATGTTGCAGAATTCCAAATTAGAATGTTGGTAGTTCTAGAATTCCAAAATATAATGTTGGTGTTGCAGAATTCTAAAATAGAATGTTGGGAGTTCTAGAATTCGAAAATGGAATGTTGGATGTTCTAGAATTCCAAAATAGAATGTTGGGAGTTCTAGAATTCCAAAATTGTTTGTTGGGAGTTCTAGAATACCAAAATAGAATGTTGGGAGTTCTAGAATTCCAAAATAGTCAGTTAGGAGTTCTAGAATACTAAAATAGAATGTTGGGAGTTCTAGAATTCCAAAATAGAATATTGGGAGTTCTAGAATTCCAAAATAGAATATTGCGAGTTCTAGAATTCCAAAATAGAATGTTGGGAGTACTAGAATTCCAAAATAGAATGTTTGGAGTTCTAGAATACCAAGATATAATGTTGGTGTTGCAGAATTCCAAAATAGAATGTTGAGAGTTCTAGAATACCAAAATATAATGTTGGGAGTTCTAGAATTCCAAAATAGAATATTGGGAGTTCTAGAAGTCCAAGATAGAATGTTGGGAGTTCTAGAATTCCTATATAGAGTGTTGGGAGTTCATGAATTCCACAATAGAATGTTGTTAGTTCTAGAATTCCAAAATAGAATGTTGGGAGTTCTAGAATACTAAAATAGAATGTTGGGAGTTCTATAATTCCAAAATAGAATGTTGGGAGTTCCAGAATTCCAAAATAGAATGTTGAGAGATCTAGAATTCCAAAATAGAATGTTTGTGTTGCAGAATTCCAAAATAGAATGTTGGGAGTTCTAGAATACCAAGATAAAATGTTGGTGTTGCAGAATTCCAAAATAGAATGTTGGGAGTTCTAGAATTCGAAAATGGAATGTTGGTGTTCTAGAATTACAAAATAGAATGTTGGGAGTTCTAGAATTCCAAAATAGAATGTTGAGAGTTCTAAAATTTGAAAATGGAATGTTGGTGTTCTAGAATTACAAAATAGAATGTTGGGAGTTCTAGAATTCCAAAATAGTATGTTGGGAGTTCTAGAATACCAAAATAGAATGTTGGGAGTTATATAATTCCAAAAGAGAATGTTGGGAGTTCTAGAATTCCAAAATAGAATATTGGGGGTTCTAAAATTTCAAAAAAGAATGTTGGTAGTTCTAGAATTCAAAAAAAGAATGTTGGTGTTGCAGAATTCCAAAATAGAATGTTGGGAGTTCTAGAATACTAAAATAGAATGTTGGGAGTTCTAGAATTACAAAATAGAATATTGACAGTTTTAAAATTCCAAAATAGAATGTTGGTAGCTCTAGAATTTCAAAAAGAATGTTGGGAGTTCTAGAATTCCAAAAATAGTATGTTAGGAGTTCTAGAATACTAAAATAGAATGTTGGGAGTTCTAGAATACCAAGGTAAAATGTTGGTGTTGCAGAATTCCAAATTAGAATGTTGGTAGTTCTAGAATTCCAAAATATAATGTTGGTGTTGCAGAATTCTAAAATAGAATGTTGGGAGTTCTAGAATTCCTATATAGAATGTTGGGAGTTCATAAATTCCACAATAGAATGTTGTTAGTTCTAGAATTCCAAAATAGAATGTTGGGAGTTCTAGAATACTAAAATAGAATGTTGGGAGTTCTAGAATTACAAAATAGAATATTGACAGTTTTAAAATTCCAAAATAGAATGTTGGTAGCTCTAGAATTTCAAAAAGAATGTTGGGAGTTCTAGAATTCCAAAAATAGTATGTTAGGAGTTCTAGAATACTAAAATAGAATGTTGGGAGTTCTAGAATACCAAGGTAAAATGTTGGTGTTGCAGAATTCCAAATTAGAATGTAGGTAGTTCTAGAATTCCAAAATATAATGTTGGTGTTGCAGAATTCTAAAATAGAATGTTGGGAGTTCTAGAATTCGAAAATGGAATGTTGGATGTTCTAGAATTCCAAAATAGAATGTTGGGAGTTCTAGAATTCCAAAATTGTTTGTTGGGAGTTCTAGAATACCAAAATAGAATGTTGGGAGTTCTAGAATTCCAAAATAGTCTGTTAGGAGTTCTAGAATACTAAAATAGAATGTTGGGAGTTCTAGAATTCCAAAATAGAATATTGGGAGTTCTAGAATTCCAAAATAGAATATTGCGAGTTCTAGAATTCCAAAATAGAATGTTGGGAGTTATAGAATACTAAAATAGAATGTTGGGAGTTCTAGTATTACAAAATAGAATATTGACAGTTTTAAAATTCCAAAATAGAATGTTGGTAGCTCTAGAATTTCAAAAAGAATGTTGGGAGTTCTAGAATTCCAAAAATAGTATGTTAGGAGTTCTAGAATACTAAAATAGAATGTTGGGAGTTCTAGAATACCAAGGTAAAATGTTGGTGTTGCAGAATTCCAAATTAGAATGTTGGTAGTTCTAGAATTCCAAAATATAATGTTGGTGTTGCAGAATTCTAAAATAGAATGTTGGGAGTTCTAGAATTCGAAAATGGAATGTTGGATGTTCTAGAATTCCAAAATAGAATGTTGGGAGTTCTAGAATTCCAAAATTGTTTGTTGGGAGTTCTAGAATACCAAAATAGAATGTTGGGAGTTCTAGAATTCCAAAATAGTCAGTTAGGAGTTCTAGAATACTAAAATAGAATGTTGGGAGTTCTAGAATTCCAAAATAGAATATTGGGAGTTCTAGAATTCCAAAATAGAATATTGCGAGTTCTAGAATTCCAAAATAGAATGTTGGGAGTTCTAGAATTCCAAAATAGAATGTTTGGAGTTCTAGAATACCAAGATATAATGTTGGTGTTGCAGAATTCCAAAATAGAATGTTGAGAGTTCTAGAATACCAAAATATAATGTTGGGAGTTCTAGAATTCCAAAATAGAATATTGGGAGTTCTAGAAGTCCAAGATAGAATGTTGGGAGTTCTAGAATTCCTATATAGAGTGTTGGGAGTTCATGAATTCCACAATAGAATGTTGTTAGTTCTAGAATTCCAAAATAGAATGTTGGGAGTTCTAGAATACTAAAATAGAATGTTGGGAGTTCTATAATTCCAAAATAGAATGTTGGGAGTTCCAGAATTCCAAAATAGAATGTTGAGAGATCTAGAATTCCAAAATAGAATGTTTGTGTTGCAGAATTCCAAAATAGAATGTTGGGAGTTCTAGAATACCAAGATAAAATGTTGGTGTTGCAGAATTCCAAAATAGAATGTTGGGAGTTCTAGAATTCGAAAATGGAATGTTGGTGTTCTAGAATTACAAAATAGAACGTTGGGAGTTCTAGAATTCCAAAATAGAATGTTGAGAGTTCTAAAATTCGAAAATGGAATGTTGGTGTTCTAGAATTACAAAATAGAATGTTGGGAGTTCTAGAATTCCAAAATAGTATGTTGGGAGTTCTAGAATACCAAAATAGAATGTTGGGAGTTATATAATTCCAAAAGAGAATGTTGGGAGTTCTAGAATTCCAAAATAGAATATTGGGGGTTCTAAAATTTCAAAAAAGAATGTTGGTAGTTCTAGAATTCAAAAAAAGAATGTTGGTGTTGCATAATTCCAAAATAGAATGTTGGGAGTTCTAGAATACTAAAATAGAATGTTGGGAGTTCTAGAATTACAAAATAGAATATTGACAGTTTTAAAATTCCAAAATAGAATGTTGGTAGCTCTAGAATTTCAAAAAGAATGTTGGGAGTTCTAGAATTCCAAAAATAGTATGTTAGGAGTTCTAGAATACTAAAATAGAATGTTGGGAGTTCTAGAATACCAAGGTAAAATGTTGGTGTTGCAGAATTCCAAATTAGAATGTTGGTAGTTCTAGAATTCCAAAATATAATGTTGGTGTTGCAGAATTCTAAAATAGAATGTTGGGAGTTCTAGAATTCGAAAATGGAATGTTGGATGTTCTAGAATTCCAAAATAGAATGTTGGGAGTTCTAGAATTCCAAAATTGTTTGTTGGGAGTTCTAGAATACCAAAATAGAATGTTGGGAGTTCTAGAATTCCAAAATAGTCAGTTAGGAGTTCTAGAATACTAAAATAGAATGTTGGGAGTTCTAGAATTCCAAAATAGAATATTGGGAGTTCTAGAATTCCAAAATAGAATATTGCGAGTTCTAGAATTCCAAAATAGAATGTTGGGAGTTCTAGAATTCCAAAATAGAATGTTTGGAGTTCTAGAATACCAAGATATAATGTTGGTGTTGCAGAATTCCAAAATAGAATGTTGAGAGTTCTAGAATACCAAAATATAATGTTGGGAGTTCTAGAATTCCAAAATAGAATATTGGGAGTTCTAGAAGTCCAAGATAGAATGTTGGGAGTTCTAGAATTCCTATATAGAATGTTGGGAGTTCATGAATTCCACAATAGAATGTTGTTAGTTCTAGAATTCCAAAATAGAATGTTGGGAGTTCTAGAATACTAAAATAGAATGTTGGGAGTTCTATAATTCCAAAATAGAATGTTGGGAGTTCCAGAATTCCAAAATAGAATGTTGAGAGTTCTAGAATTCCAAAATAGAATGTTTGTGTTGCAGAATTCCAAAATAGAATGTTGGGAGTTCTAGAATACCAAGATAAAATGTTGGTGTTGCAGAATTCCAAAATAGAATGTTGGGAGTTCTAGAATTCGAAAATGGAATGTTGGTGTTCTAGAATTACAAAATAGAATGTTGGGAGTTCTAGAATTCCAAAATAGAATGTTGAGAGTTCTAGAATTCGAAAATGGAATGTTGGTGTTCTAGAATTACAAAATAGAATGTTGGGAGTTCTAGAATTCCAAAATAGTATGTTGGGAGTTCTAGAATACCAAAATAGAATGTTGGGAGTTATATAATTCCAAAAGAGAATGTTGGGAGTTCTAGAATTCCAAAATAGAATACTGGGGGTTCTAAAATTTCAAAAAAGAATGTTGGTAGTTCTAGAATTCAAAAAAAGAATGTTGGTGTTGCAGAATTCCAAAATAGAATGTTGGGAGTTCTAGAATACTAAAATAGAATGTTGGGAGTTCTAGAATTACAAAATAGAATATTGACAGTTTTAAAATTCCAAAATAGAATGTTGGTAGCTCTAGAATTTCAAAAAGAATGTTGGGAGTTCTAGAATTCCAAAAATAGTATGTTAGGAGTTCTAGAATACAAAAATAGAATGTTGGGAGTTCTAGAATACCAAGGTAAATTGTTGGTGTTGCAGAATTCCAAATTAGAATGTTGGGAGTTCTAGAATTCCAAAATAGTCTGTTAGGAGTTCTAGAATACTAAAATAGAATGTTGGGAGTTCTAGAATTCCAAAATAGAATATTGGGAGTTCTAGAATTCCAAAATAGAATGTTTGGAGTTCTAGAATACCAAGATATAATGTTGGTGTTGCAGAATTCCAAAATAGAATGTTGAGAGTTCTAGAATACCAAAATATAATGTTGGGTATTCTAGAATTCCAAAATAGAATATTGGGAGTTCTAGAAGTCCAAGATATAATGTTGGGAGTTCTAGAATACCTATATAGAATGTTGGGAGTTCATGAATTCCACAATAGAATGTTGTTAGTTCTAGAATTCCAAAATAGAATGTTGGGAGTTCTAGAATACTAAAATAGAATGTTGGGAGTTCTATAATTCCAAAATAGAATGTTGGGAGTTCCAGAATTCCAAAATAGAATGTTGAGAGTTCTAGAATTCCAAAATAGAATGTTTGTGTTGCAGAATTCCAAAATAGAATGTTGGGAGTTCTAGAATACCAAGATAAAATGTTGGTGTTGCAGAATTCCAAAATAGAATGTTGGGAGTTCTAGAATTCGAAAATGGAATGTTGGTGTTCTAGAATTACAAAATAGAATGTTGGGAGTTCTAGAATTCCAAAATAGTATGTTGGGAGTTCTAGAATACCAAAATAGAATGTTGGGAGTTATATAATTCCAAAAGAGAATGTTGGGAGTTCTAGAATTCCAAAATAGAATATTGGGGGTTCTAAAATTTCAAAAAAGAATGTTGGTAGTTCTAGAATTCAAAAAAAGAATGTTGGTGTTGCAGAATTCCAAAATAGAATGTTGGGAGTTCTAGAATACTAAAATAGAATGTTGGGAGTTCTAGAATTACAAAATAGAATATTGACAGTTTTAAAATTCCAAAATAGAATGTTGGTAGCTCTAGAATTTCAAAAAGAATGTTGGGAGTTCTAGAATTCCAAAAATAGTATGTTAGGAGTTCTAGAATACTAAAATAGAATGTTGGGAGTTCTAGAATACCAAGGTAAAATGTTGGTGTTGCAGAATTCCAAATTAGAATGTTGGTAGTTCTAGAATTCCAAAATATAATGTTGGTGTTGCAGAATTCTAAAATAGAATGTTGGGAGTTCTAGAATTCGAAAATGGAATTTGGATGTTCTAGAATTCCAAAATTGTTTGTTGGGAGTTCTAGAATACCAAAATAGAATGTTGGGAGTTCTAGAATTCCAAAATAGTCAGTTAGGAGTTCTAGAATACTAAAATAGAATGTTGGGAGTTCTATAATTCCAAAATAGAATGTTGGGAGTTCCAGAATTCCAAAATAGAATGTTGAGAGTTCTAGAATTCCAAAATAGAATGTTTGTGTTGCAGAATTCCAAAATAGAATGTTGGGAGTTCTAGAATTCGAAAATGGAATGTTGGATGTTCTAGAATTCCAAAATAGAATGTTGGGAGTTCTAGAATTCCAAAATTGTTTGTTGGGAGTTCTAGAATACCAAAATAGAATGTTGGGAGTTCTAGAATTCCAAAATAGTCTGTTGGGAGTTCTAGAATACTAAAATAGAATGTTGGGAGTTCTAGAATTCCAAAATAGAATATTGGGAGTTCTAGAATTCCAAAATAGAATATTGCGAGTTCTAGAATTCCAAAATAGAATGTTGGGAGTTCTAGAATACTAAAATAGAATGTTGGGAGTTCTAGAATTACAAAATAGAATATTGACAGTTTTAAAATTCCAAAATAGAATGTTGGTAGCTCTAGAATTTCAAAAAGAATGTTGGGAGTTCTAGAATTCCAAAAATAGTATGTTAGGAGTTCTAGAATACTAAAATAGAATGTTGGGAGTTCTAGAATACCAAGGTAAAATGTTGGTGTTGCAGAATTCCAAATTAGAATGTTGGTAGTTCTAGAATTCCAAAATATAATGTTGGTGTTGCAGAATTCTAAAATAGAATGTTGGGAGTTCTAGAATTCGAAAATGGAATTTGGATGTTCTAGAATTCCAAAATTGTTTGTTGGGAGTTCTAGAATACCAAAATAGAATGTTGGGAGTTCTAGAATTCCAAAATAGTCTGTTAGGAGTTCTAGAATACTAAAATAGAATGTTGGAAGTTCTAGAATTCCAAAATAGAATATTGGGAGTTCTAGAATTCCAAAATAGAATATTGCGAGTTCTAGAATTCCAAAATAGAATGTTGGGAGTTCTAGAATACTAAAATAGAATGTTGGGAGTTCTAGAATTACAAAATAGAATATTGACAGTTTTAAAATTCCAAAATAGAATGTTGGTAGCTCTAGAATTTCAAAAAGAATGTTGGGAGTTCTAGAATTCCAAAAATAGTATGTTAGGAGTTCTAGAATACTAAAATAGAATGTTGGGAGTTCTAGAATACCAAGGTAAAATGTTGGTGTTGCAGAATTCCAAATTAGAATGTTGGTAGTTCTAGAATTCCAAAATATAATGTTGGTGTTGCAGAATTCTAAAATAGAATGTTGGGAGTTCTAGAATTCGAAAATGGAATGTTGGATGTTCTAGAATTCCAAAATAGAATGTTGGGAGTTCTAGAATTCCAAAATTGTTTGTTGGGAGTTCTAGAATACCAAAATAGAATGTTGGGAGTTCTAGAATTCCAAAATAGTCAGTTAGGAGTTCTAGAATACTAAAATAGAATGTTGGGAGTTCTATAATTCCAAAATAGAATGTTGGGAGTTCCAGAATTCCAAAATAGAATGTTGAGAGTTCTAGAATTCCAAAATAGAATGTTTGTGTTGCAGAATTCCAAAATAGAATGTTGGGAGTTCTAGAATTCGAAAATGGAATGTTGGATGTTCTAGAATTCCAAAATAGAATGTTGGGAGTTCTAGAATTCCAAAATTGTTTGTTGGGAGTTCTAGAATACCAAAATAGAATGTTGGGAGTTCTAGAATTCCAAAATAGTCTGTTGGGAGTTCTAGAATACTAAAATAGAATGTTGGGAGTTCTAGAATTCCAAAATAGAATATTGGGAGTTCTAGAATTCCAAAATAGAATATTGCGAGTTCTAGAATTCCAAAATAGAATGTTGGGAGTTCTAGAATACTAAAATAGAATGTTGGGAGTTCTAGAATTACAAAATAGAATATTGACAGTTTTAAAATTCCAAAATAGAATGTTGGTAGCTCTAGAATTTCAAAAAGAATGTTGGGAGTTCTAGAATTCCAAAAATAGTATGTTAGGAGTTCTAGAATACTAAAATAGAATGTTGGGAGTTCTAGAATACCAAGGTAAAATGTTGGTGTTGCAGAATTCCAAATTAGAATGTTGGTAGTTCTAGAATTCCAAAATATAATGTTGGTGTTGCAGAATTCTAAAATAGAATGTTGGGAGTTCTAGAATTCGAAAATGGAATTTGGATGTTCTAGAATTCCAAAATTGTTTGTTGGGAGTTCTAGAATACCAAAATAGAATGTTGGGAGTTCTAGAATTCCAAAATAGTCTGTTAGGAGTTCTAGAATACTAAAATAGAATGTTGGAAGTTCTAGAATTCCAAAATAGAATATTGGGAGTTCTAGAATTCCAAAATAGAATATTGCGAGTTCTAGAATTCCAAAATAGAATGTTGGGAGTTCTAGAATACTAAAATAGAATGTTGGGAGTTCTAGAATTACAAAATAGAATATTGACAGTTTTAAAATTCCAAAATAGAATGTTGGTAGCTCTAGAATTTCAAAAAGAATGTTGGGAGTTCTAGAATTCCAAAAATAGTATGTTAGGAGTTCTAGAATACTAAAATAGAATGTTGGGAGTTCTAGAATACCAAGGTAAAATGTTGGTGTTGCAGAATTCCAAATTAGAATGTTGGTAGTTCTAGAATTCCAAAATATAATGTTGGTGTTGCAGAATTCTAAAATAGAATGTTGGGAGTTCTAGAATTCGAAAATGGAATGTTGGATGTTCTAGAATTCCAAAATAGAATGTTGGGAGTTCTAGAATTCCAAAATTGTTTGTTGGGAGTTCTAGAATACCAAAATAGAATGTTGGGAGTTCTAGAATTCCAAAATAGTCAGTTAGGAGTTCTAGAATACTAAAATAGAATGTTGGGAGTTCTATAATTCCAAAATAGAATGTTGGGAGTTCCAGAATTCCAAAATAGAATGTTGAGAGTTCTAGAATTCCAAAATAGAATGTTTGTGTTGCAGAATTCCAAAATAGAATGTTGGGAGTTCTAGAATTCGAAAATGGAATGTTGGATGTTCTAGAATTCCAAAATAGAATGTTGGGAGTTCTAGAATTCCAAAATTGTTTGTTGGGAGTTCTAGAATACCAAAATAGAATGTTGGGAGTTCTAGAATTCCAAAATAGTCTGTTGGGAGTTCTAGAATACTAAAATAGAATGTTGGGAGTTCTAGAATTCCAAAATAGAATATTGGGAGTTCTAGAATTCCAAAATAGAATATTGCGAGTTCTAGAATTCCAAAATAGAATGTTGGGAGTTCTAGAATACTAAAATAGAATGTTGGGAGTTCTAGAATTACAAAATAGAATATTGACAGTTTTAAAATTCCAAAATAGAATGTTGGTAAGCTCTAGAATTTCAAAAAGAATGTTGGGAGTTCTAGAATTCCAAAAATAGTATGTTAGGAGTTCTAGAATACTAAAATAGAATGTTGGGAGTTCTAGAATACCAAGGTAAAATGTTGGTGTTGCAGAATTCCAAATTAGAATGTTGGTAGTTCTAGAATTCCAAAATATAATGTTGGTGTTGCAGAATTCTAAAATAGAATGTTGGGAGTTCTAGAATTCGAAAATGGAATGTTGGATGTTCTAGAATTCCAAAATAGAATGTTGGGAGTTCTAGAATTCCAAAATTGTTTGTTGGGAGTTCTAGAATACCAAAATAGTATGTTGGGAGTTCTAGAATTCCAAAATAGTCAGTTAGGAGTTCTAGAATACTAAAATAGAATGTTGGGAGTTCTAGAATTCCAAAATAGAATATTGGGAGTTCTAGAATTCCAAAATAGAATATTGCGAGTTCTAGAATTCCAAAATAGAATGTTGGGAGTTCTAGAATTCCAAAATAGAATGTTGGGAGTTCTAGAATTCCAAAATAGAATGTTTGGAGTTCTAGAATACCAAGATATAATGTTGGTGTTGCAGAATTCCAAAATAGAATGTTGAGAGTTCTAGAATACCAAAATATAATGTTGGGTATTCTAGAATTCCAAAATAGAATATTGGGAGTTCTAGAAGTCCAAGATAGAATGTTGGGAGTTCTAGAATTCCTATATAGAATGTTGGGAGTTCATGAATTCCACAATAGAATGTTGTTAGTTCTAGAATTCCAAAATAGAATGTTGGGAGTTCTAGAATACTAAAATAGAATGTTGGGAGTTCTATAATTCCAAAATAGAATGTTGGGAGTTCCAGAATTCCAAAATAGAATGTTGAGAGTTCTAGAATTCCAAAATAGAATGTTTGTGTTGCAGAATTCCAAAATAGAATGTTGGGAGTTCTAGAATACCAAGATAAAATGTTGGTGTTGCAGAATTCCAAAATAGAATGTTGGGAGTTCTAGAATTCGAAAATGGAATGTTGGTGTTCTAGAATTACAAAATAGAATGTTGGGAGTTCTAGAATTCCAAAATAGTATGTTGGGAGTTCTAGAATACCAAAATAGAATGTTGGGAGTTATATAATTCCAAAAGAGAATGTTGGGAGTTCTAGAATTCCAAAATAGAATATTGGGGGTTCTAAAATTTCAAAAAAGAATGTTGGTAGTTCTAGAATTCAAAAAAAGAATGTTGGTGTTGCAGAATTCCAAAATAGAATGTTGGGAGTTCTAGAATACTAAAATAGAATGTTGGGAGTTCTAGAATTACAAAATAGAATATTGACAGTTTTAAAATTCCAAAATAGAATGTTGGTAGCTCTAGAATTTCAAAAAGAATGTTGGGAGTTCTAGAATTCCAAAAATAGTATGTTAGGAGTTCTAGAATACTAAAATAGAATGTTGGGAGTTCTAGAATACCAAGGTAAAATGTTGGTGTTGCAGAATTCCAAATTAGAATGTTGGTAGTTCTAGAATTCCAAAATATAATGTTGGTGTTGCAGAATTCTAAAATAGAATGTTGGGAGTTCTAGAATTCGAAAATGGAATGTTGGATGTTCTAGAATTCCAAAATAGAATGTTGGGAGTTCTAGAATTCCAAAATTGTTTGTTGGGAGTTCTAGAATACCAAAATAGAATGTTGGGAGTTCTAGAATTCCAAAATAGTCTGTTAGGAGTTCTAGAATACTAAAATAGAATGTTGGGAGTTCTAGAATTCCAAAATAGAATATTGGGAGTTCTAGAATTCCAAAATAGAATATTGCGAGTTCTAGAATTCCAAAATAGAATGTTGGGAGTTCTAGAATTCCAAAATAGAATGTTTGGAGTTCTAGAATACCAAGATATAATGTTGGTGTTGCAGAATTCCAAAATAGAATGTTGAGAGTTCTAGAATACCAAAATATAATGTTGGGAGTTCTAGAATTCCAAAATAGAATATTGGGAGTTCTAGAAGTCCAAGATAGAATGTTGGGAGTTCTAGAATTCCTATATAGAATGTTGAGAGTTCTAGAATTCGAAAATGGAATGTTGGTGTTCTAGAATTCCAAAATACAATGTTAGGAGTTCTAGATTTCCAAAAAAGAATGTAGGGAGTTCTAGAATTCCAAAATAGAGTGTTGGTGTTGCAGAATTCCAAAATAGAATGTTGGGAGTTCTAGAATACTAAAATAGAATGTTGGGAGTTCTATAATTCCAAAATAGAATGTTGGGAGTTCTAGAATTCCAAAATAGAATGTTAGGAGTTCTAGAATTCCAAGATAGAATGTTGGTGTTGCAGAATTCCAAAAATAGAATGTTGGGAGTTCTAGAATACTAAAATAGAATGTTGGGAGTTCTAGAATTCCAAAATAGAATGTTGGGAGTTCCAGAATTCCAAAATAGAATGTTGAGAGTTCTAGAATTCCAAAATAGAATGTTTGTGTTGCAGAATTCCAAAATAGAATGTTGGTAGTTCTAGAATTCCAAAATAGAATGTTGGGAGTTCTAGAATACCAAGATAAAATGTTGGTGTTGCAGAATTCCAAAATAGAATGTTGGGAGTTCTAGAATTCGAAAATGGAATGTTGGTGTTCTAGAATTACAAAATAGAATGTTGGGAGTTCTAGAATTCCAAAATAGTTTGTTGGGAGTTCTAGAATACCAAAATAGAATGTTGGGAGTTCTAGAATTACAAAATAGAATATTGGGGTTCTAGATTTTTATGTTTTTTAAAAAGAAGAATGTTGGGAGTTCTAGAATTCCAAAATATTCTGTTAAGAGTTCTAGAATACTAAAAATAGAATGTTGGGAGTTCTAGAATTCCAAAATAGAATATTGGGAGTTCTAGAATTCCAAAATAGAATGTTGGGAGTTCTAGAATTCCAAGATAGAATGTTGGTGTTGCAGAATTCCAAAAGAGAATGTTGGGAGTTCTAGAATTCCAAAATAGAATATTGGGGGTTCTAAAATTTCAAAAAAGAATGTTGGTAGTTCTAGAATTCAAAAAAAGAATGTTGGTGTTGCAGAATTCCAAAATAGAATGTTGGGAGTTCTAGAATACTAAAATAGAATGTTGGGAGTTCTAGAA
The DNA here is from genome assembly GCF_028390025.1 of Pseudophryne corroboree. Taxonomy (NCBI): domain Eukaryota; kingdom Metazoa; phylum Chordata; class Amphibia; order Anura; family Myobatrachidae; genus Pseudophryne; species Pseudophryne corroboree. Next base: position 368,320,356 of record NC_086448.1, read on the forward strand.
TTACAAAATAGAATATTGACAGTTTTAAAATTCCAAAATAGAATGTTGGTAGCTCTAGAATTTCAAAAAGAATGTTGGGAGTTCTAGAATTCCAAAAATAGTATGTTAGGAGTTCTAGAATACTAAAATAGAATGTTGGGAGTTCTAGAATACCAAGGTAAAATGTTGGTGTTGCAGAATTCCAAATTAGAATGTTGGTAGTTCTAGAATTCCAAAATATAATGTTGGTGTTGCAGAATTCTAAAATAGAATGTTGGGAGTTCTAGAATTCGAAAATGGAATTTGGATGTTCTAGAATTCCAAAATTGTTTGTTGGGAGTTCTAGAATACCAAAATAGAATGTTGGGAGTTCTAGAATTCCAAAATAGTCTGTTAGGAGTTCTAGAATACTAAAATAGAATGTTGGGAGTTCTAGAATTCCAAAATAGAATATTGGGAGTTCTAGAATTCCAAAATAGAATATTGCGAGTTCTAGAATTCCAAAATAGAATGTTGGGAGTTCTAGAATACTAAAATAGAATGTTGGGAGTTCTAGAATTACAAAATAGAATATTGACAGTTTTAAAATTCCAAAATAGAATGTTGGTAGCTCTAGAATTTCAAAAAGAATGTTGGGAGTTCTAGAATTCCAAAAATAGTATGTTAGGAGTTCTAGAATACTAAAATAGAATGTTGGGAGTTCTAGAATACCAAGGTAAAATGTTGGTGTTGCAGAATTCCAAATTAGAATGTTGGTAGTTCTAGAATTCCAAAATATAATGTTGGTGTTGCAGAATTCTAAAATAGAATGTTGGGAGTTCTAGAATTCGAAAATGGAATGTTGGATGTTCTAGAATTCCAAAATAGAATGTTGGGAGTTCTAGAATTCCAAAATTGTTTGTTGGGAGTTCTAGAATACCAAAATAGAATGTTGGGAGTTCTAGAATTCCAAAATAGTCAGTTAGGAGTTCTAGAATACTAAAATAGAATGTTGGGAGTTCTATAATTCCAAAATAGAATGTTGGGAGTTCCAGAATTCCAAAATAGAATGTTGAGAGTTCTAGAATTCCAAAATAGAATGTTTGTGTTGCAGAATTCCAAAATAGAATGTTGGGAGTTCTAGAATTCGAAAATGGAATGTTGGATGTTCTAGAATTCCAAAATAGAATGTTGGGAGTTCTAGAATTCCAAAATTGTTTGTTGGGAGTTCTAGAATACCAAAATAGAATGTTGGGAGTTCTAGAATTCCAAAATAGTCTGTTGGGAGTTCTAGAATACTAAAATAGAATGTTGGGAGTTCTAGAATTCCAAAATAGAATATTGGGAGTTCTAGAATTCCAAAATAGAATATTGCGAGTTCTAGAATTCCAAAATAGAATGTTGGGAGTTCTAGAATACTAAAATAGAATGTTGGGAGTTCTAGAATTACAAAATAGAATATTGACAGTTTTAAAATTCCAAAATAGAATGTTGGTAAGCTCTAGAATTTCAAAAAGAATGTTGGGAGTTCTAGAATTCCAAAAATAGTATGTTAGGAGTTCTAGAATACTAAAATAGAATGTTGGGAGTTCTAGAATACCAAGGTAAAATGTTGGTGTTGCAGAATTCCAAATTAGAATGTTGGTAGTTCTAGAATTCCAAAATATAATGTTGGTGTTGCAGAATTCTAAAATAGAATGTTGGGAGTTCTAGAATTCGAAAATGGAATGTTGGATGTTCTAGAATTCCAAAATAGAATGTTGGGAGTTCTAGAATTCCAAAATTGTTTGTTGGGAGTTCTAGAATACCAAAATAGTATGTTGGGAGTTCTAGAATTCCAAAATAGTCAGTTAGGAGTTCTAGAATACTAAAATAGAATGTTGGGAGTTCTAGAATTCCAAAATAGAATATTGGGAGTTCTAGAATTCCAAAATAGAATGTTGGGAGTTCTAGAATTCCAAAATAGAATGTTGGGAGTTCTAGAATTCCAAAATAGAATGTTTGAAGTTCTAGAATACCAAGATATAATGTTGGTGTTGCAGAATTCCAAAATAGAATGTTGAGAGTTCTAGAATACCAAAATATAATGTTGGGTATTCTAGAATTCCAAAATAGAATATTGGGAGTTCTAGAAGTCCAAGATAGAATGTTGGGAGTTCTAGAATTCCTATATAGAATGTTGGGAGTTCATGAATTCCACAATAGAATGTTGTTAGTTCTAGAATTCCAAAATAGAATGTTGGGAGTTCTAGAATACTAAAATAGAATGTTGGGAGTTCTATAATTCCAAAATAGAATGTTGGGAGTTCCAGAATTCCAAAATAGAATGTTGAGAGTTCTAGAATTCCAAAATAGAATGTTTGTGTTGCAGAATTCCAAAATAGAATGTTGGGAGTTCTAGAATACCAAGATAAAATGTTGGTGTTGCAGAATTCCAAAATAGAATGTTGGGAGTTCTAGAATTCGAAAATGGAATGTTGGTGTTCTAGAATTACAAAATAGAATGTTGGGAGTTCTAGAATTCCAAAATAGTATGTTGGGAGTTCTAGAATACCAAAATAGAATGTTGGGAGTTATATAATTCCAAAAGAGAATGTTGGGAGTTCTAGAATTCCAAAATAGAATATTGGGGGTTCTAAAATTTCAAAAAAGAATGTTGGTAGTTCTAGAATTCAAAAAAAGAATGTTGGTGTTGCAGAATTCCAAAATAGAATGTTGGGAGTTCTAGAATACTAAAATAGAATGTTGGGAGTTCTAGAATTACAAAATAGAATATTGACAGTTTTAAAATTCCAAAATAGAATGTTGGTAGCTCTAGAATTTCAAAAAGAATGTTGGGAGTTCTAGAATTCCAAAAATAGTATGTTAGGAGTTCTAGAATACTAAAATAGAATGTTGGGAGTTCTAGAATACCAAGGTAAAATGTTGGTGTTGCAGAATTCCAAATTAGAATGTTGGTAGTTCTAGAATTCCAAAATATAATGTTGGTGTTGCAGAATTCTAAAATAGAATGTTGGGAGTTCTAGAATTCGAAAATGGAATGTTGGATGTTCTAGAATTCCAAAATAGAATGTTGGGAGTTCTAGAATTCCAAAATTGTTTGTTGGGAGTTCTAGAATACCAAAATAGAATGTTGGGAGTTCTAGAATTCCAAAATAGTCTGTTAGGAGTTCTAGAATACTAAAATAGAATGTTGGGAGTTCTAGAATTCCAAAATAGAATATTGGGAGTTCTAGAATTCCAAAATAGAATATTGCGAGTTCTAGAATTCCAAAATAGAATGTTGGGAGTTCTAGAATTCCAAAATAGAATGTTTGGAGTTCTAGAATACCAAGATATAATGTTGGTGTTGCAGAATTCCAAAATAGAATGTTGAGAGTTCTAGAATACCAAAATATAATGTTGGGAGTTCTAGAATTCCAAAATAGAATATTGGGAGTTCTAGAAGTCCAAGATAGAATGTTGGGAGTTCTAGAATTCCTATATAGAATGTTGAGAGTTCTAGAATTCGAAAATGGAATGTTGGTGTTCTAGAATTCCAAAATACAATGTTAGGAGTTCTAGATTTCCAAAAAAGAATGTAGGGAGTTCTAGAATTCCAAAATAGAGTGTTGGTGTTGCAGAATTCCAAAATAGAATGTTGGGAGTTCTAGAATACTAAAATAGAATGTTGGGAGTTCTATAATTCCAAAATAGAATGTTGGGAGTTCTAGAATTCCAAAATAGAATGTTAGGAGTTCTAGAATTACAAGATAGAATGTTGGTGTTGCAGAATTCCAAAATAGAATGTTGGGAGTTCTAGAATACTAAAATAGAATGTTGGGAGTTCTAGAATTCCAAAATAGAATGTTGGGAGTTCCAGAATTCCAAAATAGAATGTTGAGAGTTCTAGAATTCCAAAATAGAATGTTTGTGTTGCAGAATTCCAAAATAGAATGTTGGTAGTTCTAGAATTCCAAAATAGAATGTTGGGAGTTCTAGAATACCAAGATAAAATGTTGGTGTTGCAGAATTCCAAAATAGAATGTTGGGAGTTCTAGAATTCGAAAATGGAATGTTGGTGTTCTAGAATTACAAAATAGAATGTTGGGAGTTCTAGAATTCCAAAATAGTTTGTTGGGAGTTCTAGAATACCAAAATAGAATGTTGGGAGTTCTAGAATTACAAAATAGAATATTGGGGTTCTAGATTTTTTTTTTTTTAAAAGAAGAATGTTGGGAGTTCTAGAATTCCAAAATATTCTGTTAAGAGTTCTAGAATACTAAAAATAGAATGTTGGGAGTTCTAGAATTCCAAAATAGAATATTGGGAGTTCTAGAATTCCAAAATAGAATGTTGGGAGTTCTAGAATTCCAAGATAGAATGTTGGTGTTGCAGAATTCCAAAAGAGAATGTTGGGAGTTCTAGAATTCCAAAATAGAATATTGGGGTTCTAAAATTTCAAAAAAGAATGTTGGTAGTTCTAGAATTCAAAAAAAGAATGTTGGTGTTGCAGAATTCCAAAATAGAATGTTGGGAGTTCTAGAATACTAAAATAGAATGTTGGGAGTTCTAGAATTACAAAATAGAATATTGACAGTTTTAAAATTCCAAAATAGAATGTTGAGAGTTCTAGAATTCCAAAATAGAATGTTTGTGTTGCAGAATTCCAAAATAGAATGTTGGGAGTTCTAGAATACCAAGATAAAATGTTGGTGTTGCAGAATTCCAAAATAGAATGTTGGGAGTTCTAGAATTCGAAAATGGAATGTTGGTGTTCTAGAATTACAAAATAGAATGTTGGGAGTTCTAGAATTCCAAAATAGTATGTTGGGAGTTCTAGAATACCAAAATAGAATGTTGGGAGTTATATAATTCCAAAAGAGAATGTTGGGAGTTCTAGAATTCCAAAATAGAATATTGGGGGTTCTAAAATTTCAAAAAAGAATGTTGGTAGTTCTAGAATTCAAAAAAAGAATGTTGGTGTTGCAGAATTCCAAAATAGAATGTTGGGAGTTCTAGAATACTAAAATAGAATGTTGGGAGTTCTAGAATTACAAAATAGAATATTGACAGTTTTAAAATTCCAAAATAGAATGTTGGTAGCTCTAGAATTTCAAAAAGAATGTTGGGAGTTCTAGAATTCCAAAAATAGTATGTTAGGAGTTCTAGAATACTAAAATAGAATGTTGGGAGTTCTAGAATACCAAGGTAAAATGTTGGTGTTGCAGAATTCCAAATTAGAATGTTGGTAGTTCTAGAATTCCAAAATATAATGTTGGTGTTGCAGAATTCTAAAATAGAATGTTGGGAGTTCTAGAATTCGAAAATGGAATGTTGGATGTTCTAGAATTCCAAAATAGAATGTTGGGAGTTCTAGAATTCCAAAATTGTTTGTTGGGAGTTCTAGAATACCAAAATAGAATGTTGGGAGTTCTAGAATTCCAAAATAGTCTGTTAGGAGTTCTAGAATACTAAAATAGAATGTTGGGAGTTCTAGAATTCCAAAATAGAATATTGGGAGTTCTAGAATTCCAAAATAGAATATTGCGAGTTCTAGAATTCCAAAATAGAATGTTGGGAGTTCTAGAATTCCAAAATAGAATGTTTGGAGTTCTAGAATACCAAGATATAATGTTGGTGTTGCAGAATTCCAAAATAGAATGTTGAGAGTTCTAGAATACCAAAATATAATGTTGGGAGTTCTAGAATTCCAAAATAGAATATTGGGAGTTCTAGAAGTCCAAGATAGAATGTTGGGAGTTCTAGAATTCCTATATAGAATGTTGAGAGTTCTAGAATTCGAAAATGGAATGTTGGTGTTCTAGAATTCCAAAATACAATGTTAGGAGTTCTAGATTTCCAAAAAAGAATGTAGGGAGTTCTAGAATTCCAAAATAGAGTGTTGGTGTTGCAGAATTCCAAAATAGAATGTTGGGAGTTCTAGAATACTAAAATAGAATGTTGGGAGTTCTATAATTCCAAAATAGAATGTTGGGAGTTCTAGAATTCCAAAATAGAATGTTAGGAGTTCTAGAATTCCAAGATAGAATGTTGGTGTTGCAGAATTCCAAAATAGAATGTTGGGAGTTCTAGAATACTAAAATAGAATGTTGGGAGTTCTAGAATTCCAAAATAGAATGTTGGGAGTTCCAGAATTCCAAAATAGAATGTTGAGAGTTCTAGAATTCCAAAATAGAATGTTTGTGTTGCAGAATTCCAAAATAGAATGTTGGTAGTTCTAGAATTCCAAAATAGAATGTTGGGAGTTCTAGAATACCAAGATAAAATGTTGGTGTTGCAGAATTCCAAAATAGAATGTTGGGAGTTCTAGAATTCGAAAATGGAATGTTGGTGTTCTAGAATTACAAAATAGAATGTTGGGAGTTCTAGAATTCCAAAATAGTTTGTTGGGAGTTCTAGAATACCAAAATAGAATGTTGGGAGTTCTAGAATTACAAAATAGAATATTGGGGTTCTAGATTTTTTTTTTTTTTAAAAGAAGAATGTTGGGAGTTCTAGAATTCCAAAATATTCTGTTAAGAGTTCTAGAATACTAAAAATAGAATGTTGGGAGTTCTAGAATTCCAAAATAGAATATTGGGAGTTCTAAAATTTCAAAAAAGAATGTTGGTAGTTCTAGAATTCAAAAAAAGAATGTTGGTGTTGCAGAATTCCAAAATAGAATGTTGGGAGTTCTAGAATACTAAAATAGAATGTTGGGAGTTCTAGAATTACAAAATAGAATATTGACAGTTTTAAAATTCCAAAATAGAATGTTGGTAGCTCTAGAATTTCAAAAAGAATGTTGGGAGTTCTAGAATTCCAAAAATAGTATGTTAGGAGTTCTAGAATACTAAAATAGAATGTTGGGAGTTCTAGAATACCAAGGTAAAATGTTGGTGTTGCAGAATTCCAAATTAGAATGTTGGTAGTTCTAGAATTCCAAAATATAATGTTGGTGTTGCAGAATTCTAAAATAGAATGTTGGGAGTTCTAGAATTCGAAAATGGAATTTGGATGTTCTAGAATTCCAAAATTGTTTGTTGGGAGTTCTAGAATACCAAAATAGAATGTTGGGAGTTCTAGAATTCCAAAATAGTCTGTTAGGAGTTCTAGAATACTAAAATAGAATGTTGGGAGTTCTAGAATTCCAAAATAGAATATTGGGAGTTCTAGAATTCCAAAATAGAATATTGCGAGTTCTAGAATTCCAAAATAGAATGTTGGGAGTTCTAGAATACTAAAATAGAATGTTGGGAGTTCTAGAATTACAAAATAGAATATTGACAGTTTTAAAATTCCAAAATAGAATGTTGGTAGCTCTAGAATTTCAAAAAGAATGTTGGGAGTTCTAGAATTCCAAAAATAGTATGTTAGGAGTTCTAGAATACTAAAATAGAATGTTGGGAGTTCTAGAATACCAAGGTAAAATGTTGGTGTTGCAGAATTCCAAATTAGAATGTTGGTAGTTCTAGAATTCCAAAATATAATGTTGGTGTTGCAGAATTCTAAAATAGAATGTTGGGAGTTCTAGAATTCGAAAATGGAATGTTGGATGTTCTAGAATTCCAAAATAGAATGTTGGGAGTTCTAGAATTCCAAAATTGTTTGTTGGGAGTTCTAGAATACCAAAATAGAATGTTGGGAGTTCTAGAATTCCAAAATAGTCAGTTAGGAGTTCTAGAATACTAAAATAGAATGTTGGGAGTTCTATAATTCCAAAATAGAATGTTGGGAGTTCCAGAATTCCAAAATAGAATGTTGAGAGTTCTAGAATTCCAAAATAGAATGTTTGTGTTGCAGAATTCCAAAATAGAATGTTGGGAGTTCTAGAATTCGAAAATGGAATGTTGGATGTTCTAGAATTCCAAAATAGAATGTTGGGAGTTCTAGAATTCCAAAATTGTTTGTTGGGAGTTCTAGAATACCAAAATAGAATGTTGGGAGTTCTAGAATTCCAAAATAGTCTGTTGGGAGTTCTAGAATACTAAAATAGAATGTTGGGAGTTCTAGAATTCCAAAATAGAATATTGGGAGTTCTAGAATTCCAAAATAGAATATTGCGAGTTCTAGAATTCCAAAATAGAATGTTGGGAGTTCTAGAATACTAAAATAGAATGTTGGGAGTTCTAGAATTACAAAATAGAATATTGACAGTTTTAAAATTCCAAAATAGAATGTTGGTAGCTCTAGAATTTCAAAAAGAATGTTGGGAGTTCTAGAATTCCAAAAATAGTATGTTAGGAGTTCTAGAATACTAAAATAGAATGTTGGGAGTTCTAGAATACCAAGGTAAAATGTTGGTGTTGCAGAATTCCAAATTAGAATGTTGGTAGTTCTAGAATTCCAAAATATAATGTTGGTGTTGCAGAATTCTAAAATAGAATGTTGGGAGTTCTAGAATTCGAAAATGGAATGTTGGATGTTCTAGAATTCCAAAATAGAATGTTGGGAGTTCTAGAATTCCAAAATTGTTTGTTGGGAGTTCTAGAATACCAAAATAGAATGTTGGGAGTTCTAGAATTCCAAAATAGTCAGTTAGGAGTTCTAGAATACTAAAATAGAATGTTGGGAGTTCTAGAATTCCAAAATAGAATATTGGGAGTTCTAGAATTCCAAAATAGAATATTGCGAGTTCTAGAATTCCAAAATAGAATGTTGGGAGTTCTAGAATTCCAAAATAGAATGTTGGGAGTTCTAGAATTCCAAAATAGAATGTTTGGAGTTCTAGAATACCAAGATATAATGTTGGGTATTCTAGAATTCCAAAATAGAATATTGGGAGTTCTAGAAGTCCAAGATAGAATGTTGGGAGTTCTAGAATTCCTATATAGAATGTTGGGAGTTCATGAATTCCACAATAGAATGTTGTTAGTTCTAGAATTCCAAAATAGAATGTTGGGAGTTCTAGAATACTAAAATAGAATGTTGGGAGTTCTATAATTCCAAAATAGAATGTTGGGAGTTCCAGAATTCCAAAATAGAATGTTGAGAGTTCTAGAATTCCAAAATAGAATGTTTGTGTTGCAGAATTCCAAAATAGAATGTTGGGAGTTCTAGAATACCAAGATAAAATGTTGGTGTTGCAGAATTCCAAAATAGAATGTTGGGAGTTCTAGAATTCGAAAATGGAATGTTGGTGTTCTAGAATTCCAAAATAGAATGTTGGGAGTTCTAGAATTCCAAAATAGTATGTTGGGAGTTCTAGAATACCAAAATAGAATGTTGGGAGTTATATAATTCCAAAAGAGAATGTTGGGAGTTCTAGAATTCCAAAATAGAATATTGGGGGTTCTAAAATTTCAAAAAAGAATGTTGGTAGTTCTAGAATTCAAAAAAAGAATGTTGGTGTTGCAGAATTCCAAAATAGAATGTTGGGAGTTCTAGAATACTAAAATAGAATGTTGGGAGTTCTAGAATTACAAAATAGAATATTGACAGTTTTAAAATTCCAAAATAGAATGTTGGTAGCTCTAGAATTTCAAAAAGAATGTTGGGAGTTCTAGAATTCCAAAAATAGTATGTTAGGAGTTCTAGAATACTAAAATAGAATGTTGGGAGTTCTAGAATACCAAGGTAAAATGTTGGTGTTGCAGAATTCCAAATTAGAATGTTGGTAGTTCTAGAATTCCAAAATATAATGTTGGTGTTGCAGAATTATAAAATAGAATGTTGGGAGTTCTAGAATTCGAAAATGGAATGTTGGATGTTCTAGAATTCCAAAATAGAATGTTGGGAGTTCTAGAATTCCAAAATTGTTTGTTGGGAGTTCTAGAATACCAAAATAGAATGTTGGGAGTTCTAGAATTCCAAAATAGTCAGTTAGGAGTTCTAGAATACTAAAATAGAATGTTGGGAGTTCTATAATTCCAAAATAGAATGTTGGGAGTTCCAGAATTCCAAAATAGAATGTTGAGAGTTCTAGAATTCCAAAATAGAATGTTTGTGTTGCAGAATTCCAAAATAGAATGTTGGGAGTTCTAGAATTCGAAAATGGAATGTTGGATGTTCTAGAATTCCAAAATAGAATGTTGGGAGTTCTAGAATTCCAAAATTGTTTGTTGGGAGTTCTAGAATACCAAAATAGAATGTTGGGAGTTCTAGAATTCCAAAATAGTCTGTTGGGAGTTCTAGAATACTAAAATAGAATGTTGGGAGTTCTAGAATTCCAAAATAGAATATTGGGAGTTCTAGAATTCCAAAATAGAATATTGCGAGTTCTAGAATTCCAAAATAGAATGTTGGGAGTTCTAGAATACTAAAATAGAATGTTGGGAGTTCTAGAATTACAAAATAGAATATTGACAGTTTTAAAATTCCAAAATAGAATGTTGGTAGCTCTAGAATTTCAAAAAGAATGTTGGGAGTTCTAGAATTCCAAAAATAGTGTGTTAGGAGTTCTAGAATACTAAAATAGAATGTTGGGAGTTCTAGAATACCAAGGTAAAATGTTGGTGTTGCAGAATTCCAAATTAGAATGTTGGTAGTTCTAGAATTCCAAAATATAATGTTGGTGTTGCAGAATTCTAAAATAGAATGTTGGGAGTTCTAGAATGCGAAAATGGAATGTTGGATGTTCTAGAATTCCAAAATAGAATGTTGGGAGTTCTAGAATTCCAAAATTGTTTGTTGGGAGTTCTAGAATACCAAAATAGAATGTTGGGAGTTCTAGAATTCCAAAATAGTCAGTTAGGAGTTCTAGAATACTAAAATAGAATGTTGGGAGTTCTAGAATTCCAAAATAGAATATTGGGAGTTCTAGAATTCCAAAATAGAATATTGCGAGTTCTAGAATTCCAAAATAGAATGTTGGGAGTTCTAGAATTCCAAAATAGAATGTTGGGAGTTCTAGAATTCCAAAATAGAATGTTTGGAGTTCTAGAATACCAAGATATAATGTTGGTGTTGCAGAATTCCAAAATAGAATGTTGAGAGTTCTAGAATACCAAAATATAATGTTGGGTATTCTAGAATTCCAAAATAGAATATTGGGAGTTCTAGAAGTCCAAGATAGAATGTTGGGAGTTCTAGAATTCCTATATAGAATGTTGGGAGTTCATGAATTCCACAATATAATGTTGTTATTTCTAGAATTCCAAAATAGAATGTTGGGAGTTCTAGAATACTAAAATAGAATGTTGGGAGTTCTATAATTCCAAAATAGAATGTTGGGAGTTCCAGAATTCCAAAATAGAATGTTGAGAGTTCTAGAATTCCAAAATAGAATGTTTGTGTTGCAGAATTCCAAAATAGAATGTTGGGAGTTCTAGAATACCAAGATAAAATGTTGGTGTTGCAGAATTCCAAAATAGAATGTTGGGAGTTCTAGAATTCGAAAATGGAATGTTGGTGTTCTAGAATTACAAAATAGAATGTTGGGAGTTCTAGAATTCCAAAATAGTATGTTGGGAGTTCTAGAATACCAAAATAGAATGTTGGGAGTTATATAATTCCAAAAGAGAATGTTGGGAGTTCTAGAATTCCAAAATAGAATATTGGGGTTCTAAAATTTCAAAAAAGAATGTTGGTGTTGCAGAATTCCAAAATAGAATGTTGGGAGTTCTAGAATACTAAAATAGAATGTTGGGAGTTCTAGAATTACAAAATAGAATATTGACAGTTTTAAAATTCCAAAATAGAATGTTGGTAGCTCTAGAATTTCAAAAAGAATGTTGGGAGTTCTAGAATTCCAAAAATAGTATGTTAGGAGTTCTAGAATACTAAAATAGAATGTTGGGAGTTCTAGAATACCAAGGTAAAATGTTGGTGTTGCAGAATTCCAAATTAGAATGTTGGTAGTTCTAGAATTCCAAAATATAATGTTGGTGTTGCAGAATTCTAAAATAGAATGTTGGGAGTTCTAGAATTCGAAAATGGAATGTTGGATGTTCTAGAATTCCAAAATAGAATGTTGGGAGTTCTAGAATTCCAAAATTGTTTGTTGGGAGTTCTAGAATACCAAAATAGAATGTTGGGAGTTCTAGAATGCCAAAATAGTCTGTTAGGAGTTCTAGAATACTAAAATAGAATGTTGGGAGTTCTAGAATTCCAAAATAGAATATTGGGAGTTCTAGAATTCCAAAATAGAATATTGCGAGTTCTAGAATTCCAAAATAGAATGTTGGGAGTTCTAGAATACTAAAATAGAATGTTGGGAGTTCTAGAATTACAAAATAGAATATTGACAGTTTTAAAATTCCAAAATAGAATGTTGGTAGCTCTAGAATTTCAAAAAGAATGTTGGGAGTTCTAGAATTCCAAAAATAGTCAGTTAGGAGTTCTAGAATACTAAAATAGAATGTTGGGAGTTCTAGAATTCCAATATAGAATATTGGGAGTTCTAGAATTCCAAAATAGAATATTGCGAGTTCTAGAATTCCAAAATAGAATGTTGGGAGTTCTAGAATTCCAAAATAGAATGTTTGGAGTTCTAGAATACCAAGATATAATGTTGGTGTTGCAGAATTCCAAAATAGAATGTTGAGAGTTCTAGAATACCAAAATATAATGTTGGGAGTTCTAGAATTCCAAAATAGAATATTGGGAGTTCTAGAAGTCCAAGATAGAATGTTGGGAGTTCTAGAATTCCTATATAGAATGTTGGGAGTTCATGAATTCCACAATAGAATGTTGTTAGTTCTAGAATTCCAAAATAGAATGTTGGGAGTTCTAGAATACTAAATTAGAATGTTGGGAGTTCTATAATTCCAAAATAGAATGTTGGGAGTTCCAGAATTCCAAAATAGAATGTTGAGAGTTCTAGAATTCCAAAATAGAATGTTTGTGTTGCAGAATTCCAAAATAGAATGTTGGGAGTTCTAGAATACCAAGATAAAATGTTGGTGTTGCAGAATTCCAAAATAGAATGTTGGGAGTTCTAGAATTCGAAAATGGAATGTTGGTGTTCTAGAATTACAAAATAGAATGTTGGGAGTTCTAGAATTCCAAAATAGAATGTTGAGAGTTCTAGAATTCGAAAATGGAATGTTGGTGTTCTAGAATTCCAAAATAGAATGTTGGGAGTTCTAGAATTCGAAAATGGAATGTTGGTGTTCTAGAATTACAAAATAGAATGTTGGGAGTTCTAGAATTCCAAAATAGAATGTTGAGAGTTCTAGAATTCGAAAATGGAATGTTGGTGTTCTAGAATTACAAAATAGAATGTTGGGAGTTCTAGAATTCCAAAATAGTATGTTGGGAGTTCTAGAATACCAAAATAGAATGTTGGGAGTTATATAATTCCAAAAGAGAATGTTGGGAGTTCTAGAATTCCAAAATAGAATATTGGGGGTTCTAAAATTTCAAAAAAGAATGTTGGTAGTTCTAGAATTCAAAAAAAGAATGTTGGTGTTGCAGAATTCCAAAATAGAATGTTGGGAGTTCTAGAATACTAAAATAGAATGTTGGGAGTTCTAGAATTACAAAATAGAATATTGACAGTTTTAAAATTCCAAAATAGAATGTTGGTAGCTCTAGAATTTCTAAAAGAATGTTGGGAGTTCTAGAATTCCAAAAATAGTATGTTAGGAGTTCTAGAATACTAAAATAGAATGTTGGGAGTTCTAGAATACCAAGGTAAAATGTTGGTGTTGCAGAATTCCAAATTAGAATGTTGGTAGTTCTAGAATTCCAAAATATAATGTTGGTGTTGCAGAATTCTAAAATAGAATGTTGGGAGTTCTAGAATTCGAAAATGGAATGTTGGATGTTCTAGAATTCCAAAATAGAATGTTGGGAGTTCTAGAATTCCAAAATTGTTTGTTGGGAGTTCTAGAATACCAAAATAGAATGTTGGGAGTTCTAGAATTCCAAAATAGTCTGTTAGGAGTTCTAGAATACTAAAATAGAATGTTGGGAGTTCTAGAATTCCAAAATAGAATATTGGGAGTTCTAGAATTCCAAAATAGAATATTGCGAGTTCTAGAATTCCAAAATAGAATGTTGGGAGTTCTAGAATTCCAAAATAGAATGTTTGGAGTTCTAGAATACCAAGATATAATGTTGGTGTTGCAGAATTCCAAAATAGAATGTTGAGAGTTCTAGATTACCAAAATATAATGTTGGGAGTTCTAGAATTCCAAAATAGAATATTGGGAGTTCTAGAAGTCCAAGATAGAATGTTGGGAGTTCTAGAATTCCTATATAGAATGTTGAGAGTTCTAGAATTCGAAAATGGAATGTTGGTGTTCTAGAATTCCAAAATACAATGTTAGGAGTTCTAGATTTCCAAAAAAGAATGTAGGGAGTTCTAGAATTCCAAAATAGAATGTTGGTGTTGCAAAATTCCAAAATAGAATGTTGGGAGTTCTAGAATACTAAAATAGAATGTTGGGAGTTCTATAATTCCAAAATAGAATGTTGGGAGTTCTAGAATTCCAAAATAGAATGTTAGGAGTTCTAGAATTCCAAGATAGAATGTTGGTGTTGCAGAATTCCAAAATAGAATGTTGGGAGTTCTAGAATACTAAAATAGAATGTTGGGAGTTCTAGAATTCCAAAATAGAATGTTGGGAGTTCTAGAATACTAAAATAGAATGTTGGGAGTTCTAGAATTACAAAATAGAATATTGACAGTTTTAAAATTCCAAAATAGAATGTTGGTAGCTCTAGAATTTCAAAAAGAATGTTGGGAGTTCTAGAATTCCAAAAATAGTATGTTAGGAGTTCTAGAATACTAAAATAGAATGTTGGGAGTTCTAGAATACCAAGGTAAAATGTTGGTGTTGCAGAATTCCAAATTAGAATGTTGGTAGTTCTAGAATTCCAAAATATAATGTTGGTGTTGCAGAATTCTAAAATAGAATGTTGGGAGTTCTAGAATTCGAAAATGGAATGTTGGATGTTCTAGAATTCCAAAATAGAATGTTGGGAGTTCTAGAATTCCAAAATTGTTTGTTGGGAGTTCTAGAATACCAAAATAGAATGTTGGGAGTTCTAGAATTCCAAAATAGTCAGTTAGGAGTTCTAGAATACTAAAATAGAATGTTGGGAGTTCTAGAATTCCAAAATAGAATATTGGGAGTTCTAGAATTCCAAAATAGAATATTGCGAGTTCTAGAATTCCAAAATAGAATGTTGGGAGTTCTAGAATTCCAAAATAGAATGTTTGGAGTTCTAGAATACCAAGATATAATGTTGGTGTTGCAGAATTCCAAAATAGAATGTTGAGAGTTCTAGAATACCAAAATATAATGTTGGGAGTTCTAGAATTCCAAAATAGAATATTGGGAGTTCTAGAAGTCCAAGATAGAATGTTGGGAGTTCTAGAATTCCTATATAGAATGTTGGGAGTTCATGAATTCCACAATAGAATGTTGTTAGTTCTAGAATTCCAAAATAGAATGTTGGGAGTTCTAGAATACTAAAATAGAAAGTTGGGAGTTCTATAATTCCAAAATAGAATGTTGGGAGTTCCAGAATTCCAAAATAGAATGTTGAGAGTTCTAGAATTCCAAAATAGAATGTTTGTGTTGCAGAATTCCAAAATAGAATGTTGGGAGTTCGAGAATACCAAGATAAAATGTTGGTGTTGCAGAATTCCAAAATAGAATGTTGTGAGTTCTAGAATTCGAAAATGGAATGTTGGTGTTCTAGAATTACAAAATAGAATGTTGGGAGTTCTAGAATTCCAAAATAGTATGTTGGGAGTTCTAGAATACCAAAATAGAATGTTGGGAGTTATATAATTCCAAAAGAGAATGTTGGGAGTTCTAGAATTCCAAAATAGAATATTGGGGGTTCTAAAATTTCAAAAAAGAATGTTGGTAGTTCTAGAATTCAAAAAAAGAATGTTGGTGTTGCAGAATTCCAAAATAGAATGTTGGGAGTTCTAGAATACTAAAATAGAATGTTGGGAGTTCTAGAATTACAAAATAGAATATTGACAGTTTTAAAATTCCAAAATAGAATGTTGGTAGCTCTAGAATTTCAAAAAGAATGTTGGGAGTTCTAGAATTCCAAAAATAGTATGTTAGGAGTTCTAGAATACTAAAATAGAATGTTGGGAGTTCTAGAATACCAAGGTAAAATGTTGGTGTTGCAGAATTCCAAATTAGAATGTTGGTAGTTCTAGAATTCCAAAATATAATGTTGGTGTTGCAGAATTCTAAAATAGAATGTTGGGAGTTCTAGAATTCGAAAATGGAATGTTGGATGTTCTAGAATTCCAAAATAGAATGTTGGGAGTTCTAGAATTCCAAAATTGTTTGTTGGGAGTTCTAGAATACCAAAATAGAATGTTGGGAGTTCTAGAATTCCAAAATAGTCAGTTAGGAGTTCTAGAATTCCAAAATAGAATGTTGAGAGTTCTAGAATACCAAAATATAATGTTGGGTATTCTAGAATTCCAAAATAGAATATTGGGAGTTCTAGAAGTCCAAGATAGAATGTTGGGAGTTCTAGAATTCCTATATAGAATGTTGGGAGTTCATGAATTCCACAATAGAATGTTGTTAGTTCTAGAATTCCAAAATAGAATGTTGGGAGTTCTAGAATACTAAAATAGAATGTTGGGAGTTCTATAATTCCAAAATAGAATGTTGGGAGTTCCAGAATTCCAAAATAGAATGTTGAGAGTTCTAGAATTCCAAAATAGAATGTTTGTGTTGCAGAATTCCAAAATAGAATGTTGGGAGTTCTAGAATACCAAGATAAAATGTTGGTGTTGCAGAATTCCAAAATAGAATGTTGGGAGTTCTAGAATTCGAAAATGGAATGTTGGTGTTCTAGAATTACAAAATAGAATGTTGGGAGTTCTAGAATTCCAAAATAGTATGTTGGGAGTTCTAGAATACCAAAATAGAATGTTGGGAGTTATATAATTCCAAAAGAGAATGTTGGGAGTTCTAGAATTCCAAAATAGAATATTGGGGGTTCTAAAATTTCAAAAAAGAATGTTGGTAGTTCTAGAATTCAAAAAAAGAATGTTGGTGTTGCAGAATTCCAAAATAGAATGTTGGGAGTTCTAGAATACTAAAATAGAATGTTGGGAGTTCTAGAATTACAAAATAGAATATTGACAGTTTTAAAATTCCAAAATAGAATGTTGGTAGCTCTAGAATTTCAAAAAGAATGTTGGGAGTTCTAGAATTCCAAAAATAGTATGTTAGGAGTTCTAGAATACTAAAATAGAATGTTGGGAGTTCTAGAATACCAAGGTAAAATGTTGGTGTTGCAGAATTCCAAATTAGAATGTTGGTAGTTCTAGAATTCCAAAATATAATGTTGGTGTTGCAGAATTCTAAAATAGAATGTTGGGAGTTCTAGAATTCGAAAATGGAATGTTGGATGTTCTAGAATTCCAAAATAGAATGTTGGGAGTTCTAGAATTCCAAAATTGTTTGTTGGGAGTTCTAGAATACCAAAATAGAATGTTGGGAGTTCTAGAATTCCAAAATAGTCTGTTAGGAGTTCTAGAATACTAAAATAGAATGTTGGGAGTTCTAGAATTCCAAAATAGAATATTGGGAGTTCTAGAATTCCAAAATAGAATATTACGAGTTCTAGAATTCCAAAATAGAATGTTGGGAGTTCTAGAATACTAAAATAGAATGTTGGGAGTTCTATAATTCCAAAATAGAATGTTGGGAGTTCTAGAATTCCAAAATAGAATGTTAGGAGTTCTAGAATTCCAAGATAGAATGTTGGTGTTGCAGAATTCCAAAATAGAATGTTGGGAGTTCTAGAATACTAAAATAGAATGTTGGGAGTTCTAGAATTCCAAAATAGAATGTTGGGAGTTCTAGAATACTAAAATAGAATGTTGGGAGTTCTAGAATTACAAAATAGAATATTGACAGTTTTAAAATTCCAAAATAGAATGTTGGTAGCTCTAGAATTTCAAAAAGAATGTTGGGAGTTCTAGAATTCCAAAATAGAATGTTAGGAGTTCTAGAATTCCAAGATAGAATGTTGGTGTTGCATAATTCCAAAATAGAATGTTGGGAGTTCTAGAATACTAAAATAGTATGTTAGGAGTTCTAGAATACTAAAATAGAATGTTGGGAGTTCTAGAATACCAAGGTAAAATGTTGGTGTTGCAGAATTCCAAATTAGAATGTTGGTAGTTCTAGAATTCCAAAATATAATGTTGGTGTTGCAGAATTCTAAAATAGAATGTTGGGAGTTCTAGAATTCGAAAATGGAATGTTGGATGTTCTAGAATTCCAAAATAGAATGTTGGGAGTTCTAGAATTCCAAAATTGTTTGTTGGGAGTTCTAGAATACCAAAATAGAATGTTGGGAGTTCTAGAATTCCAAAATAGTCAGTTAGGAGTTCTAGAATACTAAAATAGAATGTTGGGAGTTCTAGAATTCCAAAATAGAATATTGGGAGTTCTAGAATTCCAAAATAGAATATTGCGAGTTCTAGAATTCCAAAATAGAATGTTGGGAGTTCTAGAATTCCAAAATAGAATGTTTGGAGTTCTAGAATACCAAGATATAATGTTGGTGTTGCAGAATTCCAAAATAGAATGTTGAGAGTTCTAGAATACCAAAATATAATGTTGGGAGTTCTAGAATTCCAAAATAGAATATTGGGAGTTCTAGAAGTCCAAGATAGAATGTTGGGAGTTCTAGAATTCCTATATAGAATGTTGGGAGTTCATGAATTTCACAATAGAATGTTGTTAGTTCTAGAATTCCAAAATAGAATGTTGGGAGTTCTAGAATACTAAAATAGAATGTTGGGAGTTCTAGAATTCCAAAATTGTTTGTTGGGAGTTCTAGAATACCAAAATAGAATGTTGGGAGTTCTAGAATTCCAAAATAGTCAGTTAGGAGTTCTAGAATTCCAAAATAGAATGTTGAGAGTTCTAGAATACCAAAATATAATGTTGGGTATTCTAGAATTCCAAAATAGAATATTGGGAGTTCTAGAAGTCCAAGATAGAATGTTGGGAGTTCTAGAATTCCTATATAGAATGTTGGGAGTTCATGAATTCCACAATAGAATGTTGTTAGTTCTAGAATTCCAAAATAGAATGTTGGGAGTTCTAGAATACTAAAATAGAATGTTGGGAGTTCTATAATTCCAAAATAGAATGTTGGGAGTTCCAGAATTCCAAAATAGAATGTTGAGAGTTCTAGAATTCCAAAATAGAATGTTTGTGTTGCAGAATTCCAAAATAGAATGTTGGGAGTTCTAGAATACCAAGATAAAATGTTGGTGTTGCAGAATTCCAAAATAGAATGTTGGGAGTTCTAGAATTCGAAAATGGAATGTTGGTGTTCTAGAATTACAAAATAGAATGTTGGGAGTTCTAGAATTCCAAAATAGTATGTTGGGAGTTCTAGAATACCAAAATAGAATGTTGGGAGTTATATAATTCCAAAAGAGAATGTTGGGAGTTCTAGAATTCCAAAATAGAATATTGGGGGTTCTAAAATTTCAAAAAAGAATGTTGGTAGTTCTAGAATTCAAAAAAAGAATGTTGGTGTTGCAGAATTCCAAAATAGAATGTTGGGAGTTCTAGAATACTAAAATAGAATGTTGGGAGTTCTAGAATTACAAAATAGAATATTGACAGTTTTAAAATTCCAAAATAGAATGTTGGTAGCTCTAGAATTTCAAAAAGAATGTTGGGAGTTCTAGAATTCCAAAAATAGTATGTTAGGAGTTCTAGAATACTAAAATAGAATGTTGGGAGTTCTAGAATACCAAGGTAAAATGTTGGTGTTGCAGAATTCCAAATTAGAATGTTGGTAGTTCTAGAATTCCAAAATATAATGTTGGTGTTGCAGAATTCTAAAATAGAATGTTGGGAGTTCTAGAATTCGAAAATGGAATGTTGGATGTTCTAGAATTCCAAAATAGAATGTTGGGAGTTCTAGAATTCCAAAATTGTTTGTTGGGAGTTCTAGAATACCAAAATAGAATGTTGGGAGTTCTAGAATTCCAAAATAGTCTGTTAGGAGTTCTAGAATACTAAAATAGAATGTTGGGAGTTCTAGAATTCCAAAATAGAATATTGGGAGTTCTAGAATTCCAAAATAGAATATTGCGAGTTCTAGAATTCCAAAATAGAATGTTGGGAGTTCTAGAATACTAAAATAGAATGTTGGGAGTTCTAGAATTACAAAATAGAATATTGACAGTTTTAAAATTCCAAAATAGAATGTTGGTAGCTCTAGAATTTCAAAAAGAATGTTGGGAGTTCTAGAATTCCAAAAATAGTATGTTAGGAGTTCTAGAATACTAAAATAGAATGTTGGGAGTTCTAGAATACCAAGGTAAAATGTTGGTGTTGCAGAATTCCAAATTAGAATGTTGGTAGTTCTAGAATTCCAAAATATAATGTTGGTGTTGCAGAATTCTAAAATAGAATGTTGGGAGTTCTAGAATTCGAAAATGGAATGTTGGATGTTCTAGAATTCCAAAATAGAATGTTGGGAGTTCTAGAATTCCAAAATTGTTTGTTGGGAGTTCTAGAATACTAAAATAGAATGTTGGGAGTTCTAGAATTCCAAAATAGTCAGTTAGGAGTTCTAGAATACTAAAATAGAATGTTGGGAGTTCTAGAATTCCAATATAGAATATTGGGAGTTCTAGAATTCCAAAATAGAATATTGCGAGTTCTAGAATTCCAAAATAGAATGTTGGGAGTTCTAGAATTCCAAAATAGAATGTTTGGAGTTCTAGAATACCAAGATATAATGTTGGTGTTGCAGAATTCCAAAATAGAATGTTGAGAGTTCTAGAATACCAAAATATAATGTTGGGAGTTCTAGAATTCCAAAATAGAATATTGGGAGTTCTAGAAGTCCAAGATAGAATGTTGGGAGTTCTAGAATTCCTATATAGAATGTTGGGAGTTCATGAATTCCACAATAGAATGTTGTTAGTTCTAGAATTCCAAAATAGAATGTTGGGAGTTCTAGAATACCAAGATATAATGTTGGTGTTGCAGAATTCCAAAATAGAATGTTGAGAGTTCTAGAATACCAAAATATAATGTTGGGAGTTCTAGAATTCCAAAATAGAATATTGGGAGTTCTAGAAGTCCAAGATAGAATGTTGGGAGTTCTAGAATTCCTATATAGTATGTTGGGAGTTCTAGAATACCAAAATAGAATGTTGGGAGTTATATAATTCCAAAAGAGAATGTTGGGAGTTCTAGAATACCAAAATATAATGTTGGGTATTCTAGAATTCCAAAATAGAATATTGGGAGTTCTAGAAGTCCAAGATAGAATGTTGGGAGTTCTAGAATTCCTATATAGAATGTTGGGAGTTCATGAATTCCACAATAGAATGTTGTTAGTTCTAGAATTCCAAAATAGAATGTTGGGAGTTCTAGAATACTAAAATAGAATGTTGGGAGTTCTATAATTCCAAAATAGAATGTTGGGAGTTCCAGAATTCCAAAATAGAATGTTGAGAGTTCTAGAATTCCAAAATAGAATGTTTGTGTTGCAGAATTCCAAAATAGAATGTTGGGAGTTCTAGAATACCAAGATAAAATGTTGGTGTTGCAGAATTCCAAAATAGAATGTTGGGAGTTCTAGAATTCGAAAATGGAATGTTGGTGTTCTAGAAATACAAAATAGAATGTTGGGAGTTCTAGAATTCCAAAATAGTATGTTGGGAGTTCTAGAATACCAAAATAGAATGTTGGGAGTTATATAATTCCAAAAGAGAATGTTGGGAGTTCTAGAATTCCAAAATAGAATATTGGGGGTTCTAAAATTTCAAAAAAGAATGTTGGTTGTTCTAGAATTCAAAAAAAGAATGTTGGTGTTGCAGAATTCCAAAATAGAATGTTGGGAGTTCTAGAATACTAAAATAGAATGTTGGGAGTTCTAGAATTACAAAATAGAATATTGACAGTTTTAAAATTCCAAAATAGAATGTTGGTAGCTCTAGAATTTCAAAAAGAATGTTGGGAGTTCTAGAATTCCAAAAATAGTATGTTAGGAGTTCTAGAATACTAAAATAGAATGTTGGGAGTTCTAGAATACCAAGGTAAAATGTTGGTGTTGCAGAATTCCAAATTAGAATGTTGGTAGTTCTAGAATTCCAAAATATAATGTTGGTGTTGCAGAATTCTAAAATAGAATGTTGGGAGTTCTAGAATTCGAAAATGGAATGTTGGATGTTCTAGAATTCCAAAATAGAATGTTGGGAGTTCTAGAATTCCAAAATTGTTTGTTGGGAGTTCTAGAATACCAAAATAGAATGTTGGGAGTTCTAGAATTCCAAAATAGTCTGTTAGGAGTTCTAGAATACTAAAATAGAATGTTGGGAGTTCTAGAATTCCAAAATAGAATATTGGGAGTTCTAGAATTCCAAAATAGAATATTGCGAGTTCTAGAATTCCAAAATAGAATGTTGGGAGTTCTAGAATACTAAAATAGAATGTTGGGAGTTCTATAATTCCAAAATAGAATGTTGGGAGTTCTAGAATTCCAAAATAGAATGTTAGGAGTTCTAGAATTCCAAGATAGAATGTTGGTGTTGCAGAATTCCAAAATAGAATGTTGGGAGTTCTAGAATACTAAAATAGAATGTTGGGAGTTCTAGAATTCCAAAATAGAATGTTGGGAGTTCTAGAATACTAAAATAGAATGTTGGGAGTTCTAGAATTACAAAATAGAATATTGACAGTTTTAAAATTCCAAAATAGAATGTTGGTAGCTCTAGAATTTCAAAAAGAATGTTGGGAGTTCTAGAATTCCAAAATAGAATGTTAGGAGTTCTAGAATTCCAAGATAGAATGTTGGTGTTGCAGAATTCCAAAATAGAATGTTGGGAGTTCTAGAATACTAAAATAGTATGTTAGGAGTTCTAGAATACTAAAATAGAATGTTGGGAGTTCTAGAATACCAAGGTAAAATGTTGGTGTTGCAGAATGCCAAATTAGAATGTTGGTAGTTCTAGAATTCCAAAATATAATGTTGGTGTTGCAGAATTCTAAAATAGAATGTTGGGAGTTCTAGAATTCGAAAATGGAATGTTGGATGTTCTAGAATTCCAAAATAGAATGTTGGGAGTTCTAGAATTCCAAAATTGTTTGTTGGGAGTTCTAGAATACCAAAATAGAATGTTGGGAGTTCTAGAATTCCAAAATAGTCAGTTAGGAGTTCTAGAATACTAAAATAGAATGTTGGGAGTTCTAGAATTCCAAAATAGAATATTGGGAGTTCTAGAATTCCAAAATAGAATATTGCGAGTTCTAGAATTCCAAAATAGAATGTTGGGAGTTCTAGAATTCCAAAATAGAATGTTTGGAGTTCTAGAATACCAAGATATAATGTTGGTGTTGCAGAATTCCAAAATAGAATGTTGAGAGTTCTAGAATACCAAAATATAATGTTGGGAGTTCTAGAATTCCAAAATAGAATATTGGGAGTTCTAGAAGTCCAAGATAGAATGTTGGGAGTTCTAGAATTCCTATATAGAATGTTGGGAGTTCATGAATTCCACAATAGAATGTTGTTAGTTCTAGAATTCCAAAATAGAATGTTGGGAGTTCTAGAATACTAAAATAGAATGTTGGGAGTTCTATAATTCCAAAATAGAATGTTGGGAGTTCCAGAATTCCAAAATAGAATGTGGAGAGTTCTAGAATTCCAAAATAGAATGTTTGTGTGGCAGAATTCCAAAATAGAATGTTGGGAGTTCGAGAATACCAAGATAAAATGTTGGTGTTGCAGAATTCCAAAATAGAATGTTGTGAGTTCTAGAATTCGAAAATGGAATGTTGGTGTTCTAGAATTACAAAATAGAATGTTGGGAGTTCTAGAATTCCAAAATAGTATGTTGGGAGTTCTAGAATACCAAAATAGAATGTTGGGAGTTATATAATTCCAAAAGAGAATGTTGGGAGTTCTAGAATTCCAAAATAGAATATTGGGGGTTCTAAAATTTCAAAAAAGAATGTTGGTAGTTCTAGAATTCAAAAAAAGAATGTTGGTGTTGCAGAATTCCAAAATAGAATGTTGGGAGTTCTAGAATACTAAAATAGAATGTTGGGAGTTCTAGAATTACAAAATAGAATATTGACAGTTTTAAAATTCCAAAATAGAATGTTGGTAGCTCTAGAATTTCAAAAAGAATGTTGGGAGTTCTAGAATTCCAAAAATAGTATGTTAGGAGTTCTAGAATACTAAAATAGAATGTTGGGAGTTCTAGAATACCAAGGTAAAATGTTGGTGTTGCAGAATTCCAAATTAGAATGTTGGTAGTTCTAGAATTCCAAAATATAATGTTGGTGTTGCAGAATTCTAAAATAGAATGTTGGGAGTTCTAGAATTCGAAAATGGAATGTTGGATGTTCTAGAATTCCAAAATAGAATGTTGGGAGTTCTAGAATTCCAAAATTGTTTGTTGGGAGTTCTAGAATACCAAAATAGAATGTTGGGAGTTCTAGAATTCCAAAATAGTCTGTTAGGAGTTCTAGAATACTAAAATAGAATGTTGGGAGTTCTAGAATTCCAAAATAGAATATTGGGAGTTCTAGAATTCCAAAATAGAATATTGCGAGTTCTAGAATTCCAAAATAGAATGTTGGGAGTTCTAGAATACTAAAATAGAATGTTGGGAGTTCTAGAATTACAAAATAGAATATTGACAGTTTTAAAATTCCAAAATAGAATGTTGGTAGCTCTAGAATTTCAAAAAGAATGTTGGGAGTTCTAGAATTCCAAAAATAGTATGTTAGGAGTTCTAGAATACTAAAATAGAATGTTGGGAGTTCTAGAATACCAAAATAGAATGTTGGGAGTTCTAGAATTCCAAAATAGTCAGTTAGGAGTTCTATAATTCCAAAATAGAATGTTGAGAGTTCTAGAATACCAAAATATAATGTTGGGTATTCTAGAATTCCAAAATAGAATATTGGGAGTTCTAGAAGTCCAAGATAGAATGTTGGGAGTTCTAGAATTCCTATATAAAATGTTGGGAGTTCATGAATTCCACAATAGAATGTTGTTAGTTCTAGAATTCCAAAATAGAATGTTGGGAGTTCTAGAATACTAAAATAGAATGTTGGGAGTTCTATAATTCCAAAATAGAATGTTGGGAGTTCCAGAATTCCAAAATAGAATGTTGAGAGTTCTAGAATTCCAAAATAGAATGTTGTTAGTTTTAGAATACCAAGATAAAATGTTGGTGTTGCAGAATTCCAAAATAGAATGTTGGGAGTTCTAGAATTCGAAAATGGAATGTTGGTGTTCTAGAATTACAAAATAGAATGTTGGGAGTTCTAGAATTCCAAAATAGTATGTTGGGAGTTCTAGAATACCAAAATAGAATGTTGGGAGTTATATAATTCCAAAAGAGAATGTTGGGAGTTCTAGAATTCCAAAATAGAATATTGGGGGTTCTAAAATTTCAAAAAAGAATGTTGGTAGTTCTAGAATTCAAAAAAAGAATGTTGGTGTTGCAGAATTCCAAAATAGAATGTTGGGAGTTCTAGAATACTAAAATAGAATGTTGGGAGTTCTAGAATTACAAAATAGAATATTGACAGTTTTAAAATTCCAAAATAGAATGTTGGTAGCTCTAGAATTTCAAAAAGAATGTTGGGAGTTCTAGAATTCCAAAAATAGTATGTTAGGAGTTCTAGAATACTAAAATAGAATGTTGGGAGTTCTAGAATACCAAGGTAAAATGTTGGTGTTGCAGAATTCCAAATTAGAATGTTGGTAGTTCTAGAATTCCAAAATATAATGTTGGTGTTGCAGAATTCTAAAATAGAATGTTGGGAGTTCTAGAATTCGAAAATGGAATGTTGGATGTTCTAGAATTCCAAAATAGAATGTTGGGAGTTCTAGAATTCCAAAATTGTTTGTTGGGAGTTCTAGAATACCAAAATAGAATGTTGGGAGTTCTAGAATTCCAAAATAGTCTGTTAGGAGTTCTAGAATACTAAAATAGAATGTTGGGAGTTCTAGAATTCCAAAATAGAATATTGGGAGTTCTAGAATTCCAAAATAGAATATTGCGAGTTCTAGAATTCCAAAATAGAATGTTGGGAGTTCTAGAATACTAAAATAGAATGTTGGGAGTTCTAGAATTACAAAATAGAATATTGACAGTTTTAAAATTCCAAAATAGAATGTTGGTAGCTCTAGAATTTCAAAAAGAATGTTGGGAGTTCTAGAATTCCAAAAATAGTATGTTAGGAGTTCTAGAATACTAAAATAGAATGTTGGGAGTTCTAGAATACCAAGGTAAAATGTTGGTGTTGCAGAATTCCAAATTAGAATGTTGGTAGTTCTAGAATTCCAAAATATAATGTTGGTGTTGCAGAATTCTAAAATAGAATGTTGGGAGTTCTAGAATTCGAAAATGGAATGTTGGATGTTCTAGAATTCCAAAATAGAATGTTGGGAGTTCTAGAATTCCAAAATTGTTTGTTGGGAGTTCTAGAATACTAAAATAGAATGTTGGGAGTTCTAGAATTCCAAAATAGTCAGTTAGGAGTTCTAGAATACTAAAATAGAATGTTGGGAGTTCTAGAATTCCAATATAGAATATTGGGAGTTCTAGAATTCCAAAATAGAATATTGCGAGTTCTAGAATTCCAAAATAGAATGTTGGGAGTTCTAGAATTCCAAAATAGAATGTTTGGAGTTCTAGAATACCAAGATATAATGTTGGTGTTGCAGAATTCCAAAATAGAATGTTGAGAGTTCTAGAATACCAAAATATAATGTTGGGAGTTCTAGAATTCCAAAATAGAATATTGGGAGTTCTAGAAGTCCAAGATAGAATGTTGGGAGTTCTAGAATTCCTATATAGAATGTTGGGAGTTCATGAATTCCACAATAGAATGTTGTTAGTTCTAGAATTCCAAAATAGAATGTTGGGAGTTCTAGAATACCAAGATATAATGTTGGTGTTGCAGAATTCCAAAATAGAATGTTGAGAGTTCTAGAATACCAAAATATAATGTTGGGAGTTCTAGAATTCCAAAATAGAATATTGAGAGTTCTAGAAGTCCAAGATAGAATGTTGGGAGTTCTAGAATTCCTATATAGAATGTTGGGAGTTCATGAATTCCACAATAGAATGTTGTTAGTTCTAGAATTCCAAAATAGAATGTTGGGAGTTCTAGAATACTAAAATAGAATGTTGGGAGTTCTATAATTCCAAAATAGAATGTTGGGAGTTCCAGAATTCCAAAATAGAATGTTGAGAGTTCTAGAATTCCAAAATAGAATGTTTGTGTTGCAGAATTCCAAAATAGAATGTTGGGAGTTCGAGAATACCAAGATAAAATGTTGGTGTTGCAGAATTCCAAAATAGAATGTTGTGAGTTCTAGAATTCGAAAATGGAATGTTGGTGTTCTAGAATTACAAAATAGAATGTTGGGAGTTCTAGAATTCCAAAATAGTATGTTGGGAGTTCTAGAATACCAAAATAGAATGTTGGGAGTTATATAATTCCAAAAGAGAATGTTGGGAGTTCTAGAATTCCAAAATAGAATATTGGGGGTTCTAAAATGTCAAAAAAGAATGTTGGTATTTCTAGAATTCAAAAAAAGAATGTTGGTGTTGCAGAATTCCAAAATAGAATGTTGGGAGTTCTAGAATACTAAAATAGAATGTTGGGAGTTCTAGAATTACAAAATAGAATATTGACAGTTTTAAAATTCCAAAATAGAATGTTGGTAGCTCTAGAATTTCAAAAAGAATGTTGGGAGTTCTAGAATTCCAAAAATAGTATGTTAGGAGTTCTAGAATACTAAAATAGAATGTTGGGAGTTCTAGAATACCAAGGTAAAATGTTGGTGTTGCAGAATTCCAAATTAGAATGTTGGTAGTTCTAGAATTCCAAAATATAATGTTGGTGTTGCAGAATTCTAAAATAGAATGTTGGGAGTTCTAGAATTCGAAAATGGAATGTTGGATGTTCTAGAATTCCAAAATAGAATGTTGGGAGTTCTAGAATTCCAAAATTGTTTGTTGGGAGTTCTAGAATACCAAAATAGAATGTTGGGAGTTCTAGAATTCCAAAATAGTCAGTTAGGAGTTCTAGAATTCCAAAATAGAATGTTGAGAGTTCTAGAATACCAAAATATAATGTTGGGTATTCTAGAATTCCAAAATAGAATATTGGGAGTTCTAGAAGTCCAAGATAGAATGTTGGGAGTTCTAGAATTCCTATATAGAATGTTGGGAGTTCATGAATTCCACAATAGAATGTTGTTAGTTCTAGAATTCCAAAATAGAATGTTGGGAGTTCTAGAATACTAAAATAGAATGTTGGGAGTTCTATAATTCCAAAATAGAATGTTGAGAGTTCTAGAATACCAAAATATAATGTTGGGTATTCTAGAATTCCAAAATAGAATATTGGGAGTTCTAGAAGTCCAAGATAGAATGTTGGGAGTTCTAGAATTCCTATATAAAATGTTGGGAGTTCATGAATTCCACAATAGAATGTTGTTAGTTCTAGAATTCCAAAATAGAATGTTGGGAGTTCTAGAATACTAAAATAGAATGTTGGGAGTTCTATAATTCCAAAATAGAATGTTGGGAGTTCCAGAATTCCAAAATAGAATGTTGAGAGTTCTAGAATTCCAAAATAGAATGTTGTTAGTTTTAGAATACCAAGATAAAATGTTGGTGTTGCAGAATTCCAAAATAGAATGTTGGGAGTTCTAGAATTCGAAAATGGAATGTTGGTGTTCTAGAATTACAAAATAGAATGTTGGGAGTTCTAGAATTCCAAAATAGTATGTTGGGAGTTCTAGAATACCAAAATAGAATGTTGGGAGTTATATAATTCCAAAAGAGAATGTTGGGAGTTCTAGAATTCCAAAATAGAATATTGGGGGTTCTAAAATTTCAAAAAAGAATGTTGGTAGTTCTAGAATTCAAAAAAAGAATGTTCGTGTTGCAGAATTCCAAAATAGAATGTTGGGAGTTCTAGAATACTAAAATAGAATGTTGGGAGTTCTAGAATTACAAAATAGAATATTGACAGTTTTAAAATTCCAAAATAGAATGTTGGTAGCTCTAGAATTTCAAAAAGAATGTTGGGAGTTCTAGAATTCCAAAAATAGTATGTTAGGAGTTCTAGAATACTAAAATAGAATGTTGGGAGTTCTAGAATACCAAGGTAAAATGTTGGTGTTGCAGAATTCCAAATTAGAATGTTGGTAGTTCTAGAATTCCAAAATATAATGTTGGTGTTGCAGAATTCTAAAATAGAATGTTGGGAGTTCTAGAATTCGAAAATGGAATGTTGGATGTTCTAGAATTCCAAAATAGAATGTTGGGAGTTCTAGAATTCCAAAATTGTTTGTTGGGAGTTCTAGAATACCAAAATAGAATGTTGGGAGTTCTAGAATTCCAAAATAGTCTGTTAGGAGTTCTAGAATACTAAAATAGAATGTTGGGAGTTCTAGAATTCCAAAATAGAATATTGGGAGTTCTAGAATTCCAAAATAGAATATTGCGAGTTCTAGAATTCCAAAATAGAATGTTGGGAGTTCTAGAATACTAAAATAGAATGTTGGGAGTTCTAGAATTACAAAATAGAATATTGACAGTTTTAAAATTCCAAAATAGAATGTTGGTAGCTCTAGAATTTCAAAAAGAATGTTGGGAGTTCTAGAATTCCAAAAATAGTATGTTAGGAGTTCTAGAATACTAAAATAGAATGTTGGGAGTTCTAGAATACCAAGGTAAAATGTTGGTGTTGCAGAATTCCAAATTAGAATGTTGGTAGTTCTAGAATTCCAAAATATAATGTTGGTGTTGCAGAATTCTAAAATAGAATGTTGGGAGTTCTAGAATTCGAAAATGGAATGTTGGATGTTCTAGAATTCCAAAATAGAATGTTGGGAGTTCTAGAATTCCAAAATTGTTTGTTGGGAGTTCTAGAATACTAAAATAGAATGTTGGGAGTTCTAGAATTCCAAAATAGTCAGTTAGGAGTTCTAGAATACTAAAATAGAATGTTGGGAGTTCTAGAATTCCAATATAGAATATTGGGAGTTCTAGAATTCCAAAATAGAATATTGCGAGTTCTAGAATTCCAAAATAGAATGTTGGGAGTTCTAGAATTCCAAAATAGAATGTTTGGAGTTCTAGAATACCAAGATATAATGTTGGTGTTGCAGAATTCCAAAATAGAATGTTGAGAGTTCTAGAATACCAAAATATAATGTTGGGAGTTCTAGAATTCCAAAATAGAATATTGGGAGTTCTAGAAGTCCAAGATAGAATGTTGGGAGTTCTAGAATTCCTATATAGAATGTTGGGAGTTCATGAATTCCACAATAGAATGTTGTTAGTTCTAGAATTCCAAAATAGAATGTTGGGAGTTCTAGAATACCAAGATATAATGTTGGTGTTGCAGAATTCCAAAATAGAATGTTGAGAGTTCTAGAATACCAAAATATAATGTTGGGAGTTCTAGAATTCCAAAATAGAATATTGAGAGTTCTAGAAGTCCAAGATAGAATGTTGGGAGTTCTAGAATTCCTATATAGTATGTTGGGAGTTCATGAATTCCACAATAGAATGTTGTTAGTTCTAGAATTCCAAAATAGAATGTTGGGAGTTCTAGAATACTAAAATAGAATGTTGGGAGTTCTATAATTCCAAAATAGAATGTTGGGAGTTCCAGAATTCCAAAATAGAATGTTGAGAGTTCTAGAATTCCAAAATAGAATGTTTGTGTTGCAGAATTCCAAAATAGAATGTTGGGAGTTCGAGAATACCAAGATAAAATGTTGGTGTTGCAGAATTCCAAAATAGAATGTTGTGAGTTCTAGAATTCGAAAATGGAATGTTGGTGTTCTAGAATTACAAAATAGAATGTTGGGAGTTCTAGAATTCCAAAATAGTATGTTGGGAGTTCTAGAATACCAAAATAGAATGTTGGGAGTTATATAATTCCAAAAGAGAATGTTGGGAGTTCTAGAATTCCAAAATAGAATATTGGGGGTTCTAAAATGTCAAAAAAGAATGTTGGTATTTCTAGAATTCAAAAAAAGAATGTTGGTGTTGCAGAATTCCAAAATAGAATGTTGGGAGTTCTAGAATACTAAAATAGAATGTTGGGAGTTCTAGAATTACAAAATAGAATATTGACAGTTTTAAAATTCCAAAATAGAATGTTGGTAGCTCTAGAATTTCAAAAAGAATGTTGGGAGTTCTAGAATTCCAAAAATAGTATGTTAGGAGTTCTAGAATACTAAAATAGAATGTTGGGAGTTCTAGAATACCAAGGTAAAATGTTGGTGTTGCAGAATTCCAAATTAGAATGTTGGTAGTTCTAGAATTCCAAAATATAATGTTGGTGTTGCAGAATTCTAAAATAGAATGTTGGGAGTTCTAGAATTCGAAAATGGAATGTTGGATGTTCTAGAATTCCAAAATAGAATGTTGGGAGTTCTAGAATTCCAAAATTGTTTGTTGGGAGTTCTAGAATACCAAAATAGAATGTTGGGAGTTCTAGAATTCCAAAATAGTCAGTTAGGAGTTCTAGAATTCCAAAATAGAATGTTGAGAGTTCTAGAATACCAAAATATAATGTTGGGTATTCTAGAATTCCAAAATAGAATATTGGGAGTTCTAGAAGTCCAAGATAGAATGTTGGGAGTTCTAGAATTCCTATATAGAATGTTGGGAGTTCATGAATTCCACAATAGAATGTTGTTAGTTCTAGAATTCCAAAATAGAATGTTGGGAGTTCTAGAATACTAAAATAGAATGTTGGGAGTTCTATAATTCCAAAATAGAATGTTGGGAGTTCCAGAATTCCAAAATAGAATGTTGAGAGTTCTAGAATTCCAAAATAGAATGTTTGTGTTGCAGAATTCCAAAATAGAATGTTGGGAGTTCTAGAATACCAAGATAAAATGTTGGTGTTGCAGAATTCCAAAATAGAATGTTGGGAGTTCTAGAATTCGAAAATGGAATGTTGGTGTTCTAGAATTACAAAATAGAATGTTGGGAGTTCTAGAATTCCAAAATAGTATGTTGGGAGTTCTAGAATACCAAAATAGAATGTTGGGAGTTATATAATTCCAAAAGAGAATGTTGGGAGTTCTAGAATTCCAAAATAGAATATTGGGGGTTCTAAAATTTCAAAAAAGAATGTTGGTAGTTCTAGAATTCAAAAAAAGAATGTTGGTGTTGCAGAATTCCAAAATAGAATGTTGGGAGTTCTAGAATACTAAAATAGAATGTTGGTAGTTCTAGAATTTCAAAAAGAATGTTGGGAGTTCTAGAATTCCAAAAATAGTATGTTAGGAGTTCTAGAATACTAAAATAGAATGTTGGGAGTTCTAGAATACCAAGGTAAAATGTTGGTGTTGCAGAATTCCAAATTAGAATGTTGGTAGTTCTAGAATTCCAAAATATAATGTTGGTGTTGCAGAATTCTAAAATAGAATGTTGGGAGTTCTAGAATTCGAAAATGGAATGTTGGATGTTCTAGAATTCCAAAATAGAATGTTGGGAGTTCTAGAATTCCAAAATGGTTTGTTGGGAGTTCTAGAATACCAAAATAGAATGTTGGGAGTTCTAGAATTCCAAAATAGTCTGTTAGGAGTTCTAGAATACTAAAATAGAATGTTGGGAGTTCTAGAATTCCAAAATAGAATATTGGGAGTTCTAGAATTCCAAAATAGAATATTGCGAGTTCTAGAATTCCAAAATAGAATGTTGGGAGTTCTAGAATACTAAAATAGAATGTTGGGAGTTCTAGAATTACAAAATAGAATATTGACAGTTTTAAAATTCCAAAATAGAATGTTGGTAGCTCTAGAATTTCAAAAAGAATGTTGGGAGTTCTAGAATTCCAAAAATAGTATGTTAGGAGTTCTAGAATACTAAAATAGAATGTTGGGAGTTCTAGAATACCAAGGTAAAATGTTGGTATTGCAGAATTCCAAATTAGAATGTTGGTAGTTCTAGAATTCCAAAATATAATGTTGGTGTTGCAGAATTCTAAAATAGAATGTTGGGAGTTCTAGAATTCGAAAATGGAATGTTGAGAGTTCTAGAATACCAAAATATAATGTTGGGTATTCTAGAATTCCAAAATAGAATATTGGGAGTTCTAGAAGTCCAAGATAGAATGTTGGGAGTTCTAGAATTCCTATATAGAATGTTGGGAGTTAATGAATTCCACAATAGAATGTTGTTAGTTCTAGAATTCCAAAATAGAATGTTGGGAGTTCTAGAATACTAAAATAGAATGTTGTGAGTTCTAGAATTCGAAAATGGAATGTTGGTGTTCTAGAATTACAAAATAGAATGTTGGGAGTTCTAGAATTCCAAAATAGTATGTTGGGAGTTCTAGAATACCAAAATAGAATGTTGGGAGTTATATAATTCCAAAAGAGAATGTTGGGAGTTCTAGAATTCCAAAATAGTATGTTGGGAGTTCTAGAATACCAAAATAGAATGTTGGGAGTTATATAATTCCAAAAGAGAATGTTGGGAGTTCTAGAATTCCAAAATATAATGTTGGTGTTGCAGAATTCTAAAATAGAATGTTGGGAGTTCTAGAATTCG
Source organism: Pseudophryne corroboree (assembly GCF_028390025.1). Taxonomy (NCBI): domain Eukaryota; kingdom Metazoa; phylum Chordata; class Amphibia; order Anura; family Myobatrachidae; genus Pseudophryne; species Pseudophryne corroboree. The sequence goes on from NC_086448.1 coordinate 368,353,783, forward strand.
AAAATGGAATGTTGGATGTTCTAGAATTCCAAAATAGAATGTTGGGAGTTCTAGAATTCCAAAATTGTTTGTTGGGAGTTCTAGAATACCAAAATAGAATGTTGGGAGTTCTAGAATTCCAAAATAGTCAGTTAGGAGTTCTAGAGTACTAAAATAGAATGTTGGGAGTTCTAGAATTCCAAAATAGAATATTGGGAGTTCTAGAATTCCAAAATAGAATATTGCGAGTTCTAGAATTCCAAAATAGAATGTTGGGAGTTCTAGAATTCCAAAATAGAATGTTTGGAGTTCTAGAATACCAAGATATAATGTTGGTGTTGCAGAATTCCAAAACAGAATGTTGAGAGTTCTAGAATACCAAAATATAATGTTGGGAGTTCTAGAATTCCAAAATAGAATATTGGGAGTTCTAGAAGTCCAAGATAGAATGTTGGGAGTTCTAGAATTCCTATATAGAATGTTGGGAGTTCATGAATTCCACAATAGAATGTTGTTAGTTCTAGAATTCCAAAATAGAATGTTGGGAGTTCTAGAATACTAAAATAGAATGTTGGGAGTTCTATAATTCCAAAATAGAATGTTGGGAGTTCCAGAATTCCAAAATAGAATGTTGAGAGTTCTAGAATTCCAAAATAGAATGTTTGTGTTGCAGAATTCCAAAATAGAATGTTGGGAGTTCGAGAATACCAAGATAAAATGTTGGTGTTGCAGAATTCCAAAATAGAATGTTGTGAGTTCTAGAATTCGAAAATGGAATGTTGGTGTTCTAGAATTACAAAATAGAATGTTGGGAGTTCTAGAATTCCAAAATAGTATGTTGGGAGTTCTAGAATACCAAAATAGAATGTTGGGAGTTATATAATTCCAAAAGAGAATGTTGGGAGTTCTAGAATTCCAAAATAGAATATTGGGGGTTCTAAAATTTCAAAAAAGAATGTTGGTAGTTCTAGAATTCAAAAAAAGAATGTTGGTGTTGCAGAATTCCAAAATAGAATGTTGGGAGTTCTAGAATACTAAAATAGAATGTTGGGAGTTCTAGAATTACAAAATAGAATATTGACAGTTTTAAAATTCCAAAATAGAATGTTGGTAGCTCTAGAATTTATAAAAGAATGTTGGGAGTTCTAGAATTCCAAAAATAGTATGTTAGGAGTTCTAGAATACTAAAATAGAATGTTGGGAGTTCTAGAATACCAAGGTAAAATGTTGGTGTTGCAGAATTCCAAATTAGAATGTTGGTAGTTCTAGAATTCCAAAATATAATGTTGGTGTTGCAGAATTCTAAAATAGAATGTTGGGAGTTCTAGAATTCGAAAATGGAATGTTGGATGTTCTAGAATTCCAAAATAGAATGTTGGGAGTTCTAGAATTCCAAAATTGTTTGTTGGGAGTTCTAGAATACCAAAATAGAATGTTGGGAGTTCTAGAATTCCAAAATAGTCAGTTAGGAGTTCTAGAATTCCAAAATAGAATGTTGAGAGTTCTAGAATACCAAAATATAATGTTGGGTATTCTAGAATTCCAAAATAGAATATTGGGAGTTCTAGAAGTCCAAGATAGAATGTTGGGAGTTCTAGAATTCCTATATAGAATGTTGGGAGTTCATGAATTCCACAATAGAATGTTGTTAGTTCTAGAATTCCAAAATAGAATGTTGGGAGTTCTAGAATACTAAAATAGAATGTTGGGAGTTCTATAATTCCAAAATAGAATGTTGGGAGTTCCAGAATTCCAAAATAGAATGTTGAGAGTTCTAGAATTCCAAAATAGAATGTTTGTGTTGCAGAATTCCAAAATAGAATGTTGGGAGTTCTAGAATACCAAGATAAAATGTTGGTGTTGCAGAATTCCAAAATAGAATGTTGGGAGTTCTAGAATTCGAAAATGGAATGTTGGTGTTCTAGAATTACAAAATAGAATGTTGGGAGTTCTAGAATTCCAAAATAGTATGTTGGGAGTTCTAGAATACCAAAATAGAATGTTGGGAGTTATATAATTCCAAAAGAGAATGTTGGGAGTTCTAGAATTCCAAAATAGAATATTGGGGGTTCTAAAATTTCAAAAAAGAATGTTGGTAGTTCTAGAATTCAAAAAAAGAATGTTGGTGTTGCAGAATTCCAAAATAGAATGTTGGGAGTTCTAGAATACTAAAATAGAATGTTGGTAGTTCTAGAATTTCAAAAAGAATGTTGGGAGTTCTAGAATTCCAAAAATAGTATGTTAGGAGTTCTAGAATACTAAAATAGAATGTTGGGAGTTCTAGAATACCAAGGTAAAATGTTGGTGTTGCAGAATTCCAAATTAGAATGTTGGTAGTTCTAGAATTCCAAAATATAATGTTGGTGTTGCAGAATTCTAAAATAGAATGTTGGGAGTTCTAGAATTCGAAAATGGAATGTTGGATGTTCTAGAATTCCAAAATAGAATGTTGGGAGTTCTAGAATTCCAAAATTGTTTGTTGGGAGTTCTAGAATACCAAAATAGAATGTTGGGAGTTCTAGAATTCCAAAATAGTCAGTTAGGAGTTCTAGAGTACTAAAATAGAATGTTGGGAGTTCTAGAATTCCAAAATAGAATATTGGGAGTTCTAGAATTCCAAAATAGAATATTGCGAGTTCTAGAATTCCAAAATAGAATGTTGGGAGTTCTAGAATTCCAAAATAGAATGTTTGGAGTTCTAGAATACCAAGATATAATGTTGGTGTTGCAGAATTCCAAAACAGAATGTTGAGAGTTCTAGAATACCAAAATATAATGTTGGGAGTTCTAGAATTCCAAAATAGAATATTGGGAGTTCTAGAAGTCCAAGATAGAATGTTGGGAGTTCTAGAATTCCTATATAGAATGTTGGGAGTTCATGAATTCCACAATAGAATGTTGTTAGTTCTAGAATTCCAAAATAGAATGTTGGGAGTTCTAGAATACTAAAATAGAATGTTGGGAGTTCTATAATTCCAAAATAGAATGTTGGGAGTTCCAGAATTCCAAAATAGAATGTTGAGAGTTCTAGAATTCCAAAATAGAATGTTTGTGTTGCAGAATTCCAAAATAGAATGTTGGGAGTTCGAGAATACCAAGATAAAATGTTGGTGTTGCAGAATTCCAAAATAGAATGTTGTGAGTTCTAGAATTCGAAAATGGAATGTTGGTGTTCTAGAATTACAAAATAGAATGTTGGGAGTTCTAGAATTCCAAAATAGTATGTTGGGAGTTCTAGAATACCAAAATAGAATGTTGGGAGTTATATAATTCCAAAAGAGAATGTTGGGAGTTCTAGAATTCCAAAATAGAATATTGGGGGTTCTAAAATTTCAAAAAAGAATGTTGGTAGTTCTAGAATTCAAAAAAAGAATGTTGGTGTTGCAGAATTCCATAATAGAATGTTGGGAGTTCTAGAATACTAAAATAGAATGTTGGGAGTTCTAGAATTACAAAATAGAATATTGACAGTTTTAAAATTCCAAAATAGAATGTTGGTAGCTCTAGAATTTATAAAAGAATGTTGGGAGTTCTAGAATTCCAAAAATAGTATGTTAGGAGTTCTAGAATACTAAAATAGAATGTTGGGAGTTCTAGAATACCAAGGTAAAATGTTGGTGTTGCAGAATTCCAAATTAGAATGTTGGTAGTTCTAGAATTCCAAAATATAATGTTGGTGTTGCAGAATTCTAAAATAGAATGTTGGGAGTTCTAGAATTCGAAAATGGAATGTTGGATGTTCTAGAATTCCAAAATAGAATGTTGGGAGTTCTAGAATTCCAAAATTGTTTGTTGGGAGTTCTAGAATACCAAAATAGAATGTTGGGAGTTCTAGAATTCCAAAATAGTCAGTTAGGAGTTCTAGAATTCCAAAATAGAATGTTGAGAGTTCTAGAATACCAAAATATAATGTTGGGTATTCTAGAATTCCAAAATAGAATATTGGGAGTTCTAGAAGTCCAAGATAGAATGTTGGGAGTTCTAGAATTCCTATATAGAATGTTGGGAGTTCATGAATTCCACAATAGAATGTTGTTAGTTCTAGAATTCCAAAATAGAATGTTGGGAGTTCTAGAATACTAAAATAGAATGTTGGGAGTTCTATAATTCCAAAATAGAATGTTGGGAGTTCCAGAATTCCAAAATAGAATGTTGAGAGTTCTAGAATTCCAAAATAGAATGTTTGTGTTGCAGAATTCCAAAATAGAATGTTGGGAGTTCTAGAATACCAAGATAAAATGTTGGTGTTGCAGAATTCCAAAATAGAATGTTGGGAGTTCTAGAATTCGAAAATGGAATGTTGGTGTTCTAGAATTACAAAATAGAATGTTGGGATTTCTAGAATTCCAAAATAGTATGTTGGGAGTTCTAGAATACCAAAATAGAATGTTGGGAGTTATATAATTCCAAAAGAGAATGTTGGGAGTTCTAGAATTCCAAAATAGAATATTGGGGGTTCTAAAATTTCAAAAAAGAATGTTGGTAGTTCTAGAATTCAAAAAAAGAATGTTGGTGTTGCAGAATTCCAAAATAGAATGTTGGGAGTTCTAGAATACTAAAATAGAATGTTGGTAGTTCTAGAATTTCAAAAAGAATGTTGGGAGTTCTAGAATTCCAAAAATAGTATGTTAGGAGTTCTAGAATACTAAAATAGAATGTTGGGAGTTCTAGAATACCAAGGTAAAATGTTGGTGTTGCAGAATTCCAAATTAGAATGTTGGTAGTTCTAGAATTCCAAAATATAATGTTGGTGTTGCAGAATTCTAAAATAGAATGTTGGGAGTTCTAGAATTCGAAAATGGAATGTTGGATGTTCTAGAATTCCAAAATAGAATGTTGGGAGTTCTAGAATTCCAAAATTGTTTGTTGGGAGTTCTAGAATACCAAAATAGAATGTTGGGAGTTCTAGAATTCCAAAATAGTCTGTTAGGAGTTCTAGAATACTAAAATAGAATGTTGGGAGTTCTAGAATTCCAAAATAGAATATTGGGAGTTCTAGAATTCCAAAATAGAATATTGCGAGTTCTAGAATTCCAAAATAGAATGTTGGGAGTTCTAGAATACTAAAATAGAATGTTGGGAGTTCTAGAATTACAAAATAGAATATTGACAGTTTTAAAATTCCAAAATAGAATGTTGGTAGCTCTAGAATTTCAAAAAGAATGTTGGGAGTTCTAGAATTCCAAAAATAGTATGTTAGGAGTTCTAGAATACTAAAATAGAATGTTGGGAGTTCTAGAATACCAAGGTAAAATGTTGGTGTTGCAGAATTCCAAATTAGAATGTTGGTAGTTCTAGAATTCCAAAATATAATGTTGGTGTTGCAGAATTCTAAAATAGAATGTTGGGAGTTCTAGAATTTGAAAATGGAATGTTGAGAGTTCTAGAATACCAAAATATAATGTTGGGTATTCTAGAATTCCAAAATAGAATATTGGGAGTTCTAGAAGTCCAAGATAAAATGTTGGGAGTTCTAGAATTCCTATATAGAATGTTGGGAGTTCATGAATTCCACAATAGAATGTTGTTAGTTCTAGAATTCCAAAATAGAATGTTGGGAGTTCTAGAATACTAAAATAGAATGTTGTGAGTTCTAGAATTCGAAAATGGAATGTTGGTGTTCTAGAATTACAAAATAGAATGTTGGGAGTTCTAGAATTCCAAAATAGTATGTTGGGAGTTCTAGAATACCAAAATAGAATGTTGGGAGTTATATAATTCCAAAAGAGAATGTTGGGAGTTCTAGAATTCCAAAATAGTATGTTGGGAGTTCTAGAATACCAAAATAGAATGTTGGGAGTTATATAATTCCAAAAGAGAATGTTGGGAGTTCTAGAATTCCAAAATATAATGTTGGTGTTGCAGAATTCTAAAATAGAATGTTGGGAGTTCTAGAATTCGAAAATGGAATGTTGGATGTTCTAGAATTCCAAAATAGAATGTTGGGAGTTCTAGAATTCCAAAATTGTTTGTTGGGAGTTCTAGAATACCAAAATAGAATGTTGGGAGTTCTAGAATTCCAAAATAGTCAGTTAGGAGTTCTAGAATACTAAAATAGAATGTTGGGAGTTCTAGAATTCCAAAATAGAATATTGGGAGTTCTAGAATTCCAAAATAGAATATTGCGAGTTCTAGAATTCCAAAATAGAATGTTGGGAGTTCTAGAATTCCAAAATAGAATGTTTGGAGTTCTAGAATACCAAGATATAATGTTGGTGTTGCAGAATTCCAAAACAGAATGTTGAGAGTTCTAGAATACCAAAATATAATGTTGGGAGTTCTAGAATTCCAAAATAGAATATTGGGAGTTCTAGAAGTCCAAGATAGAATGTTGGGAGTTCTAGAATTCCTATATAGAATGTTGGGAGTTCATGAATTCCACAATAGAATGTTGTTAGTTCTAGAATTCCAAAATAGAATGTTGGGAGTTCTAGAATACTAAAATAGAATGTTGGGAGTTCTATAATTCCAAAATAGAATGTTGGGAGTTCCAGAATTCCAAAATAGAATGTTGAGAGTTCTAGAATTCCAAAATAGAATGTTTGTGTTGCAGAATTCCAAAATAGAATGTTGGGAGTTCGAGAATACCAAGATAAAATGTTGGTGTTGCAGAATTCCAAAATAGAATGTTGTGAGTTCTAGAATTCGAAAATGGAATGTTGGTGTTCTAGAATTACAAAATAGAATGTTGGGAGTTCTAGAATTCCAAAATAGTATGTTGGGAGTTCTAGAATACCAAAATAGAATGTTGGGAGTTATATAATTCCAAAAGAGAATGTTGGGAGTTCTAGAATTCCAAAATAGAATATTGGGGGTTCTAAAATTTCAAAAAAGAATGTTGGTAGTTCTAGAATTCAAAAAAAGAATGTTGGTGTTGCAGAATTCCAAAATAGAATGTTGGGAGTTCTAGAATACTAAAATAGAATGTTGGGAGTTCTAGAATTACAAAATAGAATATTGACAGTTTTAAAATTCCAAAATAGAATGTTGGTAGCTCTAGAATTTCAAAAAGAATGTTGGGAGTTCTAGAATTCCAAAAATAGTATGTTAGGAGTTCTAGAATACTAAAATAGAATGTTGGTAGTTCTAGAATACCAAGGTAAAATGTTGGTGTTGCAGAATTCCAAATTAGAATGTTGGTAGTTCTAGAATTCCAAAATATAATGTTGGTGTTGCAGAATTCTAAAATAGAATGTTGGGAGTTCTAGAATTCGAAAATGGAATGTTGGATGTTCTAGAATTCCAAAATAGAATGTTGGGAGTTCTAGAATTCCAAAATTGTTTGTTGGGAGTTCTAGAATACTAAAATAGAATGTTGGGAGTTCTAGAATTCCAAAATAGTCTGTTAGGAGTTCTAGAATACTAAAATAGAATGTTGGGAGTTCTAGAATTCCAAAATAGAATATTGGGAGTTCTAGAATTCCAAAATAGAATATTGCGAGTTCTAGAATTCCAAAATAGAATGTTGGGAGTTCTAGAATACTAAAATAGAATGTTGGGAGTTCTAGAATTACAAAATAGAATATTGACAGTTTTAAAATTCCAAAATAGAATGTTGGTAGCTCTAGAATTTCAAAAAGAATGTTGGGAGTTCTAGAATTCCAAAAATAGTATGTTAGGAGTTCTAGAATACTAAAATAGAATGTTGGGAGTTCTAGAATACCAAGGTAAAATGTTGGTGTTGCAGAATTCCAAATTAGAATGTTGGTAGTTCTAGAATTCCAAAATATAATGTTGGTGTTGCAGAATTCTAAAATAGAATGTTGGGAGTTCTAGAATTCGAAAATGGAATGTTGGATGTTCTAGAATTCCAAAATAGAATGTTGGGAGTTCTAGAATTCCAAAATTGTTTGTTGGGAGTTCTAGAATACCAAAATAGAATGTTGGGAGTTCTAGAATTCCAAAATAGTCAGTTAGGAGTTCTAGAATACTAAAATAGAATGTTGGGAGTTCTAGAATTCCAAAATAGAATATTGGGAGTTCTAGAATTCCAAAATAGAATATTGCGAGTTCTAGAATTCCAAAATAGAATGTTGGGAGTTCTAGAATTCCAAAATAGAATGTTTGGAGTTCTAGAATACCAAGATATAATGTTGGTGTTGCAGAATTCCAAAATAGAATGTTGAGAGTTCTAGAATACCAAAATATAATGTTGGGAGTTCTAGAATTCCAAAATAGAATATTGGGAGTTCTAGAAGTCCAAGATAGAATGTTGGGAGTTCTAGAATTCCTATATAGAATGTTGGGAGTTCATGAATTCCACAATAGAATGTTGTTAGTTCTAGAATTCCAAAATAGAATGTTGGGAGTTCTAGAATACTAAAATAGAATGTTGGGAGTTCTATAATTCCAAAATAGAATGTTGGGAGTTCCAGAATTCCAAAATAGAATGTTGAGAGATCTAGAATTCCAAAATAGAATGTTTGTGTTGCAGAATTCCAAAATAGAATGTTGGGAGTTCTAGAATACCAAGATAAAATGTTGGTGTTGCAGAATTCCAAAATAGAATGTTGGGAGTTCTAGAATTCGAAAATGGAATGTTGGTGTTCTAGAATTACAAAATAGAATGTTGGGAGTTCTAGAATTCCAAAATAGAATGTTGAGAGTTCTAAAATTCGAAAATGGAATGTTGGTGTTCTAGAATTACAAAATAGAATGTTGGGAGTTCTAGAATTCCAAAATAGTATGTTGGGAGTTCTAGAATACCAAAATAGAATGTTGGGAGTTATATAATTCCAAAAGAGAATGTTGGGAGTTCTAGAATTCCAAAATAGAATATTGGGGGTTCTAAAATTTCAAAAAAGAATGTTGGTAGTTCTAGAATTCAAAAAAAGAATGTTGGTGTTGCAGAATTCCAAAATAGAATGTTGGGAGTTCTAGAATACTAAAATAGAATGTTGGGAGTTCTAGAATTACAAAATAGAATATTGACAGTTTTAAAATTCCAAAATAGAATGTTGGTAGCTCTAGAATTTCAAAAAGAATGTTGGGAGTTCTAGAATTCCAAAAATAGTATGTTAGGAGTTCTAGAATACTAAAATAGAATGTTGGGAGTTCTAGAATACCAAGGTAAATTGTTGGTGTTGCAGAATTCCAAATTAGAATGTTGGGAGTTCTAGAATTCCAAAATATAATGTTGGTGTTGCAGAATTCTAAAATAGAATGTTGGGAGTTCTAGAATTCGAAAATGGAATGTTGGATGTTCTAGAATTCCAAAATAGAATGTTGGGAGTTCTAGAATTCCAAAATTGTTTGTTGGGAGTTCTAGAATACCAAAATAGAATGTTGGGAGTTCTAGAATTCCAAAATAGTCAGTTAGGAGTTCTAGAATACTAAAATAGAATGTTGGGAGTTCTAGAATTCCAAAATAGAATATTGGGAGTTCTAGAATTCCAAAATAGAATATTGCGAGTTCTAGAATTCCAAAATAGAATGCTGGGAGTTCTAGAATTCCAAAATAGAATGTTTGGAGTTCTAGAATACCAAGATATAATGTTGGTGTTGCAGAATTCCAAAATAGAATGTTGAGAGTTCTAGAATACCAAAATATAATGTTGGGAGTTCTAGAATTCCAAAATAGAATATTGGGAGTTCTAGAAGTCCAAGATAGAATGTTGGGAGTTCTAGAATTCCTATATAGAATGTTGGGAGTTCATGAATTCCACAATAGAATGTTGTTAGTTCTAGAATTCCAAAATAGAATGTTGGGAGTTCTAGAATACTAAAATAGAATGTTGGGAGTTCTATAATTCCAAAATAGAATGTTGGGAGTTCCAGAATTCCAAAATAGAATGTTGAGAGTTCTAGAATTCCAAAATAGAATGTTGGGAGTTCTAGAATTCCAAAATAGAATGTTGAGAGTTCTAGAATTCCAAAATAGAATGTTTGTGTTGCAGAATTCCAAAATAGAATGTTGGGAGTTCTAGAATACCAAGATAAAATGTTGGTGTTGCAGAATTCCAAAATAGAATGTTGGGAGTTCTAGAATTCGAAAATGGAATGTTGGTGTTCTAGAATTACAAAATAGAATGTTGGGAGTTCTAGAATTCCAAAATAGAATGTTGAGAGTTCTAGAATTCGAAAATGGAATGTTGGTGTTCTAGAATTCCAAAATAGAATGTTGGGAGTTCTAGAATACTAAAATAGAATGTTGGGAGTTCTATAATTCCAAAATAGAATGTTGGGAGTTCTAGAATTCCAAAATAGAATATTGCGAGTTCTAGAATTCCAAAATAGAATGTTGGGAGTTCTAGAATTCCAAAATAGAATGTTGAGAGTTCTAGAATTCCAAAATAGAATGTTTGTGTTGCAGAATTCCAAAATAGAATGTTGGGAGTTCTAGAATACCAAGATAAAATGTTGGTGTTGCAGAATTCCAAAATAGAATGTTGGGAGTTCTAGAATTCGAAAATGGAATGTTGGTGTTCTAGAATTACAAAATAGAATGTTGGGAGTTCTAGAATTCCAAAATAGAATGTTGAGAGTTCTAGAATTCGAAAATGGAATGTTGGTGTTCTAGAATTACAAAATAGAATGTTGGGAGTTCTAGAATTCCAAAATAGTATGTTGGGAGTTCTAGAATACCAAAATAGAATGTTGGGAGTTATATAATTCCAAAAGAGAATGTTGGGAGTTCTAGAATTCCAAAATAGAATATTGGGGGTTCTAAAATTTCAAAAAAGAATGTTGGTAGTTCTAGAATTCAAAAAAAGAATGTTGGTGTTGCAGAATTCCAAAATAGAATGTTGGGAGTTCTAGAATACTAAAATAGAATGTTGGGAGTTCTAGAATTACAAAATAGAATATTGACAGTTTTAAAATTCCAAAATAGAATGTTGGTAGCTCTAGAATTTCAAAAAGAATGTTGGGAGTTCTAGAATTCCAAAAATAGTATGTTAGGAGTTCTAGAATACTAAAATAGAATGTTGGGAGTTCTAGAATACCAAGGTAAATTGTTGGTGTTGCAGAATTCCAAATTAGAATGTTGGGAGTTCTAGAATTCCAAAATAGTCTGTTAGGAGTTCTAGAATACTAAAATAGAATGTTGGGAGTTCTAGAATTCCAAAATAGAATATTGGGAGTTCTAGAATTCCAAAATAGAATATTGCGAGTTCTAGAATTCCAAAATAGAATGTTGGGAGTTCTAGAATTCCAAAATAGAATGTTTGGAGTTCTAGAATACCAAGATATAATGTTGGTGTTGCAGAATTCCAAAATAGAATGTTGAGAGTTCTAGAATACCAAAATATAATGTTGGGAGTTCTAGAATTCCAAAATAGAATATTGGGAGTTCTAGAAGTCCAAGATAGAATGTTGGGAGTTCTAGAATTCCTATATAGAATGTTGAGAGTTCTAGTATTCGAAAATGGAATGTTGGTGTTCTAGAATTCCAAAATACAATGTTAGGAGTTCTAGATTTCCAAAAAAGAATGTAGGGAGTTCTAGAATTCCAAAATAGAATGTTGGTGTTGCAGAATTCCAAAATAGAATGTTGGGTGTTCTAGAATACTAAAATAGAATGTTGGGAGTTCTAGAATTCCAAAATAGAATGTTGGGAGTTCTAGAATTCCAAAATAGAATGTTGGGAGTTCCAGAATTCCAAAATAGAATGTTGAGAGTTCTAGAATTCCAAAATAGAATGTTTGTGTTGCAGAATTCCAAAATAGAATGTTGGTAGTTCTAGAATTCCAAAATAGAATGTTGGGAGTTCTAGAATTCCAAAATAGTATGTTGGGAGTTCTAGAATACCAAAATAGAATGTTGGGAGTTCTAGAATTACAAAATAGAATATTGGGGGTTCTAAAATTTCAAAAAAGAATGTTGGTAGTTCTAGAATTCAAAAAAAGAATGTTGGTGTTGCAGAATTCCAAAATAGAATGTTGGGAGTTCTAGAATACTAAAATAGAATGTTGGGAGTTCTAGAATTACAAAATAGAATATTGACAGTTTTAAAATTCCAAAATAGAATGTTGGTAGCTCTAGAATTTCAAAAAGAATGTTGGGAGTTCTAGAATTCCAAAAATAGTATGTTAGGAGTTCTAGAATACTAAAATAGAATGTTGGGAGTTCTAGAATACCAAGGTAAATTGTTGGTGTTGCAGAATTCCAAATTAGAATGTTGGGAGTTCTAGAATTCCAAAATAGTCTGTTAGGAGTTCTAGAATACTAAAATAGAATGTTGGGAGTTCTAGAATTCCAAAATAGAATATTGGGAGTTCTAGAATTCCAAAATAGAATATTGCGAGTTCTAGAATTCCAAAATAGAATGTTGGGAGTTCTAGAATTCCAAAATAGAATGTTTGGAGTTCTAGAATACCAAGATATAATGTTGGTGTTGCAGAATTCCAAAATAGAATGTTGAGAGTTCTAGAATACCAAAATATAATGTTGGGAGTTCTAGAATTCCAAAATAGAATATTGGGAGTTCCAGAATTCCTATATAGAATGTTGAGAGTTCTAGAATTCGAAAATGGAATGTTGGTGTTCTAGAATTCCAAAATACAATGTTAGGAGTTCTAGATTTCCAAAAAAGAATGTAGGGAGTTCTAGAATTCCAAAATAGAATGTTGGTGTTGCAGAATTCCAAAATAGAATGTTGGGAGTTCTAGAATACTAAAATAGAATGTTGGGAGTTCTATAATTCCAAAATAGAATGTTGGGAGTTCTAGAATTCCAAGATAGAATGTTGGTGTTGCAGAATTCCAAAATAGAATGTTGGGAGTTCTAGAATACTAAAATAGAATGTTGGGAGTTCTAGAATTCCAAAATAGAATGTTGGGAGTTCCAGAATTCCAAAATAGAATGTTGAGAGTTCTAGAATTCCAAAATAGAATGTTTGTGTTGCAGAATTCCAAAATAGAATGTTGGTAGTTCTAGAATTCCAAAATAGAATGTTGGGAGTTCTAGAATACCAAGATAAAATGTTGGTGTTGCAGAATTCCAAAATAGAATGTTGGGAGTTCTAGAATTCGAAAATGGAATGTTGGTGTTCTAGAATTACAAAATAGAATGTTGGGAGTTCTAGAATTCCAAAATAGTATGTTGGGAGTTCTAGAATACCAAAATAGAATGTTGGGAGTTCTAGAATTACAAAATAGAATATTGGGGTTCTAGATTTTTTTTTTTTTTAAAGAAGAATGTTGGGAGTTCTAGAATTCCAAAATATTCTGTTAAGAGTTCTAGAATACTAAAAATAGAATGTTGGGAGTTCTAGAATTCCAAAATAGAATATTGGGAGTTCTAGAATTCCAAAATAGAATGTTGGGAGTTCTAGAATTCCAAGATAGAATGTTGGTGTTGCAGAATTCCAAAAGAGAATGTTGGGAGTTCTAGAATTCCAAAATAGAATATTGGGGGTTCTAAAATTTCAAAAAAGAATGTTGGTAGTTCTAGAATTCAAAAAAAGAATGTTGGTGTTGCAGAATTCCAAAATAGAATGTTGGGAGTTCTAGAATACTAAAATAGAATGTTGGGAGTTCTAGAATTACAAAATAGAATATTGACAGTTTTAAAATTCCAAAATAGAATGTTGGTAGCTCTATAATTTCAAAAAGAATGTTGGGAGTTCTAGAATTCCAAAAATAGTATGTTAGGAGTTCTAGAATACTAAAATAGAATGTTGGGAGTTCTAGAATTCCAAATTAGAATATTGGGAGTTCTAGAATTCCAAAATAGAATATTGCGAGTTCTAGAATTCCAAAATATAATGTTGGTGTTGCAGAATTCTAAAATAGAATGTTGGGAGTTCTAGAATTCGAAAATGGAATGTTGGATGTTCTAGAATTCCAAAATAGAATGTTGGGAGTTCTAGAATTCCAAAATTGTTTGTTGGGAGTTCTAGAATACCAAAATAGAATGTTGGGAGTTCTAGAATTCCAAAATAGTCAGTTAGGAGTTCTAGAATACTAAAATAGAATGTTGGGAGTTCTAGAATTCCAAAATAGAATATTGGGAGTTCTAGAATTCCAAAATAGAATATTGCGAGTTCTAGAATTCCAAAATAGAATGTTGGGAGTTCTAGAATTCCAAAATAGAATGTTTGGAGTTCTAGAATACCAAGATATAATGTTGGTGTTGCAGAATTCCAAAATAGAATGTTGAGAGTTCTAGAATACCAAAATATAATGTTGGGAGTTCTAGAATTCCAAAATAGAATATTGGGAGTTCTAGAAGTCCAAGATAGAATGTTGGGAGTTCTAGAATTCCTATATAGAATGTTGAGAGTTCTAGTATTCGAAAATGGAATGTTGGTGTTCTAGAATTCCAAAATACAATGTTAGGAGTTCTAGATTTCCAAAAAAGAATGTAGGGAGTTCTAGAATTCCAAAATAGAATGTTGGTGTTGCAGAATTCCAAAATAGAATGTTGGGAGTTCTAGAATACTAAAATAGAATGTTGGGAGTTCTAGAATTCCAAAATAGAATGTTGGGAGTTCTAGAATTCCAAAATAGAATGTTGGGAGTTCCAGAATTCCAAAATAGAATGTTGAGAGTTCTAGAATTCCAAAATAGAATGTTTGTGTTGCAGAATTCCAAAATAGAATGTTGGTAGTTCTAGAATTCCAAAATAGAATGTTGGGAGTTCTAGAATTCCAAAATAGTATGTTGGGAGTTCTAGAATACCAAAATAGAATGTTGGGAGTTCTAGAATTACAAAATAGAATATTGGGGGTTCTAAAATTTCAAAAAAGAATGTTGGTAGTTCTAGAATTCAAAAAAAGAATGTTGGTGTTGCAGAATTCCAAAATAGAATGTTGGGAGTTCTAGAATACTAAAATAGAATGTTGGGAGTTCTAGAATTACAAAATAGAATATTGACAGTTTTAAAATTCCAAAATAGAATGTTGGTAGCTCTAGAATTTCAAAAAGAATGTTGGGAGTTCTAGAATTCCAAAAATAGTATGTTAGGAGTTCTAGAATACTAAAATAGAATGTTGGGAGTTCTAGAATACCAAGGTAAATTGTTGGTGTTGCAGAATTCCAAATTAGAATGTTGGGAGTTCTAGAATTCCAAAATAGTCTGTTAGGAGTTCTAGAATACTAAAATAGAATGTTGGGAGTTCTAGAATTCCAAAATAGAATATTGGGAGTTCTAGAATTCCAAAATAGAATATTGCGAGTTCTAGAATTCCAAAATAGAATGTTGGGAGTTCTAGAATTCCAAAATAGAATGTTTGGAGTTCTAGAATACCAAGATATAATGTTGGTGTTGCAGAATTCCAAAATAGAATGTTGAGAGTTCTAGAATACCAAAATATAATGTTGGGAGTTCTAGAATTCCAAAATAGAATATTGGGAGTTCCAGAATTCCTATATAGAATGTTGAGAGTTCTAGAATTCGAAAATGGAATGTTGGTGTTCTAGAATTCCAAAATACAATGTTAGGAGTTCTAGATTTCCAAAAAAGAATGTAGGGAGTTCTAGAATTCCAAAATAGAATGTTGGTGTTGCAGAATTCCAAAATAGAATGTTGGGAGTTCTAGAATACTAAAATAGAATGTTGGGAGTTCTATAATTCCAAAATAGAATGTTGGGAGTTCTAGAATTCCAAGATAGAATGTTGGTGTTGCAGAATTCCAAAATAGAATGTTGGGAGTTCTAGAATACTAAAATAGAATGTTGGGAGTTCTAGAATTCCAAAATAGAATGTTGGGAGTTCCAGAATTCCAAAATAGAATGTTGAGAGTTCTAGAATTCCAAAATAGAATGTTTGTGTTGCAGAATTCCAAAATAGAATGTTGGTAGTTCTAGAATTCCAAAATAGAATGTTGGGAGTTCTAGAATACCAAGATAAAATGTTGGTGTTGCAGAATTCCAAAATAGAATGTTGGGAGTTCTAGAATTCGAAAATGGAATGTTGGTGTTCTAGAATTACAAAATAGAATGTTGGGAGTTCTAGAATTCCAAAATAGTATGTTGGGAGTTCTAGAATACCAAAATAGAATGTTGGGAGTTCTAGAATTACAAAATAGAATATTGGGGTTCTAGATTTTTTTTTTTTTAAAGAAGAATGTTGGGAGTTCTAGAATTCCAAAATATTCTGTTAAGAGTTCTAGAATACTAAAAATAGAATGTTGGGAGTTCTAGAATTCCAAAATAGAATATTGGGAGTTCTAGAATTCCAAAATAGAATGTTGGGAGTTCTAGAATTCCAAGATAGAATGTTGGTGTTGCAGAATTCCAAAAGAGAATGTTGGGAGTTCTAGAATTCCAAAATAGAATATTGGGGGTTCTAAAATTTCAAAAAAGAATGTTGGTAGTTCTAGAATTCAAAAAAAGAATGTTGGTGTTGCAGAATTCCAAAATAGAATGTTGGGAGTTCTAGAATACTAAAATAGAATGTTGGGAGTTCTAGAATTACAAAATAGAATATTGACAGTTTTAAAATTCCAAAATAGAATGTTGGTAGCTCTATAATTTCAAAAAGAATGTTGGGAGTTCTAGAATTCCAAAAATAGTATGTTAGGAGTTCTAGAATACTAAAATAGAATGTTGGGAGTTCTAGAATTCCAAATTAGAATATTGGGAGTTCTAGAATTCCAAAATAGAATATTGCGAGTTCTAGAATTCCAAAATATAATGTTGGTGTTGCAGAATTCTAAAATAGAATGTTGGGAGTTCTAGAATTCGAAAATGGAATGTTGGATGTTCTAGAATTCCAAAATAGAATGTTGGGAGTTCTAGAATTCCAAAATTGTTTGTTGGGAGTTCTAGAATACCAAAATAGAATGTTGGGAGTTCTAGAATTCCAAAATAGTCAGTTAGGAGTTCTAGAATACTAAAATAGAATGTTGGGAGTTCTAGAATTCCAAAATAGAATATTGGGAGTTCTAGAATTCCAAAATAGAATATTGCGAGTTCTAGAATTCCAAAATAGAATGTTGGGAGTTCTAGAATTCCAAAATAGAATGTTTGGAGTTCTAGAATACCAAGATATAATGTTGCTGTTGCAGAATTCCAAAATAGAATGTTGAGAGTTCTAGAATACCAAAATATAATGTTGGGAGTTCTAGAATTCCAAAATAGAATATTGGGAGTTCTAGAAGTCCAAGATAGAATGTTGGGAGTTCTAGAATTCCTATATAGAATGTTGGGAGTTCATGAATTCCACAATAGAATGCTGTTAGTTCTAGAATTCCAAAATAGAATGTTGGGAGTTCTAGAATACTAAAATAGAATGTTGGGAGTTCTATAATTCCAAAATAGAATGCTGGGAGTTCCAGAATTCCAAAATAGAATGTTGAGAGTTCTAGAATTCCAAAATAGAATGTTTGTGTTGCAGAATTCCAAAATAGAATGTTGGGAGTTCTAGAATACCAAGATAAAATGTTGGTGTTGCAGAATTCCAAAATAGAATGTTGGGAGTTCTAGAATTCTAAAATGGAATGTTGGTGTTCTAGAATTACAAAATAGAATGTTGGGAGTTCTAGAATTCGAAAATGGAATGTTGGATGTTCTAGAATTCCAAAATTGTTTGTTGGGAGTTCTAGAATACCAAAATAGAATGTTGGGAGTTCTAGAATTCCAAAATAGTCTGTTAGGAGTTCTAGAATACTAAAATAGAATGTTGGGAGTTCTAGAATTCCAAAATAGAATATTGGGAGTTCTAGAATTCCAAAATAGAATATTGCGAGTTCTAGAATTCCAAAATAGAATGTTGGGAGTTCTAGAATTCCAAAATAGAATGTTTGGAGTTCTAGAATACCAAGATATAATGTTGGTGTTGCAGAATTCCAAAATAGAATGTTGAGAGTTCTAGAATACCAAAATATAATGTTGGGAGTTCTAGAATTCCAAAATAGAATATTGGGAGTTCTAGAAGTCCAAGATAGAATGTTGGGAGTTCTAGAATTCCTATATAGAATGTTGAGAGTTCTAGAATTCGAAAATGGAATGTTGGTGTTCTAGAATTCCAAAATACAATGTTAGGAGTTCTAGATTTCCAAAAAAGAATGTAGGGAGTTCTAGAATTCCAAAATAGAATGTTGGTGTTGCAGAATTCCAAAATAGAATGTTGGGAGTTCTAGAATACTAAAATAGAATGTTGGGAGTTCTATAATTCCAAAATAGAATGTTGGGAGTTCTAGAATTCCAAAATAGAATGTTAGGAGTTCTAGAATTCCAAGATAGAATGTTGGTGTTGCAGAATTCCAAAATAGAATGTTGGGAGTTCTAGAATACTAAAATAGAATGTTGGGAGTTCTAGAATTCCAAAATAGAATGTTGGGAGTTCCAGAATTCCAAAATAGAATGTTGAGAGTTCTAGAATTCCAAAATAGAATGTTTGTGTTGCAGAATTCCAAAATAGAATGTTGGTAGTTCTAGAATTCCAAAATAGAATGTTGGGAGTTCTAGAATACCAAGATAAAATGTTGGTGTTGCAGAATTCCAAAATAGAATGTTGGGAGTTCTAGAATTCGAAAATGGAATGTTGGTGTTCTAGAATTACAAAATAGAATGTTGGGAGTTCTAGAATTCCAAAATAGTATGTTGGGAGTTCTAGAATACCAAAATAGAATGTTGGGAGTTCTAGAATTACAAAATAGAATATTGGGGTTCTAGATTTTTTATTTTTTTTAAAGAAGAATGTTGGGAGTTCTAGAATTCCAAAATATTCTGTTAAGAGTTCTAGAATACTAAAAATAGAATGTTGGGAGTTCTAGAATTCCAAAATAGAATATTGGGAGTTCTAGAATTCCAAAATAGAATGTTGGGAGTTCTAGAATTCCAAGATAGAATGTTGGTGTTGCAGAATTCCAAAAGAGAATGTTGGGAGTTCTAGAATTCCAAAATAGAATATTGGGGGTTCTAAAATTTCAAAAAAGAATGTTGGTAGTTCTAGAATTCAAAAAAAGAATGTTGGTGTTGCAGAATTCCAAAATAGAATGTTGGGAGTTCTAGAATACTAAAATAGAATGTTGGGAGTTCTAGAATTACAAAATAGAATATTGACAGTTTTAAAATTCCAAAATAGAATGTTGGTAGCTCTAGAATTTCAAAAAGAATGTTGGGAGTTCTAGAATTCCAAAAATAGTATGTTAGGAGTTCTAGAATACTAAAATAGAATGTTGGGAGTTCTAGAATACCAAGGTAAAATGTTGGTGTTGCAGAATTCCAAATTAGAATGTTGGTAGTTCTAGAATTCCAAAATATAATGTTGGTGTTGCAGAATTCTAAAATAGAATGTTGGGAGTTCTAGAATTCGAAAATGGAATGTTGGATGTTCTAGAATTCCAAAATTGTTTGTTGGGAGTTCTAGAATACCAAAATAGAATGTTGGGAGTTCTAGAATTCCAAAATAGTCTGTTAGGAGTTCTAGAATACTAAAATAGAATGTTGGGAGTTCTAGAATTCCAAAATAGAATATTGGGAGTTCTAGAATTCCAAAATAGAATATTGCGAGTTCTAGAATTCCAAAATAGAATGTTGGGAGTTCTAGAATACTAAAATAGAATGTTGGGAGTTCTAGAATTACAAAATAGAATATTGACAGTTTTAAAATTCAAAAATAGAATGTTGGTAGCTCTAGAATTTCAAAAAGAATGTTGGGAGTTCTAGAATTCCAAAAATAGTATGTAAGGAGTTCTAGAATACTAAAATAGAATGTTGGGAGTTCTAGAATACCAAGGTAAAATGTTGGTGTTGCAGAATTCCAAATTAGAATGTTGGTAGTTCTAGAATTCCAAAATATAATGTTGGTGTTGCAGAATTCTAAAATAGAATGTTGGGAGTTCTAGAATTCGAAAATGGAATGTTGGATGTTCTAGAATTCCAAAATAGAATGTTGGGAGTTCTAGAATTCCAAAATTGTTTGTTGGGAGTTCTAGAATACCAAAATAGAATGTTGGGAGTTCTAGAATTCCAAAATAGTCAGTTAGGAGTTCTAGAATACTAAAATAGAATGTTGGGAGTTCTAGAATTCCAAAACAGAATATTGGGAGTTCTAGAATTCCAAAATAGAATATTGTGAGTTCTAGAATTCCAAAATAGAATGTTGGGAGTTCTAGAATTCCAAAATAGAATGTTTGGAGTTCTAGAATACCAAGATATAATGTTGGTGTTGCAGAATTCCAAAATAGAATGTTGAGAGTTCTAGAATACCAAAATATAATGTTGGGAGTTCTAGAATTCCAAAATAGAATATTGGGAGTTCTAGAAGTCCAAGATAGAATGTTGGGAGTTCTAGAATTCCTATATAGAATGTTGGGAGTTCATGAATTCCACAATAGAATGTTGTTAGTTCTAGAATTCCAAAATAGAATGTTGGGAGTTCTAGAATACTAAAATAGAATGTTGGGAGTTCTATAATTCCAAAATAGAATGTTGGGAGTTCCAGAATTCCAAAATAGAATGTTGAGAGTTCTAGAATTCCAAAATAGAATGTTTGTGTTGCAGAATTCCAAAATAGAATGTTGGGAGTTCTAGAATACCAAGATAAAATGTTGGTGTTGCAGAATTCCAAAATAGAATGTTGGGAGTTCTAGAATTCGAAAATGGAATGTTGGTGTTCTAGAATTACAAAATAGAATGTTGGGAGTTCTAGAATTCCAAAATAGAATGTTGAGAGTTCTAGAATTCGAAAATGGAATGTTGGTGTTCTAGAATTACAAAATAGAATGTTGGGAGTTTTAGAATTCCAAAATAGTATGTTGGGAGATCTAGAATACCAAAAGAGAATGTTGGGAGTTATATAATTCCAAAAGAGAATGTTGGGAGTTCTAGAATTCCAAAATAGAATATTGGGGGTTCTAAAATTTCAAAAAAGAATGTTGGTAGTTCTAGAATTCAAAAAAAGAATGTTGGTGTTGCAGAATTCCAAAATAGAATGTTGGGAGTTCTAGAATACTAAAATAGAATGTTGGGAGTTCTAGAATTACAAAATAGAATATTGACAGTTTTAAAATTCCAAAATAGAATGTTGGTAGCTCTAGAATTTCAAAAAGAATGTTGGGAGTTCTAGAATTCCAAAAATAGTATGTTAGGAGTTCTAGAATACTAAAATAGAATGTTGGGAGTTCTAGAATACCAAGGTAAAATGTTGGTGTTGCAGAATTCCAAATTAGAATGTTGGTAGTTCTAGAATTCCAAAATATAATGTTGGTGTTGCAGAATTCTAAAATAGAATGTTGGGAGTTCTAGAATTCGAAAATGGAATGTTGGATGTTCTAGAATTCCAAAATTGTTTGTTGGGAGTTCTAGAATACCAAAATAGAATGTTGGGAGTTCTAGAATTCCAAAATAGTCTGTTAGGAGTTCTAGAATACTAAAATAGAATGTTGGGAGTTCTAGAATTCCAAAATAGAATATTGGGAGTTCTAGAATTCCAAAATAGAATATTGCGAGTTCTAGAATTCCAAAATAGAATGTTGGGAGTTCTAGAATACTAAAATAGAATGTTGGGAGTTCTAGAATTACAAAATAGAATATTGACAGTTTTAAAATTCCAAAATAGAATGTTGGTAGCTCTAGAATTTCAAAAAGAATGTTGGGAGTACTAGAATTCCAAAAATAGTATGTTAGGAGATCTAGAATACTAAAATAGAATGTTGGGAGTTCTAGAATACCAAGGTAAAATGTTGGTGTTGCAGAATTCCAAATTAGAATGTTGGTAGTTCTAGAATTCCAAAATATAATGTTGGTGTTGCAGAATTCTAAAATAGAATGTTGGGAGTTCTAGAATTCGAAAATGGAATGTTGGATGTTCTAGAATTCCAAAATAGAATGTTGGGAGTTCTAGAATTCCAAAATTGTTTGTTGGGAGTTCTAGAATACCAAAATAGAATGTTGGGAGTTCTAGAATTCCAAAATAGTCAGTTAGGAGTTCTAGAATACTAAAATAGAATGTTGGGAGTTCTAGAATTCCAAAATAGAATATTGGGAGTTCTAGAATTCCAAAATAGAATATTGCGAGTTCTAGAATTCCAAAATAGAATGTTGGGAGTTCTAGAATTCCAAAATAGAATGTTTGGAGTTCTAGAATACCACGATATAATGTTGGTGTTGCAGAATTCCAAAATAGAATGTTGGGAGTTCTAGAATTCGAAAATGGAATGTTGGTGTTCTAGAATTACAAAATAGAATGTTGGGAGTTCTAGAATTCCAAAATAGAATGTTGAGAGTTCTAGAATTCGAAAATGGAATGTTGGTGTTCTAGAATTACAAAATAGAATGTTGGGAGTTCTAGAATTCCAAAATAGTATGTTGGGAGTTCTAGAATACCAAAATAGAATGTTGGGAGTTATATAATTCCAAAAGAGAATGTTGGGAGTTCTAGAATTCCAAAATAGAATATTGGGGGTTCTAAAATTTCAAAAAAGAATGTTGGTAGTTCTAGAATTCAAAAAAAGAATGTTGGTGTTGCAGAATTCCAAAATAGAATGTTGGGAGTTCTAGAATACTAAAATAGAATGTTGGGAGTTCTAGAATTACAAAATAGAATATTGACAGTTTTAAAATTCCAAAATAGAATGTTGGTAGCTCTAGAATTTCAAAAAGAATGTTGGGAGTTCTAGAATTCCAAAAATAGTATGTTAGGAGTTCTAGAATACTAAAATAGAATGTTGGGAGTTCTAGAATACCAAGGTAAAATGTTGGTGTTGCAGAATTCCAAATTAGAATGTTGGTAGTTCTAGAATTCCAAAATATAATGCTGGTGTTGCAGAATTCTAAAATAGAATGTTGGGAGTTCTAGAATTCGAAAATGGAATGTTGGATGTTCTAGAATTCCAAAATAGAATGTTGGGAGTTCTAGAATTCCAAAATTGTTTGTTGGGAGTTCTAGAATACCAAAATAGAATGTTGGGAGTTCTAGAATTCCAAAATAGTCTGTTAGGAGTTCTAGAATACTAAAATAGAATGTTGGGAGTTCTAGAATTCCAAAATAGAATATTGGGAGTTCTAGAATTCCAAAATAGAATATTGCGAGTTCTAGAATTCCAAAATAGAATGTTGGGAGTTCTAGAATACTAAAATAGAATGTTGGGAGTTCTAGAATTACAAAATAGAATATTGACAGTTTTAAAATTCCAAAATAGAATGTTGGTAGCTCTAGAATTTCAAAAAGAATGTTGGGAGTTCTAGAATTCCAAAAATAGTATGTTAGGAGTTCTTGAATACTAAAATAGAATGTTGGGAGTTCTAGAATACCAAGGTAAAATGTTGGTGTTGCAGAATTCCAAATTAGAATGTTGGTAGTTCTAGGATTCCAAAATATAATGTTGGTGTTGCAGAATTCTAAAATAGAATGTTGGGAGTTCTAGAATTTGAAAATGGAATGTTGGATGTTCTAGAATTCCAAAATAGAATGTTGGGAGTTCTAGAATTCCAAAATTGTTTGTTGGGAGTTCTAGAATACCAAAATAGAATGTTGGGAGTTCTAGAATTCCAAAATAGTCAGTTAGGAGTTCTAGAATACTAAAATAGAATGTTGGGAGTTCTAGAATTCCAAAATAGAATATTGGGAGTTCTAGAATTCCAAAATAGAATATTGCGAGTTCTAGAATTCCAAAATAGAATGTTGGGAGTTCTAGAATTCCAAAATAGAATGTTTGGAGTTCTAGAATACCAAGATATAATGTTGGTGTTGCAGAATTCCAAAAAAGAATGTTGAGAGTTCTAGAATACCAAAATATAATGTTGGGAGTTCTAGAATTCCAAAATAGAATATTGGGAGTTCTAGAAGTCCAAGATAGAATGTTGGGAGTTCTAGAATTCCTATATAGAATGTTGGGAGTTCATGAATTCCACAATAGAATGTTGTTAGTTCTAGAATTCCAAAATAGAATGTTGGGAGTTCTAGAATACTAAAATAGAATGTTGGGAGTTCTATAATTCCAAAATAGAATGTTGGGAGTTCCAGAATTCCAAAATAGAATGTTGAGAGATCTAGAATTCCAAAATAGAATGTTTGTGTTGCAGAATTCCAAAATAGAATGTTGGGAGTTCTAGAATACCATGATAAAATGTTGGTGTTGCAGAATTCTAAAATAGAATGTTGGGAGTTCTAGAATTCGAAAATGGAATGTTGGATGTTCTAGAATTCCAAAATTGTTTGTTGGGAGTTCTAGAATACCAAAATAGAATGTTGGGAGTTCTAGAATTCCAAAATAGTCTGTTAGGAGTTCTAGAATACTAAAATAGAATGTTGGGAGTTCTAGAATTCCAAAATAGAATATTGGGAGTTCTAGAATTCCAAAATAGAATATTGCGAGTTCTAGAATTCCAAAATAGAATGTTGGGAGTTCTAGAATACTAAAATAGAATGTTGGGAGTTCTAGAATTACAAAATAGAATATTGACAGTTTTAAAATTCCAAAATAGAATGTTGGTAGCTCTAGAATTTCAAAAAGAATGTTGGGAGTACTAGAATTCCAAAAATAGTATGTTAGGAGATCTAGAATACTAAAATAGAATGTTGGGAGTTCTAGAATACCAAGGTAAAATGTTGGTGTTGCAGAATTCCAAATTAGAATGTTGGTAGTTCTAGAATTCCAAAATATAATGTTGGTGTTGCAGAATTCTAAAATTGAATGTTGGGAGTTCTAGAATTCGAAAATGGAATGTTGGATGTTCTAGAATTCCAAAATTGTTTGTTGGGAGTTCTAGAATACCAAAATAGAATGTTGGGAGTTCTAGAATTCCAAAATAGTCAGTTAGGAGTTCTAGAATACTAAAATAGAATGTTGGGAGTTCTAGAATTCCAAAATAGAATATTGGGAGTTTTAGAATTCCAAAATAGAATATTGCGAGTTCTAGAATTCCAAAATAGAATGTTGGGAGTTCTAGAATTCCAAAATAGAATGTTTGGAGTTCTAGAATACCACGATATAATGTTGGTGTTGCAGAATTCCAAAATAGAATGTTGGGAGTTCTAGAATTCGAAAATGGAATGTTGGTGTTCTAGAATTACAAAATAGAATGTTGGGAGTTCTAGAATTCCAAAATAGAATGTTGAGAGTTCTAGAATTCGAAAATGGAATGTTGGTGTTCTAGAATTACAAAATAGAATGTTGGGAGTTCTAGAATTCCAAAATAGTATGTTGGGAGTTCTAGAATACCAAAATAGAATGTTGGGAGTTATATAATTCCAAAAGAGAATGTTGGGAGTTCTAGAATTCCAAAATAGAATATTGGGGGTTCTAAAATTTCAAAAAAGAATGTTGGTAGTTCTAGAATTCAAAAAAAGAATGTTGGTGTTGCATAATTCCAAAATAGAATGTTGGGAGTTCTAGAATACTAAAATAGAATGTTGGGAGTTCTAGAATTACAAAATAGAATATTGACAGTTTTAAAATTCCAAAATAGAATGTTGGTAGCTCTAGAATTTCAAAAAGAATGTTGGGAGTTCTAGAATTCCAAAAATAGTATGTTAGGAGTTCTAGAATACTAAAATAGAATGTTGGGAGTTCTAGAATACCAAGGTAAAATGTTGGTGTTGCAGAATTCCAAATTAGAATGTTGGTAGTTCTAGAATTCCAAAATATAATGTTGGTGTTGCAGAATTCTAAAATAGAATGTTGGGAGTTCTAGAATTCGAAAATGGAATGTTGGATGTTCTAGAATTCCAAAATAGAATGTTGGGAGTTCTAGAATTCCAAAATTGTTTGTTGGGAGTTCTAGAATACCAAAATAGAATGTTGGGAGTTCTAGAATTCCAAAATAGTCTGTTAGGAGTTCTAGAATACTAAAATAGAATGTTGGGAGTTCTAGAATTCCAAAATAGAATATTGGGAGTTCTAGAATTCCAAAATAGAATATTGCGAGTTCTAGAATTCCAAAATAGAATGTTGGGAGTTCTAGAATACTAAAATAGAATGTTGGGAGTTCTAGAATTACAAAATAGAATATTGACAGTTTTAAAATTCCAAAATAGAATGTTGGTAGCTCTAGAATTTCAAAAAGAATGTTGGGAGTTCTAGAATTCCAAAAATAGTATGTTAGGAGTTCTTGAATACTAAAATAGAATGTTGGGAGTTCTAGAATACCAAGGTAAAATGTTGGTGTTGCAGAATTCCAAATTAGAATGTTGGTAGTTCTAGAATTCCAAAATATAATGTTGGTGTTGCAGAATTCTAAAATAGAATGTTGGGAGTTCTAGAATTCGAAAATGGAATGTTGGATGTTCTAGAATTCCAAAATAGAACGTTGGGAGTTCTAGAATTCCAAAATTGTTTGTTGGGAGTTCTAGAATACCAAAATAGAATGTTGGGAGTTCTAGAATTCCAAAATAGTCAGTTAGGAGTTCTAGAATACTAAAATAGAATGTTGGGAGTTCTAGAATTCCAAAATAGAATATTGGGAGTTCTAGAATTCCAAAATAGAATATTGCGAGTTCTAGAATTCCAAAATAGAATGTTGGGAGTTCTAGAATTCCAAAATAGAATGTTTGGAGTTCTAGAATACCAAGATATAATGTTGGTGTTGCAGAATTCCAAAAAAGAATGTTGAGAGTTCTAGAATACCAAAATATAATGTTGGGAGTTCTAGAATTCCAAAATAGAATATTGGGAGTTCTAGAAGTCCAAGATAGAATGTTGGGAGTTCTAGAATTCCTATATAGAATGTTGGGAGTTCATGAATTCCACAATAGAATGTTGTTAGTTCTAGAATTCCAAAATAGAATGTTGGGAGTTCTAGAATACTAAAATAGAATGTTGGGAGTTCTATAATTCCAAAATAGAATGTTGGGAGTTCCAGAATTCCAAAATAGAATGTTGAGAGATCTAGAATTCCAAAATAGAATGTTTGTGTTGCAGAATTCCAAAATAGAATGTTGGGAGTTCTAGAATACCAAGATAAAATGTTGGTGTTGCAGAATTCCAAAATAGAATGTTGGGAGTTCTAGAATTCGAAAATGGAATGTTGGTGTTCTAGAATTACAAAATAGAATGTTGGGAGTTCTAGAATTCCAAAATAGAATGTTGAGAGTTCTAGAATTCGAAAATGGAATGTTGGTGTTCTAGAATTACAAAATAGAATGTTGGGAGTTCTAGAATTCCAAAATAGTATGTTGGGAGTTCTAGAATACCAAAATAGAATGTTGGGAGTTATATAATTCCAAAAGAGAATGTTGGGAGTTCTAGAATTCCAAAATAGAATATTGGGGGTTCTAAAATTTCAAAAAAGAATGTTGGTAGTTCTAGAATTCAAAAAAAGAATGTTGGTGTTGCAGAATTCCAAAATAGAATGTTGGGAGTTCTAGAATACTAAAATAGAATGTTGGGAGTTCTAGAATTACAAAATAGAATATTGACAGTTTTAAAATTCCAAAATAGAATGTTGGTAGCTCTAGAATTTCAAAAAGAATGTTGGGAGTTCTAGAATTCCAAAAATAGTATGTTAGGAGTTCTAGAATACTGAAATAGAATGTTGGGAGTTCTAGAATACCAAGGTAAAATGTTGGTGTTGCAGAATTCCAAATTAGAATGTTGGTAGTTCTAGAATTCCAAAATATAATGTTGGTGTTGCAGAATTCTAAAATAGAATGTTGGGAGTTCTAGAATTCGAAAATGGAATGTTGGATGTTCTAGAATTCGAAAATAGAATGTTGGGAGTTCTAGAATTCCAAAATTGTTTGTTGGGAGTTCTAGAATACCAAAATAGAATGTTGGGAGTTCTAGAATTCCAAAATAGTCAGTTAGGAGTTCTAGAATACTAAAATAGAATGTTGGGAGTTCTAGAATTCCAAAATAGAATATTGGGAGTTCTAGAAGTCCAAGATAGAATGTTGCGAGTTCTAGAATTCCAAAATAGAATGTTGGGAGTTCTAGAATTCCAAAATAGAATGTTTGGAGTTCTAGAATACCACGATATAATGTTGGTGTTGCAGAATTCCAAAATAGAATGTTGGGAGTTCTAGAATTCGAAAATGGAATGTTGGTGTTCTAGAATTACAAAATAGAATGTTGGGAGTTCTAGAATTCCAAAATAGAATGTTGAGAGTTCTAGAATTCGAAAATGGAATGTTGGTGTTCTAGAATTACAAAATAGAATGTTGGGAGTTCTAGAATTCCAAAATAGTATGTTGGGAGTTCTAGAATACCAAAATAGAATGTTGGGAGTTATATAATTCCAAAAGAGAATGTTGGGAGTTCTAGAATTCCAAAATAGAATATTGGGGGTTCTAAAATTTCAAAAAAGAATGTTGGTAGTTCTAGAATTCAAAAAAAGAATGTTGGTGTTGCAGAATTCCAAAATAGAATGTTGGGAGTTCTAGAATACTAAAATAGAATGTTGGGAGTTCTAGAATTACAAAATAGAATATTGACAGTTTTAAAATTCCAAAATAGAATGTTGGTAGCTCTAGAATTTCAAAAAGAATGTTGGGAGTTCTAGAATTCCAAAAATAGTATGTTAGGAGTTCTAGAATACTAAAATAGAATGTTGGGAGTTCTAGAATACCAAGGTAAAATGTTGGTGTTGCAGAATTCCAAATTAGAATGTTGGTAGTTCTAGAATTCCAAAATATAATGTTGGTGTTGCAGAATTCTAAAATAGAATGTTGGGAGTTCTAGAATTCGAAAATGGAATGTTGGATGTTCTAGAATTCCAAAATAGAATGTTGGGAGTTCTAGAATTCCAAAATTGTTTGTTGGGAGTTCTAGAATACCAAAATAGAATGTTGGGAGTTCTAGAATTCCAAAATAGTCTGTTAGGAGTTCTAGAATACTAAAATAGAATGTTGGGAGTTCTAGAATTCCAAAATAGAATATTGGGAGTTCTAGAATTCCAAAATAGAATATTGCGAGTTCTAGAATTCCAAAATAGAATGTTGGGAGTTCTAGAATACTAAAATAGAATGTTGGGAGTTCTAGAATTACAAAATAGAATATTGACAGTTTTAAAATTCCAAAATAGAATGTTGGTAGCTCTAGAATTTCAAAAAGAATGTTGGGAGTTCTAGAATTCCAAAAATAGTATGTTAGGAGTTCTTGAATACTAAAATAGAATGTTGGGAGTTCTAGAATACCAAGGTAAAATGTTGGTGTTGCAGAATTCCAAATTAGAATGTTGGTAGTTCTAGAATTCCAAAATATAATGTTGGTGTTGCAGAATTCTAAAATAGAATGTTGGGAGTTCTAGAATTCGAAAATGGAATGTTGGATGTTCTAGAATTCCAAAATAGAATGTTGGGAGTTCTAGAATTCCAAAATTGTTTGTTGGGAGTTCTAGAATACCAAAATAGAATGTTGGGAGTTCTAGAATTCCAAAATAGTCAGTTAGGAGTTCTAGAATACTAAAATAGAATGTTGGGAGTTCTAGAATTCCAAAATAGAATATTGGGAGTTCTAGAATTCCAAAATAGAATATTGCGAGTTCTAGAATTCCAAAATAGAATGTTGGGAGTTCTAGAATTCCAAAATAGAATGTTTGGAGTTCTAGAATACCAAGATATAATGTTGGTGTTGCAGAATTCCAAAAAAGAATGTTGAGAGTTCTAGAATACCAAAATATAATGTTGGGAGTTCTAGAATTCCAAAATAGAATATTGGGAGTTCTAGAAGTCCAAGATAGAATGTTGGGAGTTCTAGAATTCCTATATAGAATGTTGGGAGTTCATGAATTCCACAATAGAATGTTGTTAGTTCTAGAATTCCAAAATAGAATGTTGGGAGTTCTAGAATACTAAAATAGAATGTTGGGAGTTCTATAATTCCAAAATAGAATGTTGGGAGTTCCAGAATTCCAAAATAGAATGTTGAGAGATCTAGAATTCCAAAATAGAATGTTTGTGTTGCAGAATTCCAAAATAGAATGTTGGGAGTTCTAGAATACCAAGATAAAATGTTGGTGTTGCAGAATTCCAAAATAGAATGTTGGGAGTTCTAGAATTCGAAAATGGAATGTTGGTGTTCTAGAATTACAAAATAGAATGTTGGGAGTTCTAGAATTCCAAAATAGAATGTTGAGAGTTCTAGAATTCGAAAATGGAATGTTGGTGTTCTAGAATTACAAAATAGAATGTTGGGAGTTCTAGAATTCCAAAATAGTATGTTGGGAGTTCTAGAATACCAAAATAGAATGTTGGGAGTTATATAATTCCAAAAGAGAATGTTGGGAGTTCTAGAATTCCAAAATAGAATATTGGGGGTTCTAAAATTTCAAAAAAGAATGTTGGTAGTTCTAGAATTCAAAAAAAGAATGTTGGTGTTGCAGAATTCCAAAATAGAATGTTGGGAGTTCTAGAATACTAAAATAGAATGTTGGGAGTTCTAGAATTACAAAATAGAATATTGACAGTTTTAAAATTCCAAAATAGAATGTTGGTAGCTCTAGAATTTCAAAAAGAATGTTGGGAGTTCTAGAATTCCAAAAATAGTATGTTAGGAGTTCTAGAATACTAAAATAGAATGTTGGGAGTTCTAGAATACCAAGGTAAAATGTTGGTGTTGCAGAATTCCAAATTAGAATGTTGGTAGTTCTAGAATTCCAAAATATAATGTTGGTGTTGCAGAATTCTAAAATAGAATGTTGGGAGTTCTAGAATTCGAAAATGGAATGTTGGATGTTCTAGAATTCGAAAATAGAATGTTGGGAGTTCTAGAATTCCAAAATTGTTTGTTGGGAGTTCTAGAATACCAAAATAGAATGTTGGGAGTTCTAGAATTCCAAAATAGTCAGTTAGGAGTTCTAGAATACTAAAATAGAATGTTGGGAGTTCTAGAATTCCAAAATAGAATATTGGGAGTTCTAGAATTCCAAAATAGAATATTGCGAGTTCTAGAATTCCAAAATAGAATGTTGGGAGTTCTAGAATTCCAAAATAGAATGTTTGGAGTTCTAGAATACCAAGATATAATGTTGGTGTTGCAGAATTCCAAAATAGAATGTTGAGAGTTCTAGAATACCAAAATATAATGTTGGGAGTTCTAGAATTCCAAAATAGAATATTGGGAGTTCTAGAAGTCCAAGATAGAATGTTGGGAGTTCTAGAATTCCTATATAGAATGTTGGGAGTTCATGAATTCCACAATAGAATGTTGTTAGTTCTAGAATTCCAAAATAGAATGTTGGGAGTTCTAGAATACTAAAATAGAATGTTGGGAGTTCTATAATTCCAAAATAGAATGTTGGGAGTTCCAGAATTCCAAAATAGAATGTTGAGAGTTCTAGAATTCCAAAATAGAATGTTTGTGTTGCAGAATTCCAAAATAGAATGTTGGGAGTTCTAGAATACCAAGATAAAATGTTGGTGTTGCAGAATTCCAAAATAGAATGTTGGGAGTTCTAGAATTCGAAAATGGAATGTTGGTGTTCTAGAATTACAAAATAGAATGTTGGGAGTTCTAGAATTCCAAAATAGAATGTTGAGAGTTCTAGAATTCGAAAATGGAATGTTGGTGTTCTAGAATTACAAAATAGAATGTTGGGAGTTCTAGAATTCCAAAATAGTATGTTGGGAGTTCTAGAATACCAAAATAGAATGTTGGGAGTTATATAATTCCAAAAGAGAATGTTGGGAGTTCTAGAATTCCAAAATAGAATATTGGGGGTTCTAAAATTTCAAAAAAGAATGTTGGTAGTTCTAGAATTAAAAAAAAGAATGTTGGTGTTGCAGAATTCCAAAATAGAATGTTGGGAGTTCTAGAATACTAAAATAGAATGTTGGGAGTTCTAGAATTACAAAATAGAATATTGACAGTTTTAAAATTCCAAAATAGAATGTTGGTAGCTCTAGAATTTCAAAAAGAATGTTGGGAGTTCTAGAATTCCAAAAATAGTATGTTAGGAGTTCTAGAATACTAAAATAGAATGTTGGGAGTTCTAGAATACCAAGGTAAAATGTTGGTGTTGCAGAATTCCAAATTAGAATGTTGGTAGTTCTAGAATTCCAAAATATAATGTTGGTGTTGCAGAATTCTAAAATAGAATGTTGGGAGTTCTAGAATTCGAAAATGGAATGTTGGATGTTCTAGAATTCCAAAATAGAATGTTGGGAGTTCTAGAATTCCAAAATTGTTTGTTGGGAGTTCTAGAATACCAAAATAGAATGTTGGGAGTTCTAGAATTCCAAAATAGTCTGTTAGGAGTTCTAGAATACTAAAATAGAATGTTGGGAGTTCTAGAATTCCAAAATAGAATATTGGGAGTTCTAGAATTCCAAAATAGAATATTGCGAGTTCTAGAATTCCAAAATAGAATGTTGGGAGTTCTAGAATTCCAAAATAGAATGTTTGGAGTTCTAGAATACCAAGATATAATGTTGGTGTTGCAGAATTCCAAAATAGAATGTTGAGAGTTCTAGAATACCAAAATATAATGTTGGGAGTTCTAGAATTCCAAAATAGAATATTGGGAGTTCTAGAAGTCCAAGATAGAATGTTGGGAGTTCTAGAATTCCTATATAGAATGTTGAGAGTTCTAGAATTCGAAAATGGAATGTTGGTGTTCTAGAATTCCAAAATACAATGTTAGGAGTTCTAGATTTCCAAAAAAGAATGTAGGGAGTTCTAGAATTCCAAAATAGAATGTTGGTGTTGCAGAATTCCAAAATAGAATGTTGGGAGTTCTAGAATACTAAAATAGAATGTTGGGAGTTCTAGAATTACAAAATAGAATATTGACAGTTTTAAAATTCCAAAATAGAATGTTGGTAGCTCTAGAATTTCAAAAAGAATGTTGGGAGTTCTAGAATTCCAAAAATAGTATGTTAGGAGTTCTAGAATACTAAAATAGAATGTTGGGAGTTCTAGAATACCAAGGTAAAATGTTGGTGTTGCAGAATTCCAAATTAGAATGTTGGTAGTTCTAGAATTCCAAAATATAATGTTGGTGTTGCAGAATTCTAAAATAGAATGTTGGGAGTTCTAGAATTCGAAAATGGAATGTTGGATGTTCTAGAATTCCAAAATAGAATGTTGGGAGTTCTAGAATTCCAAAATTGTTTGTTGGGAGTTCTAGAATACCAAAATAGAATGTTGGGAGTTCTAGAATTCCAAAATAGTCTGTTAGGAGTTCTAGAATACTAAAATAGAATGTTGGGAGTTCTAGAATTCCAAAATAGAATATTGGGAGTTCTAGAATTCCAAAATAGAATATTGCGAGTTCTAGAATTCCAAAATAGAATGTTGGGAGTTCTAGAATACTAAAATAGAATGTTGGGAGTTCTAGAATTACAAAATAGAATATTGACAGTTTTAAAGTTCCAAAATAGAATGTTGGTAGCTCTAGAATTTCAAAAAGAATGTTGGGAGTTCTAGAATTCCAAAAATAGTATGTTAGGAGTTCTAGAATACTAAAATAGAATGTTGGGAGTTCTAGAATACCAAGGTAAAATGTTGGTGTTGCAGAATTCCAAATTAGAATGTTGGTAGTTCTAGAATTCCAAAATATAATGTTGGTGTTGCAGAATTCTAAAATAGAATGTTGGGAGTTCTAGAATTCGAAAATGGAATGTTGAGAGTTCTAGAATACCAAAATATAATGTTGGGTATTCTAGAATTCCAAAATAGAATATTGGGAGTTCTAGAAGTCCAAGATAGAATGTTGGGAGTTCTAGAATTCCTATATAGAATGTTGGGAGTTCATGAATTCCACAATAGAATGTTGTTAGTTCTAGAATTCCAAAATAGAATGTTGGGAGTTCTAGAATACTAAAATAGAATGTTGTGAGTTCTAGAATTCGAAAATGGAATGTTGGTGTTCTAGAATTACAAAATAGAATGTTGGGAGTTCTAGAATTCCAAAATAGTATGTTGGGAGTTCTAGAATACCAAAATAGAATGTTGGGAGTTATATAATTCCAAAAGAGAATGTTGGGAGTTCTAGAATTCCAAAATAGTATGTTGGGAGTTCTAGAATACCAAAATAGAATGTTGAAAGTTATATAATTCCAAAAGAGAATGTTGGGAGTTCTAGAATTCCAAAATATAATGTTGGTGTTGCAGAATTCTAAAATAGAATGTTGGGAGTTCTAGAATTCGAAAATGGAATGTTGGATGTTCTAGAATTCCAAAATAGAATGTTGGGAGTTCTAGAATTCCAAAATTGTTTGTTGGGAGTTCTAGAATACCAAAATAGAATGTTGGGAGTTCTAGAATTCCAAAATAGTCAGTTAGGAGTTCTAGAATACTAAAATAGAATGTTGGGAGTTCTAGAATTCCAAAATAGAATATTGGGAGTTCTAGAATTCCAAAATAGAATATTGCGAGTTCTAGAATTCCAAAATAGAATATTGCGAGTTCTAGAATTCCAAAATAGAATGTTGGGAGTTCTAGAATTCCAAAAATAGTATGTTAGGAGTTCTAGAATACTAAAATAGAATGTTGGGAGTTCTAGAATACCAAGGTAAAATGTTGGTGTTGCAGAATTCCAAATTAGAATGTTGGTAGTTCTAGAATTCCAAAATATAATGTTGGTGTTGCAGAATTCTAAAATAGAATGTTGGGAGTTCTAGAATTCGAAAATGGAATGTTGGATGTTCTAGAATTCCAAAATAGAATGTTGGGAGTTCTAGAATTCCAAAATTGTTTGTTGGGAGTTCTAGAATACCAAAATAGAATGTTGGGAGTTCTAGAATTCCAAAATAGTCAGTTAGGAGTTCTAGAATTCCAAAATAGAATGTTGAGAGTTCTAGAATACCAAAATATAATGTTGGGTATTCTAGAATTCCAAAATAGAATATTGCGAGTTCTAGAATTCCAAAATAGAATGTTGGGAGTTCTAGAATACTAAAATAGAATGTTGGGAGTTCTAGAATTACAAAATAGAATATTGACAGTTTTAAAATTCCAAAATAGAATGTTGGTAGCTCTAGAATTTCAAAAAGAATGTTGGGAGTTCTAGAATTCCAAAAATAGTATGTTAGGAGTTCTAGAATACTAAAATAGAATGTTGGGAGTTCTAGAATACCAAGGTAAAATGTTGGTGTTGCAGAATTCCAAATTAGAATGTTGGTAGTTCTAGAATTCCAAAATATAATGTTGGTGTTGCAGAATTCTAAAATAGAATGTTGGGAGTTCTAGAATTCGAAAATGGAATGTTGGATGTTCTAGAATTCCAAAATAGAATGTTGGGAGTTCTAGAATTCCAAAATTGTTTGTTGGGAGTTCTAGAATACCAAAATAGAATGTTGGGAGTTCTAGAATTCCAAAATAGTCTGTTAGGAGTTCTAGAATACTAAAATAGAATGTTGGGAGTTCTAGAATTCCAAAATAGAATATTGGGAGTTGTAGAATTCCAAAATAGAATATTGCGAGTTCTAGAATTCCAAAATAGAATGTTGGGAGTTCTAGAATACTAAAATAGAATGTTGGGAGTTCTAGAATTACAAAATAGAATATTGACAGTTTTAAAATTCCAAAATAGAATGTTGGTAGCTCTAGAATTTCAAAAAGAATGTTGGGAGTTCTAGAATTCCAAAAATAGTATGTTAGGAGTTCTAGAATACTAAAATAGAATGTTGGGAGTTCTAGAATACAAAGGTAAAATGTTGGTGTTGCAGAATTCCAAATTAGAATGTTGGTAGTTCTAGAATTCCAAAATATAATGTTGGTGTTGCAGAATTCTAAAATAGAATATTGGGAGTTCTAGAATTCCAAAATAGAATGTTGGGAGTTCTAGAATTCCAAAATAGAATGTTTGGAGTTCTAGAATACCAAGATATAATGTTGGTGTTGCAGAATTCCAAAATAGAATGTTGAGAGTTCTAGAATACCAAAATATAATGTTGGGAGTTCTAGAATTCCAAAATAGAATATTGGGAGCTCTAGAAGTCCAAGATAGAATGTTGGGAGTTCTAGAATTCCTATATAGAATGTTGGGAGTTCATGAATTCCACAATAGAATGTTGTTAGTTCTAGAATTCCAAAATAGAATGTTGGGAGTTCTAGAATACTAAAATAGAATGTTGGGAGTTCTATAATTCCAAAATAGAATGTTGGGAGTTCCAGAATTCCAAAATAGAATGTTGAGAGATCTAGAATTCCAAAATAGAATGTTTGTGTTGCAGAATTCCAAAATAGAATGTTGGGAGTTCTAGAATACCAAGATAAAATGTTGGTGTTGCAGAATTCCAAAATAGAATGTTGGGAGTTCTAGAATTCGAAAATGGAATGTTGGTGTTCTAGAATTACAAAATAGAATGTTGGGAGTTCTAGAATTCCAAAATAGAATGTTGAGAGTTCTAGAATTCGAAAATGGAATGTTGGTGTTCTAGAATTACAAAATAGAATGTTGGGAGTTCTAGAATTCCAAAATAGTATGTTGGGAGTTCTAGAATACCAAAATAGAATGTTGGGAGTTATATAATTCCAAAAGAGAATGTTGGGAGTTCTAGAATTCCAAAATAGTATGTTGGGAGTTCTAGAATACCAAAATAGAATGTTGAAAGTTATATAATTCCAAAAGAGAATGTTGGGAGTTCTAGAATTCCAAAATATAATGTTGGTGTTGCAGAATTCTAAAATAGAATGTTGGGAGTTCTAGAATTCGAAAATGGAATGTTGGATGTTCTAGAATTCCAAAATAGAATGTTGGGAGTTCTAGAATTCCAAAATTGTTTGTTGGGAGTTCTAGAATACCAAAATAGAATGTTGGGAGTTCTAGAATTCCAAAATAGTCAGTTAGGAGTTCTAGAATACTAAAATAGAATGTTGGGAGTTCTAGAATTCCAAAATAGAATATTGGGAGTTCTAGAATTCCAAAATAGAATATTGCGAGTTCTAGAATTCCAAAATAGAATATTGCGAGTTCTAGAATTCCAAAATAGAATGTTGGGAGTTCTAGAATTCCAAAAATAGTATGTTAGGAGTTCTAGAATACTAAAATAGAATGTTGGGAGTTCTAGAATACCAAGGTAAAATGTTGGTGTTGCAGAATTCCAAATTAGAATGTTGGTAGTTCTAGAATTCCAAAATATAATGTTGGTGTTGCAGAATTCTAAAATAGAATGTTGGGAGTTCTAGAATTCGAAAATGGAATGTTGGATGTTCTAGAATTCCAAAATAGAATGTTGGGAGTTCTAGAATTCCAAAATTGTTTGTTGGGAGTTCTAGAATACCAAAATAGAATGTTGGGAGTTCTAGAATTCCAAAATAGTCAGTTAGGAGTTCTAGAATTCCAAAATAGAATGTTGAGAGTTCTAGAATACCAAAATATAATGTTGGGTATTCTAGAATTCCAAAATAGAATATTGCGAGTTCTAGAATTCCAAAATAGAATGTTGGGAGTTCTAGAATACTAAAATAGAATGTTGGGAGTTCTAGAATTACAAAATAGAATATTGACAGTTTTAAAATTCCAAAATAGAATGTTGGTAGCTCTAGAATTTCAAAAAGAATGTTGGGAGTTCTAGAATTCCAAAAATAGTATGTTAGGAGTTCTAGAATACTAAAATAGAATGTTGGGAGTTCTAGAATACCAAGGTAAAATGTTGGTGTTGCAGAATTCCAAATTAGAATGTTGGTAGTTCTAGAATTCCAAAATATAATGTTGGTGTTGCAGAATTCTAAAATAGAATGTTGGGAGTTCTAGAATTCGAAAATGGAATGTTGGATGTTCTAGAATTCCAAAATAGAATGTTGGGAGTTCTAGAATTCCAAAATTGTTTGTTGGGAGTTCTAGAATACCAAAATAGAATGTTGGGAGTTCTAGAATTCCAAAATAGTCTGTTAGGAGTTCTAGAATACTAAAATAGAATGTTGGGAGTTCTAGAATTCCAAAATAGAATATTGGGAGTTGTAGAATTCCAAAATAGAATATTGCGAGTTCTAGAATTCCAAAATAGAATGTTGGGAGTTCTAGAATACTAAAATAGAATGTTGGGAGTTCTAGAATTACAAAATAGAATATTGACAGTTTTAAAATTCCAAAATAGAATGTTGGTAGCTCTAGAATTTCAAAAAGAATGTTGGGAGTTCTAGAATTCCAAAAATAGTATGTTAGGAGTTCTAGAATACTAAAATAGAATGTTGGGAGTTCTAGAATACAAAGGTAAAATGTTGGTGTTGCAGAATTCCAAATTAGAATGTTGGTAGTTCTAGAATTCCAAAATATAATGTTGGTGTTGCAGAATTCTAAAATAGAATATTGGGAGTTCTAGAATTCCAAAATAGAATGTTGGGAGTTCTAGAATTCCAAAATAGAATGTTTGGAGTTCTAGAATACCAAGATATAATGTTGGTGTTGCAGAATTCCAAAATAGAATGTTGAGAGTTCTAGAATACCAAAATATAATGTTGGGAGTTCTAGAATTCCAAAATAGAATATTGGGAGTTCTAGAAGTCCAAGATAGAATGTTGGGAGTTCTAGAATTCCTATATAGAATGTTGGGAGTTCATGAATTCCACAATAGAATGTTGTTAGTTCTAGAATTCCAAAATAGAATGTTGGGAGTTCTAGAATACTAAAATAGAATGTTGGGAGTTCTATAATTCCAAAATAGAATGTTGGGAGTTCCAGAATTCCAAAATAGAATGTTGAGAGATCTAGAATTCCAAAATAGAATGTTTGTGTTGCAGAATTCCAAAATAGAATGTTGGGAGTTCTAGAATACCAAGATAAAATGTTGGTGTTGCAGAATTCCAAAATAGAATGTTGGGAGTTCTAGAATTCGAAAATGGAATGTTGGTGTTCTAGAATTACAAAATAGAATGTTGGGAGTTCTAGAATTCCAAAATAGAATGTTGAGAGTTCTAGAATTCGAAAATGGAATGTTGGTGTTCTAGAATTACAAAATAGAATGTTGGGAGTTCTAGAATTCCAAAATAGTATGTTGGGAGTTCTAGAATACCAAAATAGAATGTTGGGAGTTATATAATTCCAAAAGAGAATGTTGGGAGTTCTAGAATTCCAAAATAGAATATTGGGGGTTCTAAAATTTCAAAAAAGAATGTTGGTAGTTCTAGAATTCAAAAAAAGAATGTTGGTGTTGCAGAATTCCAAAATAGAATGTTGGGAGTTCTAGAATACTAAAATAGAATGTTGGGAGTTCTAGAATTACAAAATAGAATATTGACAGTTTTAAAATTCCAAAATAGAATGTTGGTAGCTCTAGAATTTCAAAAAGAATGTTGGGAGTTCTAGAATTCCAAAAATAGTATGTTAGGAGTTCTAGAATACTAAAATAGAATGTTGGGAGTTCTAGAATACCAAGGTAAAATGTTGGTGTTGCAGAATTCCAAATTAGAATGTTGGTAGTTCTAGAATTCCAAAATATAATGTTGGTGTTGCAGAATTCTAAAATAGAATGTTGGGAGTTCTAGAATTCGAAAATGGAATGTTGGATGTTCTAGAATTCGAAAATAGAATGTTGGGAGTTCTAGAATTCCAAAATTGTTTGTTGGGAGTTCTAGAATACCAAAATAGAATGTTGGGAGTTCTAGAATTCCAAAATAGTCAGTTAGGAGTTCTAGAATACTAAAATAGAATGTTGGGAGTTCTAGAATTCCAAAATAGAATATTGGGAGTTCTAGAATTCCAAAATAGAATATTGCGAGTTCTAGAATTCCAAAATAGAATGTTGGGAGTTCTAGAATTCCAAAATAGAATGTTTGGAGTTCTAGAATACCAAGATATAATGTTGGTGTTGCAGAATTCCAAAATAGAATGTTGAGAGTTCTAGAATACCAAAATATAATGTTGGGAGTTCTAGAATTCCAAAATAGAATATTGGGAGTTCTAGAAGTCCAAGATAGAATGTTGGGAGTTCTAGAATTCCTATATAGAATGTTGGGAGTTCATGAATTCCACAATAGAATGTTGTTAGTTCTAGAATTCCAAAATAGAATGTTGGGAGTTCTAGAATACTAAAATAGAATGTTGGGAGTTCTATAATTCCAAAATAGAATGTTGGGAGTTCCAGAATTCCAAAATAGAATGTTGAGAGTTCTAGAATTCCAAAATAGAATGTTTGTGTTGCAGAATTCCAAAATAGAATGTTGGGAGTTCTATAATACCAAGATAAAATGTTGGTGTTGCAGAATTCCAAAATAGAATGTTGGGAGTTCTAGAATTCGAAAATGGAATGTTGGTGTTCTAGAATTACAAAATAGAATGTTGGGAGTTCTAGAATTCCAAAATAGAATGTTGAGAGTTCTAGAATTCGAAAATGGAATGTTGGTGTTCTAGAATTACAAAATAGAATGTTGGGAGTTCTAGAATTCCAAAATAGTATGTTGGGAGTTCTAGAATACCAAAATAGAATGTTGGGAGTTATATAATTCCAAAAGAGAATGTTGGGAGTTCTAGAATTCCAAAATAGAATATTGGGGGTTCTAAAATTTCAAAAAAGAATGTTGGTAGTTCTAGAATTCAAAAAAAGAATGTTGGTGTTGCAGAATTCCAAAATAGAATGTTGGGAGTTCTAGAATACTAAAATAGAATGTTGGGAGTTCTAGAATTACAAAATAGAATATTGACAGTTTTAAAATTCCAAAATAGAATGTTGGTAGCTCTAGAATTTCAAAAAGAATGTTGGGAGTTCTAGAATTCCAAAAATAGTATGTTAGGAGTTCTAGAATACTAAAATAGAATGTTGGGAGTTCTAGAATACCAAGGTAAAATGTTGGTGTTGCAGAATTCCAAATTAGAATGTTGGTAGTTCTAGAATTCCAAAATATAATGTTGGTGTTGCAGAATTCTAAAATAGAATGTTGGGAGTTCTAGAATTCGAAAATGGAATGTTGGATGTTCTAGAATTCCAAAATAGAATGTTGGGAGTTCTAGAATTCCAAAATTGTTTGTTGGGAGTTCTAGAATACCAAAATAGAATGTTGGGAGTTCTAGAATTCCAAAATAGTCTGTTAGGAGTTCTAGAATACTAAAATAGAATGTTGGGAGTTCTAGAATTCCAAAATAGAATATTGGGAGTTCTAGAATTCCAAAATAGAATATTGCGAGTTCTAGAATTCCAAAATAGAATGTTGGGAGTTCTAGAATTCCAAAATAGAATGTTTGGAGTTCTAGAATACCAAGATATAATGTTGGTGTTGCAGAATTCCAAAATAGAATGTTGAGAGTTCTAGAATACCAAAATATAATGTTGGGAGTTCTAGAATTCCAAAATAGAATATTGGGAGTTCTAGAAGTCCAAGAGAGAATGTTGGGAGTTCTAGAATTCCTATATAGAATGTTGAGAGTTCTAGAATTCGAAAATGGAATGTTGGTGTTCTAGAATTCCAAAATACAATGTTCGGAGTTCTAGATTTCCAAAAAAGAATGTAGGGAGTTCTAGAATTCCAAAATAGAATGTTGGTGTTGCAGAATTCCAAAATAGAATGTTGGGAGTTCTAGAATACTAAAATAGAATGTTGGGAGTTCTAGAATTACAAAATAGAATATTGACAGTTTTAAAATTCCAAAATAGAATGTTGGTAGCTCTAGAATTTCAAAAAGAATGTTGGGAGTTCTAGAATTCCAAAAATAGTATGTTAGGAGTTCTAGAATACTAAAATAGAATGTTGGGAGTTCTAGAATACCAAGGTAAAATGTTGGTGTTGCAGAATTCCAAATTAGAATGTTGGTAGTTCTAGAATTCCAAAATATAATGTTGGTGTTGCAGAATTCTAAAATAGAATGTTGGGAGTTCTAGAATTCGAAAATGGAATGTTGGATGTTCTAGAATTCCAAAATAGAATGTTGGGAGTTCTAGAATTCCAAAATTGTTTGTTGGGAGTTCTAGAATACCAAAATAGAATGTTGGGAGTTCTAGAATTCCAAAATAGTCTGTTAGGAGTTCTAGAATACTAAAATAGAATGTTGGGAGTTCTAGAATTCCAAAATAGAATATTGGGAGTTCTAGAATTCCAAAATAGAATATTGCGAGTTCTAGAATTCCAAAATAGAATGTTGGGAGTTCTAGAATACTAAAATAGAATGTTGGGAGTTCTAGAATTACAAAATAGAATATTGACAGTTTTAAAGTTCCAAAATAGAATGTTGGTAGCTCTAGAATTTCAAAAAGAATGTTGGGAGTTCTAGAATTCCAAAAATAGTATGTTAGGAGTTCTAGAATACTAAAATAGAATGTTGGGAGTTCTAGAATACCAAGGTAAAATGTTGGTGTTGCAGAATTCCAAATTAGAATGTTGGTAGTTCTAGAATTCCAAAATATAATGTTGGTGTTGCAGAATTCTAAAATAGAATGTTGGGAGTTCTAGAATTCGAAAATGGAATGTTGAGAGTTCTAGAATACCAAAATATAATGTTGGGTATTCTAGAATTCCAAAATAGAATATTGGGAGTTCTAGAAGTCCAAGATAGAATGTTGGGAGTTCTAGAATTCCTATATAGAATGTTGGGAGTTCATGAATTCCACAATAGAATGTTGTTAGTTCTAGAATTCCAAAATAGAATGTTGGGAGTTCTAGAATTCCAAAAATAGTATGTTAGGAGTTCTAGAATACTAAAATAGAATGTTGGGAGTTCTAGAATACCAAGGTAAAATGTTGGTGTTGCAGAATTCCAAATTAGAATGTTGGTAGTTCTAGAATTCCAAAATATAATGTTGGTGTTGCAGAATTCTAAAATAGAATGTTGGGAGTTCTAGAATTCGAAAATGGAATGTTGGATGTTCTAGAATTCCAAAATAGAATGTTGGGAGTTCTAGAATTCCAAAATTGTTTGTTGGGAGTTCTAGAATACCAAAATAGAATGTTGGGAGTTCTAGAATTCCAAAATAGTCAGTTAGGAGTTCTAGAATTCCAAAATAGAATGTTGAGAGTTCTAGAATACCAAAATATAATGTTGGGTATTCTAGAATTCCAAAATAGAATATTGCGAGTTCTAGAATTCCAAAATAGAATGTTGGGAGTTCTAGAATACTAAAATAGAATGTTGGGAGTTCTAGAATTACAAAATAGAATATTGACAGTTTTAAAATTCCAAAATAGAATGTTGGTAGCTCTAGAATTTCAAAAAGAATGTTGGGAGTTCTAGAATTCCAAAAATAGTATGTTAGGAGTTCTAGAATACTAAAATAGAATGTTGGGAGTTCTAGAATACCAAGGTAAAATGTTGGTGTTGCAGAATTCCAAATTAGAATGTTGGTAGTTCTAGAATTCCAAAATATAATGTTGGTGTTGCAGAATTCTAAAATAGAATGTTGGGAGTTCTAGAATTCGAAAATGGAATGTTGGATGTTCTAGAATTCCAAAATAGAATGTTGGGAGTTCTAGAATTCCAAAATTGTTTGTTGGGAGTTCTAGAATACCAAAATAGAATGTTGGGAGTTCTAGAATTCCAAAATAGTCTGTTAGGAGTTCTAGAATACTAAAATAGAATGTTGGGAGTTCTAGAATTCCAAAATAGAATATTGGGAGTTCTAGAATTCCAAAATAGAATATTGCGAGTTCTAGAATTCCAAAATAGAATGTTGGGAGTTCTAGAATACTAAAATAGAATGTTGGGAGTTCTAGAATTACAAAATAGAATATTGACAGTTTTAAAATTCCAAAATAGAATGTTGGTAGCTCTAGAATTTCAAAAAGAATGTTGGGAGTTCTAGAATTCCAAAAATAGTATGTTAGGAGTTCTAGAATACTAAAATAGAATGTTGGGAGTTCTAGAATACAAAGGTAAAATGTTGGTGTTGCAGAATTCCAAATTAGAATGTTGGTAGTTCTAGAATTCCAAAATATAATGTTGGTGTTGCAGAATTCTAAAATAGAATATTGGGAGTTCTAGAATTCCAAAATAGAATGTTGGGAGTTCTAGAATTCCAAAATAGAATGTTTGGAGTTCTAGAATACCAAGATATAATGTTGGTGTTGCAGAATTCCAAAATAGAATGTTGAGAGTTCTAGAATACCAAAATATAATGTTGGGAGTTCTAGAATTCCAAAATAGAATATTGGGAGTTCTAGAAGTCCAAGATAGAATGTTGGGAGTTCTAGAATTCCTATATAGAATGTTGGGAGTTCATGAATTCCACAATAGAATGTTGTTAGTTCTAGAATTCCAAAATAGAATGTTGGGAGTTCTAGAATACTAAAATAGAATGTTGGGAGTTCTATAATTCCAAAATAGAATGTTGGGAGTTCCAGAATTCCAAAATAGAATGTTGAGAGATCTAGAATTCCAAAATAGAATGTTTGTGTTGCAGAATTCCAAAATAGAATGTTGGGAGTTC
Organism: Pseudophryne corroboree; assembly: GCF_028390025.1. Lineage (NCBI taxonomy): Eukaryota > Metazoa > Chordata > Amphibia > Anura > Myobatrachidae > Pseudophryne > Pseudophryne corroboree. Next base: position 368,397,826 of record NC_086448.1, read on the forward strand.
TAGAATACCAAGATAAAATGTTGGTGTTGCAGAATTCCAAAATAGAATGTTGGGAGTTCTAGAATTCGAAAATGGAATGTTGGTGTTCTAGAATTACAAAATAGAATGTTGGGAGTTCTAGAATTCCAAAATAGAATGTTGAGAGTTCTAGAATTCGAAAATGGAATGTTGGTGTTCTAGAATTACAAAATAGAATGTTGGGAGTTCTAGAATTCCAAAATAGTATGTTGGGAGTTCTAGAATACCAAAATAGAATGTTGGGAGTTATATAATTCCAAAAGAGAATGTTGGGAGTTCTAGAATTCCAAAATAGAATATTGGGGGTTCTAAAATTTCAAAAAAGAATGTTGGTAGTTCTAGAATTCAAAAAAAGAATGTTGGTGTTGCAGAATTCCAAAATAGAATGTTGGGAGTTCTAGAATACTAAAATAGAATGTTGGGAGTTCTAGAATTACAAAATAGAATATTGACAGTTTTAAAATTCCAAAATAGAATGTTGGTAGCTCTAGAATTTCAAAAAGAATGTTGGGAGTTCTAGAATTCCAAAAATAGTATGTTAGGAGTTCTAGAATACTAAAATAGAATGTTGGGAGTTCTAGAATACCAAGGTAAAATGTTGGTGTTGCAGAATTCCAAATTAGAATGTTGGTAGTTCTAGAATTCCAAAATATAATGTTGGTGTTGCAGAATTCTAAAATAGAATGTTGGGAGTTCTAGAATTCGAAAATGGAATGTTGGATGTTCTAGAATTCGAAAATAGAATGTTGGGAGTTCTAGAATTCCAAAATTGTTTGTTGGGAGTTCTAGAATACCAAAATAGAATGTTGGGAGTTCTAGAATTCCAAAATAGTCAGTTAGGAGTTCTAGAATACTAAAATAGAATGTTGGGAGTTCTAGAATTCCAAAATAGAATATTGGGAGTTCTAGAATTCCAAAATAGAATATTGCGAGTTCTAGAATTCCAAAATAGAATGTTGGGAGTTCTAGAATTCCAAAATAGAATGTTTGGAGTTCTAGAATACCAAGATATAATGTTGGTGTTGCAGAATTCCAAAATAGAATGTTGAGAGTTCTAGAATACCAAAATATAATGTTGGGAGTTCTAGAATTCCAAAATAGAATATTGGGAGTTCTAGAAGTCCAAGATAGAATGTTGGGAGTTCTAGAATTCCTATATAGAATGTTGGGAGTTCATGAATTCCACAATAGAATGTTGTTAGTTCTAGAATTCCAAAATAGAATGTTGGGAGTTCTAGAATACTAAAATAGAATGTTGGGAGTTCTATAATTCCAAAATAGAATGTTGGGAGTTCCAGAATTCCAAAATAGAATGTTGAGAGTTCTAGAATTCCAAAATAGAATGTTTGTGTTGCAGAATTCCAAAATAGAATGTTGGGAGTTCTATAATACCAAGATAAAATGTTGGTGTTGCAGAATTCCAAAATAGAATGTTGGGAGTTCTAGAATTCGAAAATGGAATGTTGGTGTTCTAGAATTACAAAATAGAATGTTGGGAGTTCTAGAATTCCAAAATAGAATGTTGAGAGTTCTAGAATTCGAAAATGGAATGTTGGTGTTCTAGAATTACAAAATAGAATGTTGGGAGTTCTAGAATTCCAAAATAGTATGTTGGGAGTTCTAGAATACCAAAATAGAATGTTGGGAGTTATATAATTCCAAAAGAGAATGTTGGGAGTTCTAGAATTCCAAAATAGAATATTGGGGGTTCTAAAATTTCAAAAAAGAATGTTGGTAGTTCTAGAATTCAAAAAAAGAATGTTGGTGTTGCAGAATTCCAAAATAGAATGTTGGGAGTTCTAGAATACTAAAATAGAATGTTGGGAGTTCTAGAATTACAAAATAGAATATTGACAGTTTTAAAATTCCAAAATAGAATGTTGGTAGCTCTAGAATTTCAAAAAGAATGTTGGGAGTTCTAGAATTCCAAAAATAGTATGTTAGGAGTTCTAGAATACTAAAATAGAATGTTGGGAGTTCTAGAATACCAAGGTAAAATGTTGGTGTTGCAGAATTCCAAATTAGAATGTTGGTAGTTCTAGAATTCCAAAATATAATGTTGGTGTTGCAGAATTCTAAAATAGAATGTTGGGAGTTCTAGAATTCGAAAATGGAATGTTGGATGTTCTAGAATTCCAAAATAGAATGTTGGGAGTTCTAGAATTCCAAAATTGTTTGTTGGGAGTTCTAGAATACCAAAATAGAATGTTGGGAGTTCTAGAATTCCAAAATAGTCTGTTAGGAGTTCTAGAATACTAAAATAGAATGTTGGGAGTTCTAGAATTCCAAAATAGAATATTGGGAGTTCTAGAATTCCAAAATAGAATATTGCGAGTTCTAGAATTCCAAAATAGAATGTTGGGAGTTCTAGAATTCCAAAATAGAATGTTTGGAGTTCTAGAATACCAAGATATAATGTTGGTGTTGCAGAATTCCAAAATAGAATGTTGAGAGTTCTAGAATACCAAAATATAATGTTGGGAGTTCTAGAATTCCAAAATAGAATATTGGGAGTTCTAGAAGTCCAAGAGAGAATGTTGGGAGTTCTAGAATTCCTATATAGAATGTTGAGAGTTCTAGAATTCGAAAATGGAATGTTGGTGTTCTAGAATTCCAAAATACAATGTTCGGAGTTCTAGATTTCCAAAAAAGAATGTAGGGAGTTCTAGAATTCCAAAATAGAATGTTGGTGTTGCAGAATTCCAAAATAGAATGTTGGGAGTTCTAGAATACTAAAATAGAATGTTGGGAGTTCTAGAATTACAAAATAGAATATTGACAGTTTTAAAATTCCAAAATAGAATGTTGGTAGCTCTAGAATTTCAAAAAGAATGTTGGGAGTTCTAGAATTCCAAAAATAGTATGTTAGGAGTTCTAGAATACTAAAATAGAATGTTGGGAGTTCTAGAATACCAAGGTAAAATGTTGGTGTTGCAGAATTCCAAATTAGAATGTTGGTAGTTCTAGAATTCCAAAATATAATGTTGGTGTTGCAGAATTCTAAAATAGAATGTTGGGAGTTCTAGAATTCGAAAATGGAATGTTGGATGTTCTAGAATTCCAAAATAGAATGTTGGGAGTTCTAGAATTCCAAAATTGTTTGTTGGGAGTTCTAGAATACCAAAATAGAATGTTGGGAGTTCTAGAATTCCAAAATAGTCTGTTAGGAGTTCTAGAATACTAAAATAGAATGTTGGGAGTTCTAGAATTCCAAAATAGAATATTGGGAGTTCTAGAATTCCAAAATAGAATATTGCGAGTTCTAGAATTCCAAAATAGAATGTTGGGAGTTCTAGAATACTAAAATAGAATGTTGGGAGTTCTAGAATTACAAAATAGAATATTGACAGTTTTAAAGTTCCAAAATAGAATGTTGGTAGCTCTAGAATTTCAAAAAGAATGTTGGGAGTTCTAGAATTCCAAAAATAGTATGTTAGGAGTTCTAGAATACTAAAATAGAATGTTGGGAGTTCTAGAATACCAAGGTAAAATGTTGGTGTTGCAGAATTCCAAATTAGAATGTTGGTAGTTCTAGAATTCCAAAATATAATGTTGGTGTTGCAGAATTCTAAAATAGAATGTTGGGAGTTCTAGAATTCGAAAATGGAATGTTGAGAGTTCTAGAATACCAAAATATAATGTTGGGTATTCTAGAATTCCAAAATAGAATATTGGGAGTTCTAGAAGTCCAAGATAGAATGTTGGGAGTTCTAGAATTCCTATATAGAATGTTGGGAGTTCATGAATTCCACAATAGAATGTTGTTAGTTCTAGAATTCCAAAATAGAATGTTGGGAGTTCTAGAATACTAAAATAGAATGTTGTGAGTTCTAGAATTCGAAAATGGAATGTTGGTGTTCTAGAATTACAAAATAGAATGTTGGGAGTTCTAGAATTCCAAAATAGTATGTTGGGAGTTCTAGAATACCAAAATAGAATGTTGGGAGTTATATAATTCCAAAAGAGAATGTTGGGAGTTCTAGAATTCCAAAATAGTATGTTGGGAGTTCTAGAATACCAAAATAGAATGTTGGGAGTTATATAATTCCAAAAGAGAATGTTGGGAGTTCTAGAATTCCAAAATATAATGTTGGTGTTGCAGAATTCTAAAATAGAATGTTGGGAGTTCTAGAATTCGAAAATGGAATGTTGGATGTTCTAGAATTCCAAAATAGAATGTTGGGAGTTCTAGAATTCCAAAATTGTTTGTTGGGAGTTCTAGAATACCAAAATAGAATGTTGGGAGTTCTAGAATTCCAAAATAGTCTGTTAGGAGTTCTAGAATACTAAAATAGAATGTTGGGAGTTCTAGAATTCCAAAATAGAATATTGGGAGTTCTAGAATTCCAAAATAGAATATTGCGAGTTCTAGAATTCCAAAATAGAATGTTGGGAGTTCTAGAATTCCAAAATAGAATGTTTGGAGTTCTAGAATACCAAGATATAATGTTGGTGTTGCAGAATTCCAAAATAGAATGTTGAGAGTTCTAGAATACCAAAATATAATGTTGGGAGTTCTAGAATTCCAAAATAGAATATTGGGAGTTCTAGAAGTCCAAGATAGAATGTTGGGAGTTCTAGAATTCCTATATAGAATGTTGAGAGTTCTAGAATTCGAAAATGGAATGTTGGTGTTCTAGAATTCCAAAATACAATGTTAGGAGTTCTAGATTTCCAAAAAAGAATGTAGGGAGTTCTAGAATTCCAAAATAGAATGTTGGTGTTGCAGAATTCCAAAATAGAATGTTGGGAGTTCTAGAATACTAAAATAGAATGTTGGGAGTTCTAGAATTACAAAATAGAATATTGACAGTTTTAAAATTCCAAAATAGAATGTTGGTAGCTCTAGAATTTCAAAAAGAATGTTGGGAGTTCTAGAATTCCAAAAATAGTATGTTAGGAGTTCTAGAATACTAAAATAGAATGTTGGGAGTTCTAGAATACCAAGGTAAAATGTTGGTGTTGCAGAATTCCAAATTAGAATGTTGGTAGTTCTAGAATTCCAAAATATAATGTTGGTGTTGCAGAATTCTAAAATAGAATGTTGGGAGTTCTAGAATTCGAAAATGGAATGTTGGATGTTCTAGAATTCCAAAATAGAATGTTGGGAGTTCTAGAATTCCAAAATTGTTTGTTGGGAGTTCTAGAATACCAAAATAGAATGTTGGGAGTTCTAGAATTCCAAAATAGTCTGTTAGGAGTTCTAGAATACTAAAATAGAATGTTGGGAGTTCTAGAATTCCAAAATAGAATATTGGGAGTTCTAGAATTCCAAAATAGAATATTGCGAGTTCTAGAATTCCAAAATAGAATGTTGGGAGTTCTAGAATACTAAAATAGAATGTTGGGAGTTCTAGAATTACAAAATAGAATATTGACAGTTTTAAAGTTCCAAAATAGAATGTTGGTAGCTCTAGAATTTCAAAAAGAATGTTGGGAGTTCTAGAATTCCAAAAATAGTATGTTAGGAGTTCTAGAATACTAAAATAGAATGTTGGGAGTTCTAGAATACCAAGGTAAAATGTTGGTGTTGCAGAATTCCAAATTATAATGTTGGTAGTTCTAGAATTCCAAAATATAATGTTGGTGTTGCAGAATTCTAAAATAGAATGTTGGGAGTTCTAGAATTCGAAAATGGAATGTTGAGAGTTCTAGAATACCAAAATATAATGTTGGGTATTCTAGAATTCCAAAATAGAATATTGGGAGTTCTAGAAGTCCAAGATAGAATGTTGGGAGTTCTAGAATTCCTATATAGAATGTTGGGAGTTCATGAATTCCACAATAGAATGTTGTTAGTTCTAGAATTCCAAAATAGAATGTTGGGAGTTCTAGAATACTAAAATAGAATGTTGTGAGTTCTAGAATTCGAAAATGGAATGTTGGTGTTCTAGAATTACAAAATAGAATGTTGGGAGTTCTAGAATTCCAAAATAGTATGTTGGGAGTTCTAGAATACCAAAATAGAATGTTGGGAGTTATATAATTCCAAAAGAGAATGTTGGGAGTTCTAGAATTCCAAAATAGTATGTTGGGAGTTCTAGAATACCAAAATAGAATGTTGGGAGTTATATAATTCCAAAAGAGAATGTTGGGAGTTCTAGAATTCCAAAATATAATGTTGGTGTTGCAGAATTCTAAAATAGAATGTTGGGAGTTCTAGAATTCGAAAATGGAATGTTGGATGTTCTAGAATTCCAAAATAGAATGTTGGGAGTTCTAGAATTCCAAAATTGTTTGTTGGGAGTTCTAGAATACCAAAATAGAATGTTGGGAGTTCTAGAATTCCAAAATAGTCAGTTAGGAGTTCTAGAATACTAAAATAGAATGTTGGGAGTTCTAGAATTCCAAAATAGAATATTGGGAGTTCTAGAATTCCAAAATAGAATATTGCGAGTTCTAGAATTCCAAAATAGAATATTGCGAGTTCTAGAATTCCAAAATAGAATGTTGGGAGTTCTAGAATTCCAAAAATAGTATGTTAGGAGTTCTAGAATACTAAAATAGAATGTTGGGAGTTCTAGAATACCAAGGTAAAATGTTGGTGTTGCAGAATTCCAAATTAGAATGTTGGTAGTTCTAGAATTCCAAAATATAATGTTGGTGTTGCAGAATTCTAAAATAGAATGTTGGGAGTTCTAGAATTCGAAAATGGAATGTTGGATGTTCTAGAATTCCAAAATAGAATGTTGGGAGTTCTAGAATTCCAAAATTGTTTGTTGGGAGTTCTAGAATACCAAAATAGAATGTTGGGAGTTCTAGAATTCCAAAATAGTCAGTTAGGAGTTCTAGAATTCCAAAATAGAATGTTGAGAGTTCTAGAATACCAAAATATAATGTTGGGTATTCTAGAATTCCAAAATAGAATATTGCGAGTTCTAGAATTCCAAAATAGAATGTTGGGAGTTCTAGAATACTAAAATAGAATGTTGGGAGTTCTAGAATTACAAAATAGAATATTGACAGTTTTAAAATTCCAAAATAGAATGTTGGTAGCTCTAGAATTTCAAAAAGAATGTTGGGAGTTCTAGAATTCCAAAAATAGTATGTTAGGAGTTCTAGAATACTAAAATAGAATGTTGGGAGTTCTAGAATACCAAGGTAAAATGTTGGTGTTGCAGAATTCCAAATTAGAATGTTGGTAGTTCTAGAATTCCAAAATATAATGTTGGTGTTGCAGAATTCTAAAATAGAATGTTGGGAGTTCTAGAATTCGAAAATGGAATGTTGGATGTTCTAGAATTCCAAAATAGAATGTTGGGAGTTCTAGAATTCCAAAATTGTTTGTTGGGAGTTCTAGAATACCAAAATAGAATGTTGGGAGTTCTAGAATTCCAAAATAGTCTGTTAGGAGTTCTAGAATACTAAAATAGAATGTTGGGAGTTCTAGAATTCCAAAATAGAATATTGGGAGTTCTAGAATTCCAAAATAGAATATTGCGAGTTCTAGAATTCCAAAATAGAATGTTGGGAGTTCTAGAATACTAAAATAGAATGTTGGGAGTTCTAGAATTACAAAATAGAATATTGACAGTTTTAAAATTCCAAAATAGAATGTTGGTAGCTCTAGAATTTCAAAAAGAATGTTGGGAGTTCTAGAATTCCAAAAATAGTATGTTAGGAGTTCTAGAATACTAAAATAGAATGTTGGGAGTTCTAGAATACAAAGGTAAAATGTTGGTGTTGCAGAATTCCAAATTAGAATGTTGGTAGTTCTAGAATTCCAAAATATAATGTTGGTGTTGCAGAATTCTAAAATAGAATATTGGGAGTTCTAGAATTCCAAAATAGAATGTTGGGAGTTCTAGAATTCCAAAATAGAATGTTTGGAGTTCTAGAATACCAAGATATAATGTTGGTGTTGCAGAATTCCAAAATAGAATGTTGAGAGTTCTAGAATACCAAAATATAATGTTGGGAGTTCTAGAATTCCAAAATAGAATATTGGGAGTTCTAGAAGTCCAAGATAGAATGTTGGGAGTTCTAGAATTCCTATATAGAATGTTGGGAGTTCATGAATTCCACAATAGAATGTTGTTAGTTCTAGAATTCCAAAATAGAATGTTGGGAGTTCTAGAATACTAAAATAGAATGTTGGGAGTTCTATAATTCCAAAATAGAATGTTGGGAGTTCCAGAATTCCAAAATAGAATGTTGAGAGATCTAGAATTCCAAAATAGAATGTTTGTGTTGCAGAATTCCAAAATAGAATGTTGGGAGTTCTAGAATACCAAGATAAAATGTTGGTGTTGCAGAATTCCAAAATAGAATGTTGGGAGTTCTAGAATTCGAAAATGGAATGTTGGTGTTCTAGAATTACAAAATAGAATGTTGGGAGTTCTAGAATTCCAAAATAGAATGTTGAGAGTTCTAGAATTCGAAAATGGAATGTTGGTGTTCTAGAATTACAAAATAGAATGTTGGGAGTTCTAGAATTCCAAAATAGTATGTTGGGAGTTCTAGAATACCAAAATAGAATGTTGGGAGTTATATAATTCCAAAAGAGAATGTTGGGAGTTCTAGAATTCCAAAATAGAATATTGGGGGTTCTAAAATTTCAAAAAAGAATGTTGGTAGTTCTAGAATTCAAAAAAAGAATGTTGGTGTTGCAGAATTCCAAAATAGAATGTTGGGAGTTCTAGAATACTAAAATAGAATGTTGGGAGTTCTAGAATTACAAAATAGAATATTGACAGTTTTAAAATTCCAAAATAGAATGTTGGTAGCTCTAGAATTTCAAAAAGAATGTTGGGAGTTCTAGAATTCCAAAAATAGTATGTTAGGAGTTCTAGAATACTAAAATAGAATGTTGGGAGTTCTAGAATACCAAGGTAAAATGTTGGTGTTGCAGAATTCCAAATTAGAATGTTGGTAGTTCTAGAATTCCAAAATATAATGTTGGTGTTGCAGAATTCTAAAATAGAATGTTGGGAGTTCTAGAATTCGAAAATGGAATGTTGGATGTTCTAGAATTCCAAAATAGAATGTTGGGAGTTCTAGAATTCCAAAATTGTTTGTTGGGAGTTCTAGAATACCAAAATAGAATGTTGGGAGTTCTAGAATTCCAAAATAGTCTGTTAGGAGTTCTAGAATACTAAAATAGAATGTTGGGAGTTCTAGAATTCCAAAATAGAATATTGGGAGTTCTAGAATTCCAAAATAGAATATTGCGAGTTCTAGAATTCCAAAATAGAATGTTGGGAGTTCTAGAATTCCAAAATAGAATGTTTGGAGTTCTAGAATACCAAGATATAATGTTGGTGTTGCAGAATTCCAAAATAGAATGTTGAGAGTTCTAGAATACCAAAATATAATGTTGGGAGTTCTAGAATTCCAAAATAGAATATTGGGAGTTCTAGAAGTCCAAGAGAGAATGTTGGGAGTTCTAGAATTCCTATATAGAATGTTGAGAGTTCTAGAATTCGAAAATGGAATGTTGGTGTTCTAGAATTCCAAAATACAATGTTCGGAGTTCTAGATTTCCAAAAAAGAATGTAGGGAGTTCTAGAATTCCAAAATAGAATGTTGGTGTTGCAGAATTCCAAAATAGAATGTTGGGAGTTCTAGAATACTAAAATAGAATGTTGGGAGTTCTAGAATTACAAAATAGAATATTGACAGTTTTAAAATTCCAAAATAGAATGTTGGTAGCTCTAGAATTTCAAAAAGAATGTTGGGAGTTCTAGAATTCCAAAAATAGTATGTTAGGAGTTCTAGAATACTAAAATAGAATGTTGGGAGTTCTAGAATACCAAGGTAAAATGTTGGTGTTGCAGAATTCCAAATTAGAATGTTGGTAGTTCTAGAATTCCAAAATATAATGTTGGTGTTGCAGAATTCTAAAATAGAATGTTGGGAGTTCTAGAATTCGAAAATGGAATGTTGGATGTTCTAGAATTCCAAAATAGAATGTTGGGAGTTCTAGAATTCCAAAATTGTTTGTTGGGAGTTCTAGAATACCAAAATAGAATGTTGGGAGTTCTAGAATTCCAAAATAGTCTGTTAGGAGTTCTAGAATACTAAAATAGAATGTTGGGAGTTCTAGAATTCCAAAATAGAATATTGGGAGTTCTAGAATTCCAAAATAGAATATTGCGAGTTCTAGAATTCCAAAATAGAATGTTGGGAGTTCTAGAATACTAAAATAGAATGTTGGGAGTTCTAGAATTACAAAATAGAATATTGACAGTTTTAAAGTTCCAAAATAGAATGTTGGTAGCTCTAGAATTTCAAAAAGAATGTTGGGAGTTCTAGAATTCCAAAAATAGTATGTTAGGAGTTCTAGAATACTAAAATAGAATGTTGGGAGTTCTAGAATACCAAGGTAAAATGTTGGTGTTGCAGAATTCCAAATTAGAATGTTGGTAGTTCTAGAATTCCAAAATATAATGTTGGTGTTGCAGAATTCTAAAATAGAATGTTGGGAGTTCTAGAATTCGAAAATGGAATGTTGAGAGTTCTAGAATACCAAAATATAATGTTGGGTATTCTAGAATTCCAAAATAGAATATTGGGAGTTCTAGAAGTCCAAGATAGAATGTTGGGAGTTCTAGAATTCCTATATAGAATGTTGGGAGTTCATGAATTCCACAATAGAATGTTGTTAGTTCTAGAATTCCAAAATAGAATGTTGGGAGTTCTAGAATACTAAAATAGAATGTTGTGAGTTCTAGAATTCGAAAATGGAATGTTGGTGTTCTAGAATTACAAAATAGAATGTTGGGAGTTCTAGAATTCCAAAATAGTATGTTGGGAGTTCTAGAATACCAAAATAGAATGTTGGGAGTTATATAATTCCAAAAGAGAATGTTGGGAGTTCTAGAATTCCAAAATAGTATGTTGGGAGTTCTAGAATACCAAAATAGAATGTTGGGAGTTATATAATTCCAAAAGAGAATGTTGGGAGTTCTAGAATTCCAAAATATAATGTTGGTGTTGCAGAATTCTAAAATAGAATGTTGGGAGTTCTAGAATTCGAAAATGGAATGTTGGATGTTCTAGAATTCCAAAATAGAATGTTGGGAGTTCTAGAATTCCAAAATTGTTTGTTGGGAGTTCTAGAATACCAAAATAGAATGTTGGGAGTTCTAGAATTCCAAAATAGTCTGTTAGGAGTTCTAGAATACTAAAATAGAATGTTGGGAGTTCTAGAATTCCAAAATAGAATATTGGGAGTTCTAGAATTCCAAAATAGAATATTGCGAGTTCTAGAATTCCAAAATAGAATGTTGGGAGTTCTAGAATTCCAAAATAGAATGTTTGGAGTTCTAGAATACCAAGATATAATGTTGGTGTTGCAGAATTCCAAAATAGAATGTTGAGAGTTCTAGAATACCAAAATATAATGTTGGGAGTTCTAGAATTCCAAAATAGAATATTGGGAGTTCTAGAAGTCCAAGATAGAATGTTGGGAGTTCTAGAATTCCTATATAGAATGTTGAGAGTTCTAGAATTCGAAAATGGAATGTTGGTGTTCTAGAATTCCAAAATACAATGTTAGGAGTTCTAGATTTCCAAAAAAGAATGTAGGGAGTTCTAGAATTCCAAAATAGAATGTTGGTGTTGCAGAATTCCAAAATAGAATGTTGGGAGTTCTAGAATACTAAAATAGAATGTTGGGAGTTCTAGAATTACAAAATAGAATATTGACAGTTTTAAAATTCCAAAATAGAATGTTGGTAGCTCTAGAATTTCAAAAAGAATGTTGGGAGTTCTAGAATTCCAAAAATAGTATGTTAGGAGTTCTAGAATACTAAAATAGAATGTTGGGAGTTCTAGAATACCAAGGTAAAATGTTGGTGTTGCAGAATTCCAAATTAGAATGTTGGTAGTTCTAGAATTCCAAAATATAATGTTGGTGTTGCAGAATTCTAAAATAGAATGTTGGGAGTTCTAGAATTCGAAAATGGAATGTTGGATGTTCTAGAATTCCAAAATAGAATGTTGGGAGTTCTAGAATTCCAAAATTGTTTGTTGGGAGTTCTAGAATACCAAAATAGAATGTTGGGAGTTCTAGAATTCCAAAATAGTCTGTTAGGAGTTCTAGAATACTAAAATAGAATGTTGGGAGTTCTAGAATTCCAAAATAGAATATTGGGAGTTCTAGAATTCCAAAATAGAATATTGCGAGTTCTAGAATTCCAAAATAGAATGTTGGGAGTTCTAGAATACTAAAATAGAATGTTGGGAGTTCTAGAATTACAAAATAGAATATTGACAGTTTTAAAGTTCCAAAATAGAATGTTGGTAGCTCTAGAATTTCAAAAAGAATGTTGGGAGTTCTAGAATTCCAAAAATAGTATGTTAGGAGTTCTAGAATACTAAAATAGAATGTTGGGAGTTCTAGAATACCAAGGTAAAATGTTGGTGTTGCAGAATTCCAAATTATAATGTTGGTAGTTCTAGAATTCCAAAATATAATGTTGGTGTTGCAGAATTCTAAAATAGAATGTTGGGAGTTCTAGAATTCGAAAATGGAATGTTGAGAGTTCTAGAATACCAAAATATAATGTTGGGTATTCTAGAATTCCAAAATAGAATATTGGGAGTTCTAGAAGTCCAAGATAGAATGTTGGGAGTTCTAGAATTCCTATATAGAATGTTGGGAGTTCATGAATTCCACAATAGAATGTTGTTAGTTCTAGAATTCCAAAATAGAATGTTGGGAGTTCTAGAATACTAAAATAGAATGTTGTGAGTTCTAGAATTCGAAAATGGAATGTTGGTGTTCTAGAATTACAAAATAGAATGTTGGGAGTTCTAGAATTCCAAAATAGTATGTTGGGAGTTCTAGAATACCAAAATAGAATGTTGGGAGTTATATAATTCCAAAAGAGAATGTTGGGAGTTCTAGAATTCCAAAATAGTATGTTGGGAGTTCTAGAATACCAAAATAGAATGTTGGGAGTTATATAATTCCAAAAGAGAATGTTGGGAGTTCTAGAATTCCAAAATATAATGTTGGTGTTGCAGAATTCTAAAATAGAATGTTGGGAGTTCTAGAATTCGAAAATGGAATGTTGGATGTTCTAGAATTCCAAAATAGAATGTTGGGAGTTCTAGAATTCCAAAATTGTTTGTTGGGAGTTCTAGAATACCAAAATAGAATGTTGGGAGTTCTAGAATTCCAAAATAGTCAGTTAGGAGTTCTAGAATACTAAAATAGAATGTTGGGAGTTCTAGAATTCCAAAATAGAATATTGGGAGTTCTAGAATTCCAAAATAGAATATTGCGAGTTCTAGAATTCCAAAATAGAATATTGCGAGTTCTAGAATTCCAAAATAGAATGTTGGGAGTTCTAGAATTCCAAAAATAGTATGTTAGGAGTTCTAGAATACTAAAATAGAATGTTGGGAGTTCTAGAATACCAAGGTAAAATGTTGGTGTTGCAGAATTCCAAATTAGAATGTTGGTAGTTCTAGAATTCCAAAATATAATGTTGGTGTTGCAGAATTCTAAAATAGAATGTTGGGAGTTCTAGAATTCGAAAATGGAATGTTGGATGTTCTAGAATTCCAAAATAGAATGTTGGGAGTTCTAGAATTCCAAAATTGTTTGTTGGGAGTTCTAGAATACCAAAATAGAATGTTGGGAGTTCTAGAATTCCAAAATAGTCAGTTAGGAGTTCTAGAATTCCAAAATAGAATGTTGAGAGTTCTAGAATACCAAAATATAATGTTGGGTATTCTAGAATTCCAAAATAGAATATTGCGAGTTCTAGAATTCCAAAATAGAATGTTGGGAGTTCTAGAATACTAAAATAGAATGTTGGGAGTTCTAGAATTACAAAATAGAATATTGACAGTTTTAAAATTCCAAAATAGAATGTTGGTAGCTCTAGAATTTCAAAAAGAATGTTGGGAGTTCTAGAATTCCAAAAATAGTATGTTAGGAGTTCTAGAATACTAAAATAGAATGTTGGGAGTTCTAGAATACCAAGGTAAAATGTTGGTGTTGCAGAATTCCAAATTAGAATGTTGGTAGTTCTAGAATTCCAAAATATAATGTTGGTGTTGCAGAATTCTAAAATAGAATGTTGGGAGTTCTAGAATTCGAAAATGGAATGTTGGATGTTCTAGAATTCCAAAATAGAATGTTGGGAGTTCTAGAATTCCAAAATTGTTTGTTGGGAGTTCTAGAATACCAAAATAGAATGTTGGGAGTTCTAGAATTCCAAAATAGTCTGTTAGGAGTTCTAGAATACTAAAATAGAATGTTGGGAGTTCTAGAATTCCAAAATAGAATATTGGGAGTTCTAGAATTCCAAAATAGAATATTGCGAGTTCTAGAATTCCAAAATAGAATGTTGGGAGTTCTAGAATACTAAAATAGAATGTTGGGAGTTCTAGAATTACAAAATAGAATATTGACAGTTTTAAAATTCCAAAATAGAATGTTGGTAGCTCTAGAATTTCAAAAAGAATGTTGGGAGTTCTAGAATTCCAAAAATAGTATGTTAGGAGTTCTAGAATACTAAAATAGAATGTTGGGAGTTCTAGAATACAAAGGTAAAATGTTGGTGTTGCAGAATTCCAAATTAGAATGTTGGTAGTTCTAGAATTCCAAAATATAATGTTGGTGTTGCAGAATTCTAAAATAGAATATTGGGAGTTCTAGAATTCCAAAATAGAATGTTGGGAGTTCTAGAATTCCAAAATAGAATGTTTGGAGTTCTAGAATACCAAGATATAATGTTGGTGTTGCAGAATTCCAAAATAGAATGTTGAGAGTTCTAGAATACCAAAATATAATGTTGGGAGTTCTAGAATTCCAAAATAGAATATTGGGAGTTCTAGAAGTCCAAGATAGAATGTTGGGAGTTCTAGAATTCCTATATAGAATGTTGGGAGTTCATGAATTCCACAATAGAATGTTGTTAGTTCTAGAATTCCAAAATAGAATGTTGGGAGTTCTAGAATACTAAAATAGAATGTTGGGAGTTCTATAATTCCAAAATAGAATGTTGGGAGTTCCAGAATTCCAAAATAGAATGTTGAGAGATCTAGAATTCCAAAATAGAATGTTTGTGTTGCAGAATTCCAAAATAGAATGTTGGGAGTTCTAGAATACCAAGATAAAATGTTGGTGTTGCAGAATTCCAAAATAGAATGTTGGGAGTTCTAGAATTCGAAAATGGAATGTTGGTGTTCTAGAATTACAAAATAGAATGTTGGGAGTTCTAGAATTCCAAAATAGAATGTTGAGAGTTCTAGAATTCGAAAATGGAATGTTGGTGTTCTAGAATTACAAAATAGAATGTTGGGAGTTCTAGAATTCCAAAATAGTATGTTGGGAGTTCTAGAATACCAAAATAGAATGTTGGGAGTTATATAATTCCAAAAGAGAATGTTGGGAGTTCTAGAATTCCAAAATAGAATATTGGGGGTTCTAAAATTTCAAAAAAGAATGTTGGTAGTTCTAGAATTCAAAAAAAGAATGTTGGTGTTGCAGAATTCCAAAATAGAATGTTGGGAGTTCTAGAATACTAAAATAGAATGTTGGGAGTTCTAGAATTACAAAATAGAATATTGACAGTTTTAAAATTCCAAAATAGAATGTTGGTAGCTCTAGAATTTCAAAAAGAATGTTGGGAGTTCTAGAATTCCAAAAATAGTATGTTAGGAGTTCTAGAATACTAAAATAGAATGTTGGGAGTTCTAGAATACCAAGGTAAAATGTTGGTGTTGCAGAATTCCAAATTAGAATGTTGGTAGTTCTAGAATTCCAAAATATAATGTTGGTGTTGCAGAATTCTAAAATAGAATGTTGGGAGTTCTAGAATTCGAAAATGGAATGTTGGATGTTCTAGAATTCGAAAATAGAATGTTGGGAGTTCTAGAATTCCAAAATTGTTTGTTGGGAGTTCTAGAATACCAAAATAGAATGTTGGGAGTTCTAGAATTCCAAAATAGTCAGTTAGGAGTTCTAGAATACTAAAATAGAATGTTGGGAGTTCTAGAATTCCAAAATAGAATATTGGGAGTTCTAGAATTCCAAAATAGAATATTGCGAGTTCTAGAATTCCAAAATAGAATGTTGGGAGTTCTAGAATTCCAAAATAGAATGTTTGGAGTTCTAGAATACCAAGATATAATGTTGGTGTTGCAGAATTCCAAAATAGAATGTTGAGAGTTCTAGAATACCAAAATATAATGTTGGGAGTTCTAGAATTCCAAAATAGAATATTGGGAGTTCTAGAAGTCCAAGATAGAATGTTGGGAGTTCTAGAATTCCTATATAGAATGTTGGGAGTTCATGAATTCCACAATAGAATGTTGTTAGTTCTAGAATTCCAAAATAGAATGTTGGGAGTTCTAGAATACTAAAATAGAATGTTGGGAGTTCTATAATTCCAAAATAGAATGTTGGGAGTTCCAGAATTCCAAAATAGAATGTTGAGAGTTCTAGAATTCCAAAATAGAATGTTTGTGTTGCAGAATTCCAAAATAGAATGTTGGGAGTTCTAGAATACCAAGATAAAATGTTGGTGTTGCAGAATTCCAAAATAGAATGTTGGGAGTTCTAGAATTCGAAAATGGAATGTTGGTGTTCTAGAATTACAAAATAGAATGTTGGGAGTTCTAGAATTCCAAAATAGAATGTTGAGAGTTCTAGAATTCGAAAATGGAATGTTGGTGTTCTAGAATTACAAAATAGAATGTTGGGAGTTCTAGAATTCCAAAATAGTATGTTGGGAGTTCTAGAATACCAAAATAGAATGTTGGGAGTTATATAATTCCAAAAGAGAATGTTGGGAGTTCTAGAATTCCAAAATAGAATATTGGGGGTTCTAAAATTTCAAAAAAGAATGTTGGTAGTTCTAGAATTCAAAAAAAGAATGTTGGTGTTGCAGAATTCCAAAATAGAATGTTGGGAGTTCTAGAATACTAAAATAGAATGTTGGGAGTTCTAGAATTACAAAATAGAATATTGACAGTTTTAAAATTCCAAAATAGAATGTTGGTAGCTCTAGAATTTCAAAAAGAATGTTGGGAGTTCTAGAATTCCAAAAATAGTATGTTAGGAGTTCTAGAATACTAAAATAGAATGTTGGGAGTTCTAGAATACCAAGGTAAAATGTTGGTGTTGCAGAATTCCAAATTAGAATGTTGGTAGTTCTAGAATTCCAAAATATAATGTTGGTGTTGCAGAATTCTAAAATAGAATGTTGGGAGTTCTAGAATTCGAAAATGGAATGTTGGATGTTCTAGAATTCCAAAATAGAATGTTGGGAGTTCTAGAATTCCAAAATTGTTTGTTGGGAGTTCTAGAATACCAAAATAGAATGTTGGGAGTTCTAGAATTCCAAAATAGTCTGTTAGGAGTTCTAGAATACTAAAATAGAATGTTGGGAGTTCTAGAATTCCAAAATAGAATATTGGGAGTTCTAGAATTCCAAAATAGAATATTGCGAGTTCTAGAATTCCAAAATAGAATGTTGGGAGTTCTAGAATTCCAAAATAGAATGTTTGGAGTTCTAGAATACCAAGATATAATGTTGGTGTTGCAGAATTCCAAAATAGAATGTTGAGAGTTCTAGAATACCAAAATATAATGTTGGGAGTTCTAGAATTCCAAAATAGAATATTGGGAGTTCTAGAAGTCCAAGATAGAATGTTGGGAGTTCTAGAATTCCTATATAGAATGTTGAGAGTTCTAGAATTCGAAAATGGAATGTTGGTGTTCTAGAATTCCAAAATACAATGTTCGGAGTTCTAGATTTCCAAAAAAGAATGTAGGGAGTTCTAGAATTCCAAAATAGAATGTTGGTGTTGCAGAATTCCAAAATAGAATGTTGGGAGTTCTAGAATACTAAAATAGAATGTTGGGAGTTCTAGAATTACAAAATAGAATATTGACAGTTTTAAAATTCCAAAATAGAATGTTGGTAGCTCTAGAATTTCAAAAAGAATGTTGGGAGTTCTAGAATTCCAAAAATAGTATGTTAGGAGTTCTAGAATACTAAAATAGAATGTTGGGAGTTCTAGAATACCAAGGTAAAATGTTGGTGTTGCAGAATTCCAAATTAGAATGTTGGTAGTTCTAGAATTCCAAAATATAATGTTGGTGTTGCAGAATTCTAAAATAGAATGTTGGGAGTTCTAGAATTCGAAAATGGAATGTTGGATGTTCTAGAATTCCAAAATAGAATGTTGGGAGTTCTAGAATTCCAAAATTGTTTGTTGGGAGTTCTAGAATACCAAAATAGAATGTTGGGAGTTCTAGAATTCCAAAATAGTCTGTTAGGAGTTCTAGAATACTAAAATAGAATGTTGGGAGTTCTAGAATTCCAAAATAGAATATTGGGAGTTCTAGAATTCCAAAATAGAATATTGCGAGTTCTAGAATTCCAAAATAGAATGTTGGGAGTTCTAGAATACTAAAATAGAATGTTGGGAGTTCTAGAATTACAAAATAGAATATTGACAGTTTTAAAGTTCCAAAATAGAATGTTGGTAGCTCTAGAATTTCAAAAAGAATGTTGGGAGTTCTAGAATTCCAAAAATAGTATGTTAGGAGTTCTAGAATACTAAAATAGAATGTTGGGAGTTCTAGAATACCAAGGTAAAATGTTGGTGTTGCAGAATTCCAAATTAGAATGTTGGTAGTTCTAGAATTCCAAAATATAATGTTGGTGTTGCAGAATTCTAAAATAGAATGTTGGGAGTTCTAGAATTCGAAAATGGAATGTTGAGAGTTCTAGAATACCAAAATATAATGTTGGGTATTCTAGAATTCCAAAATAGAATATTGGGAGTTCTAGAAGTCCAAGATAGAATGTTGGGAGTTCTAGAATTCCTATATAGAATGTTGGGAGTTCATGAATTCCACAATAGAATGTTGTTAGTTCTAGAATTCCAAAATAGAATGTTGGGAGTTCTAGAATACTAAAATAGAATGTTGTGAGTTCTAGAATTCGAAAATGGAATGTTGGTGTTCTAGAATTACAAAATAGAATGTTGGGAGTTCTAGAATTCCAAAATAGTATGTTGGGAGTTCTAGAATACCAAAATAGAATGTTGGGAGTTATATAATTCCAAAAGAGAATGTTGGGAGTTCTAGAATTCCAAAATAGTATGTTGGGAGTTCTAGAATACCAAAATAGAATGTTGGGAGTTATATAATTCCAAAAGAGAATGTTGGGAGTTCTAGAATTCCAAAATATAATGTTGGTGTTGCAGAATTCTAAAATAGAATGTTGGGAGTTCTAGAATTCGAAAATGGAATGTTGGATGTTCTAGAATTCCAAAATAGAATGTTGGGAGTTCTAGAATTCCAAAATTGTTTGTTGGGAGTTCTAGAATACCAAAATAGAATGTTGGGAGTTCTAGAATTCCAAAATAGTCAGTTAGGAGTTCTAGAATACTAAAATAGAATGTTGGGAGTTCTAGAATTCCAAAATAGAATATTGGGAGTTCTAGAATTCCAAAATAGAATATTGCGAGTTCTAGAATTCCAAAATAGAATGTTGGGAGTTCTAGAATTCCAAAATAGAATGTTTGGAGTTCTAGAATACCAAGATATAATGTTGGTGTTGCAAAATTCCAAAATAGAATGTTGAGAGTTCTAGAATACCAAAATATAATGTTGGGAGTTCTAGAATTCCAAAATAGAATATTGGGAGTTCTAGAAGTCCAAGATAGAATGTTGGGAGTTCTAGAATTCCTATATAGAATGTTGGGAGTTCATGAATTCCACAATAGAATGTTGTTAGTTCTAGAATTCCAAAATAGAATGTTGGGAGTTCTAGAATACTAAAATAGAATGTTGGGAGTTCTATAATTCCAAAATAGAATGTTGGGAGTTCCAGAATTCCAAAATAGAATGTTGAGAGTTCTAGAATTCCAAAATAGAATGTTTGTGTTGCAGAATTCCAAAATAGAATGTTGGGAGTTCGAGAATACCAAGATAAAATGTTGGTGTTGCAGAATTCCAAAATAGAATGTTGTGAGTTCTAGAATTCGAAAATGGAATGTTGGTGTTCTAGAATTACAAAATAGAATGTTGGGAGTTCTAGAATTCCAAAATAGTATGTTGGGAGTTCTAGAATACCAAAATAGAATGTTGGGAGTTATATAATTCCAAAAGAGAATGTTGGGAGTTCTAGAATTCCAAAATAGAATATTGGGGGTTCTAAAATTTCAAAAAAGAATGTTGGTAGTTCTAGAATTCAAAAAAAGAATGTTGGTGTTGCAGAATTCCAAAATAGAATGTTGGGAGTTCTAGAATACTAAAATAGAATGTTGGGAGTTCTAGAATTACAAAATAGAATATTGACAGTTTTAAAATTCCAAAATAGAATGTTGGTAGCTCTAGAATTTCAAAAAGAATGTTGGGAGTTCTAGAATTCCAAAAATAGTATGTTAGGAGTTCTAGAATACTAAAATAGAATGTTGGGAGTTCTAGAATACCAAGGTAAAATGTTGGTGTTGCAGAATTCCAAATTAGAATGTTGGTAGTTCTAGAATTCCAAAATATAATGTTGGTGTTGCAGAATTCTAAAATAGAATGTTGGGAGTTCTAGAATTCCAAAATTGTTTGTTGGGAGTTCTAGAATACCAAAATAGAATGTTGGGAGTTCTAGAATTCCAAAATAGTCAGTTAGGAGTTCTAGAATTCCAAAATAGAATGTTGAGAGTTCTAGAATACCAAAATATAATGTTGGGTATTCTAGAATTCCAAAATAGAATATTGCGAGTTCTAGAATTCCAAAATAGAATGTTGGGAGTTCTAGAATACTAAAATAGAATGTTGGGAGTTCTAGAATTACAAAATAGAATATTGACAGTTTTAAAATTCCAAAATAGAATGTTGGTAGCTCTAGAATTTCAAAAAGAATGTTGGGAGTTCTAGAATTCCAAAAATAGTATGTTAGGAGTTCTAGAATACTAAAATAGAATGTTGGGAGTTCTAGAATACCAAGGTAAAATGTTGGTGTTGCAGAATTCCAAATTAGAATGTTGGTAGTTCTAGAATTCCAAAATATAATGTTGGTGTTGCAGAATTCTAAAATAGAATGTTGGGAGTTCTAGAATTCGAAAATGGAATGTTGGATGTTCTAGAATTCCAAAATAGAATGTTGGGAGTTCTAGAATTCCAAAATTGTTTGTTGGGAGTTCTAGAATACCAAAATAGAATGTTGGGAGTTCTAGAATTCCAAAATAGTCTGTTAGGAGTTCTAGAATACTAAAATAGAATGTTGGGAGTTCTAGAATTCCAAAATAGAATATTGGGAGTTCTAGAATTCCAAAATAGAATATTGCGAGTTCTAGAATTCCAAAATAGAATGTTGGGAGTTCTAGAATACTAAAATAGAATGTTGGGAGTTCTAGAATTACAAAATAGAATATTGACAGTTTTAAAATTCCAAAATAGAATGTTGGTAGCTCTAGAATTTCAAAAAGAATGTTGGGAGTTCTAGAATTCCAAAAATAGTATGTTAGGAGTTCTAGAATACTAAAATAGAATGTTGGGAGTTCTAGAATACAAAGGTAAAATGTTGGTGTTGCAGAATTCCAAATTAGAATGTTGGTAGTTCTAGAATTCCAAAATATAATGTTGGTGTTGCAGAATTCTAAAATAGAATATTGGGAGTTCTAGAATTCCAAAATAGAATATTGCGAGTTCTAGAATTCCAAAATAGAATGTTGGGAGTTCTAGAATTCCAAAATAGAATGTTTGGAGTTCTAGAATACCAAGATATAATGTTGGTGTTGCAGAATTCCAAAATAGAATGTTGAGAGTTCTAGAATACCAAAATATAATGTTGGGAGTTCTAGAATTCCAAAATAGAATATTGGGAGTTCTAGAAGTCCAAGATAGAATGTTGGGAGTTCTAGAATTCCTATATAGAATGTTGGGAGTTCATGAATTCCACAATAGAATGTTGTTAGTTCTAGAATTCCAAAATAGAATGTTGGGAGTTCTAGAATACTAAAATAGAATGTTGGGAGTTCTATAATTCCAAAATAGAATGTTGGGAGTTCCAGAATTCCAAAATAGAATGTTGAGAGATCTAGAATTCCAAAATAGAATGTTTGTGTTGCAGAATTCCAAAATAGAATGTTGGGAGTTCTAGAATACCAAGATAAAATGTTGGTGTTGCAGAATTCCAAAATAGAATGTTGGGAGTTCTAGAATTCGAAAATGGAATGTTGGTGTTCTAGAATTACAAAATAGAATGTTGGGAGTTCTAGAATTCCAAAATAGAATGTTGAGAGTTCTAGAATTCGAAAATGGAATGTTGGTGTTCTAGAATTACAAAATAGAATGTTGGGAGTTCTAGAATTCCAAAATAGTATGTTGGGAGTTCTAGAATACCAAAATAGAATGTTGGGAGTTATATAATTCCAAAAGAGAATGTTGGGAGTTCTAGAATTCCAAAATAGAATATTGGGGGTTCTAAAATTTCAAAAAAGAATGTTGGTAGTTCTAGAATTCAAAAAAAGAATGTTGGTGTTGCAGAATTCCAAAATAGAATGTTGGGAGTTCTAGAATACTAAAATAGAATGTTGGGAGTTCTAGAATTACAAAATAGAATATTGACAGTTTTAAAATTCCAAAATAGAATGTTGGTAGCTCTAGAATTTCAAAAAGAATGTTGGGAGTTCTAGAATTCCAAAAATAGTATGTTAGGAGTTCTAGAATACTAAAATAGAATGTTGGGAGTTCTAGAATACCAAGGTAAAATGTTGGTGTTGCAGAATTCCAAATTAGAATGTTGGTAGTTCTAGAATTCCAAAATATAATGTTGGTGTTGCAGAATTCTAAAATAGAATGTTGGGAGTTCTAGAATTCGAAAATGGAATGTTGGATGTTCTAGAATTCGAAAATAGAATGTTGGGAGTTCTAGAATTCCAAAATTGTTTGTTGGGAGTTCTAGAATACCAAAATAGAATGTTGGGAGTTCTAGAATTCCAAAATAGTCAGTTAGGAGTTCTAGAATACTAAAATAGAATGTTGGGAGTTCTAGAATTCCAAAATAGAATATTGGGAGTTCTAGAATTCCAAAATAGAATATTGCGAGTTCTAGAATTCCAAAATAGAATGTTGGGAGTTCTAGAATTCCAAAATAGAATGTTTGGAGTTCTAGAATACCAAGATATAATGTTGGTGTTGCAGAATTCCAAAATAGAATGTTGAGAGTTCTAGAATACCAAAATATAATGTTGGGAGTTCTAGAATTCCAAAATAGAATATTGGGAGTTCTAGAAGTCCAAGATAGAATGTTGGGAGTTCTAGAATTCCTATATAGAATGTTGGGAGTTCATGAAT
The DNA here is from genome assembly GCF_028390025.1 of Pseudophryne corroboree. NCBI lineage: Eukaryota > Metazoa > Chordata > Amphibia > Anura > Myobatrachidae > Pseudophryne > Pseudophryne corroboree. The sequence continues at coordinate 368,421,119 of NC_086448.1, forward strand.
TCCACAATAGAATGTTGTTAGTTCTAGAATTCCAAAATAGAATGTTGGGAGTTCTAGAATACTAAAATAGAATGTTGGGAGTTCTATAATTCCAAAATAGAATGTTGGGAGTTCCAGAATTCCAAAATAGAATGTTGAGAGTTCTAGAATTCCAAAATAGAATGTTTGTGTTGCAGAATTCCAAAATAGAATGTTGGGAGTTCTAGAATACCAAGATAAAATGTTGGTGTTGCAGAATTCCAAAATAGAATGTTGGGAGTTCTAGAATTCGAAAATGGAATGTTGGTGTTCTAGAATTACAAAATAGAATGTTGGGAGTTCTAGAATTCCAAAATAGAATGTTGAGAGTTCTAGAATTCGAAAATGGAATGTTGGTGTTCTAGAATTACAAAATAGAATGTTGGGAGTTCTAGAATTCCAAAATAGTATGTTGGGAGTTCTAGAATACCAAAATAGAATGTTGGGAGTTATATAATTCCAAAAGAGAATGTTGGGAGTTCTAGAATTCCAAAATAGAATATTGGGGGTTCTAAAATTTCAAAAAAGAATGTTGGTAGTTCTAGAATTCAAAAAAAGAATGTTGGTGTTGCAGAATTCCAAAATAGAATGTTGGGAGTTCTAGAATACTAAAATAGAATGTTGGGAGTTCTAGAATTACAAAATAGAATATTGACAGTTTTAAAATTCCAAAATAGAATGTTGGTAGCTCTAGAATTTCAAAAAGAATGTTGGGAGTTCTAGAATTCCAAAAATAGTGTGTTAGGAGTTCTAGAATACTAAAATAGAATGTTGGGAGTTCTAGAATACCAAGGTAAAATGTTGGTGTTGCAGAATTCCAAATTAGAATGTTGGTAGTTCTAGAATTCCAAAATATAATGTTGGTGTTGCAGAATTCTAAAATAGAATGTTGGGAGTTCTAGAATTCGAAAATGGAATGTTGGATGTTCTAGAATTCCAAAATAGAATGTTGGGAGTTCTAGAATTCCAAAATTGTTTGTTGGGAGTTCTAGAATACCAAAATAGAATGTTGGGAGTTCTAGAATTCCAAAATAGTCTGTTAGGAGTTCTAGAATACTAAAATAGAATGTTGGGAGTTCTAGAATTCCAAAATAGAATATTGGGAGTTCTAGAATTCCAAAATAGAATATTGCGAGTTCTAGAATTCCAAAATAGAATGTTGGGAGTTCTAGAATTCCAAAATAGAATGTTTGGAGTTCTAGAATACCAAGATATAATGTTGGTGTTGCAGAATTCCAAAATAGAATGTTGAGAGTTCTAGAATACCAAAATATAATGTTGGGAGTTCTAGAATTCCAAAATAGAATATTGGGAGTTCTAGAAGTCCAAGATAGAATGTTGGGAGTTCTAGAATTCCTATATAGAATGTTGAGAGTTCTAGAATTCGAAAATGGAATGTTGGTGTTCTAGAATTCCAAAATACAATGTTCGGAGTTCTAGATTTCCAAAAAAGAATGTAGGGAGTTCTAGAATTCCAAAATAGAATGTTGGTGTTGCAGAATTCCAAAATAGAATGTTGGGAGTTCTAGAATACTAAAATAGAATGTTGGGAGTTCTAGAATTACAAAATAGAATATTGACAGTTTTAAAATTCCAAAATAGAATGTTGGTAGCTCTAGAATTTCAAAAAGAATGTTGGGAGTTCTAGAATTCCAAAAATAGTATGTTAGGAGTTCTAGAATACTAAAATAGAATGTTGGGAGTTCTAGAATACCAAGGTAAAATGTTGGTGTTGCAGAATTCCAAATTAGAATGTTGGTAGTTCTAGAATTCCAAAATATAATGTTGGTGTTGCAGAATTCTAAAATAGAATGTTGGGAGTTCTAGAATTCGAAAATGGAATGTTGGATGTTCTAGAATTCCAAAATAGAATGTTGGGAGTTCTAGAATTCCAAAATTGTTTGTTGGGAGTTCTAGAATACCAAAATAGAATGTTGGGAGTTCTAGAATTCCAAAATAGTCTGTTAGGAGTTCTAGAATACTAAAATAGAATGTTGGGAGTTCTAGAATTCCAAAATAGAATATTGGGAGTTCTAGAATTCCAAAATAGAATATTGCGAGTTCTAGAATTCCAAAATAGAATGTTGGGAGTTCTAGAATACTAAAATAGAATGTTGGGAGTTCTAGAATTACAAAATAGAATATTGACAGTTTTAAAGTTCCAAAATAGAATGTTGGTAGCTCTAGAATTTCAAAAAGAATGTTGGGAGTTCTAGAATTCCAAAAATAGTATGTTAGGAGTTCTAGAATACTAAAATAGAATGTTGGGAGTTCTAGAATACCAAGGTAAAATGTTGGTGTTGCAGAATTCCAAATTAGAATGTTGGTAGTTCTAGAATTCCAAAATATAATGTTGGTGTTGCAGAATTCTAAAATAGAATGTTGGGAGTTCTAGAATTCGAAAATGGAATGTTGAGAGTTCTAGAATACCAAAATATAATGTTGGGTATTCTAGAATTCCAAAATAGAATATTGGGAGTTCTAGAAGTCCAAGATAGAATGTTGGGAGTTCTAGAATTCCTATATAGAATGTTGGGAGTTCATGAATTCCACAATAGAATGTTGTTAGTTCTAGAATTCCAAAATAGAATGTTGGGAGTTCTAGAATACTAAAATAGAATGTTGTGAGTTCTAGAATTCGAAAATGGAATGTTGGTGTTCTAGAATTACAAAATAGAATGTTGGGAGTTCTAGAATTCCAAAATAGTATGTTGGGAGTTCTAGAATACCAAAATAGAATGTTGGGAGTTATATAATTCCAAAAGAGAATGTTGGGAGTTCTAGAATTCCAAAATAGTATGTTGGGAGTTCTAGAATACCAAAATAGAATGTTGGGAGTTATATAATTCCAAAAGAGAATGTTGGGAGTTCTAGAATTCCAAAATATAATGTTGGTGTTGCAGAATTCTAAAATAGAATGTTGGGAGTTCTAGAATTCGAAAATGGAATGTTGGATGTTCTAGAATTCCAAAATAGAATGTTGGGAGTTCTAGAATTCCAAAATTGTTTGTTGGGAGTTCTAGAATACCAAAATAGAATGTTGGGAGTTCTAGAATTCCAAAATAGTCAGTTAGGAGTTCTAGAATACTAAAATAGAATGTTGGGAGTTCTAGAATTCCAAAATAGAATATTGGGAGTTCTAGAATTCCAAAATAGAATATTGCGAGTTCTAGAATTCCAAAATAGAATGTTGGGAGTTCTAGAATTCCAAAATAGAATGTTTGGAGTTCTAGAATACCAAGATATAATGTTGGTGTTGCAAAATTCCAAAATAGAATGTTGAGAGTTCTAGAATACCAAAATATAATGTTGGGAGTTCTAGAATTCCAAAATAGAATATTGGGAGTTCTAGAAGTCCAAGATAGAATGTTGGGAGTTCTAGAATTCCTATATAGAATGTTGGGAGTTCATGAATTCCACAATAGAATGTTGTTAGTTCTAGAATTCCAAAATAGAATGTTGGGAGTTCTAGAATACTAAAATAGAATGTTGGGAGTTCTATAATTCCAAAATAGAATGTTGGGAGTTCCAGAATTCCAAAATAGAATGTTGAGAGTTCTAGAATTCCAAAATAGAATGTTTGTGTTGCAGAATTCCAAAATAGAATGTTGGGAGTTCGAGAATACCAAGATAAAATGTTGGTGTTGCAGAATTCCAAAATAGAATGTTGTGAGTTCTAGAATTCGAAAATGGAATGTTGGTGTTCTAGAATTACAAAATAGAATGTTGGGAGTTCTAGAATTCCAAAATAGTATGTTGGGAGTTCTAGAATACCAAAATAGAATGTTGGGAGTTATATAATTCCAAAAGAGAATGTTGGGAGTTCTAGAATTCCAAAATAGAATATTGGGGGTTCTAAAATTTCAAAAAAGAATGTTGGTAGTTCTAGAATTCAAAAAAAGAATGTTGGTGTTGCAGAATTCCAAAATAGAATGTTGGGAGTTCTAGAATACTAAAATAGAATGTTGGGAGTTCTAGAATTACAAAATAGAATATTGACAGTTTTAAAATTCCAAAATAGAATGTTGGTAGCTCTAGAATTTCAAAAAGAATGTTGGGAGTTCTAGAATTCCAAAAATAGTATGTTAGGAGTTCTAGAATACTAAAATAGAATGTTGGGAGTTCTAGAATACCAAGGTAAAATGTTGGTGTTGCAGAATTCCAAATTAGAATGTTGGTAGTTCTAGAATTCCAAAATATAATGTTGGTGTTGCAGAATTCTAAAATAGAATGTTGGGAGTTCTAGAATTCCAAAATTGTTTGTTGGGAGTTCTAGAATACCAAAATAGAATGTTGGGAGTTCTAGAATTCCAAAATAGTCAGTTAGGAGTTCTAGAATTCCAAAATAGAATGTTGAGAGTTCTAGAATACCAAAATATAATGTTGGGTATTCTAGAATTCCAAAATAGAATATTGCGAGTTCTAGAATTCCAAAATAGAATGTTGGGAGTTCTAGAATACTAAAATAGAATGTTGGGAGTTCTAGAATTACAAAATAGAATATTGACAGTTTTAAAATTCCAAAATAGAATGTTGGTAGCTCTAGAATTTCAAAAAGAATGTTGGGAGTTCTAGAATTCCAAAAATAGTATGTTAGGAGTTCTAGAATACTAAAATAGAATGTTGGGAGTTCTAGAATACCAAGGTAAAATGTTGGTGTTGCAGAATTCCAAATTAGAATGTTGGTAGTTCTAGAATTCCAAAATATAATGTTGGTGTTGCAGAATTCTAAAATAGAATGTTGGGAGTTCTAGAATTCGAAAATGGAATGTTGGATGTTCTAGAATTCCAAAATAGAATGTTGGGAGTTCTAGAATTCCAAAATTGTTTGTTGGGAGTTCTAGAATACCAAAATAGAATGTTGGGAGTTCTAGAATTCCAAAATAGTCTGTTAGGAGTTCTAGAATACTAAAATAGAATGTTGGGAGTTCTAGAATTCCAAAATAGAATATTGGGAGTTCTAGAATTCCAAAATAGAATATTGCGAGTTCTAGAATTCCAAAATAGAATGTTGGGAGTTCTAGAATACTAAAATAGAATGTTGGGAGTTCTAGAATTACAAAATAGAATATTGACAGTTTTAAAATTCCAAAATAGAATGTTGGTAGCTCTAGAATTTCAAAAAGAATGTTGGGAGTTCTAGAATTCCAAAAATAGTATGTTAGGAGTTCTAGAATACTAAAATAGAATGTTGGGAGTTCTAGAATACAAAGGTAAAATGTTGGTGTTGCAGAATTCCAAATTAGAATGTTGGTAGTTCTAGAATTCCAAAATATAATGTTGGTGTTGCAGAATTCTAAAATAGAATATTGGGAGTTCTAGAATTCCAAAATAGAATATTGCGAGTTCTAGAATTCCAAAATAGAATGTTGGGAGTTCTAGAATTCCAAAATAGAATGTTTGGAGTTCTAGAATACCAAGATATAATGTTGGTGTTGCAGAATTCCAAAATAGAATGTTGAGAGTTCTAGAATACCAAAATATAATGTTGGGAGTTCTAGAATTCCAAAATAGAATATTGGGAGTTCTAGAAGTCCAAGATAGAATGTTGGGAGTTCTAGAATTCCTATATAGAATGTTGGGAGTTCATGAATTCCACAATAGAATGTTGTTAGTTCTAGAATTCCAAAATAGAATGTTGGGAGTTCTAGAATACTAAAATAGAATGTTGGGAGTTCTATAATTCCAAAATAGAATGTTGGGAGTTCCAGAATTCCAAAATAGAATGTTGAGAGATCTAGAATTCCAAAATAGAATGTTTGTGTTGCAGAATTCCAAAATAGAATGTTGGGAGTTCTAGAATACCAAGATAAAATGTTGGTGTTGCAGAATTCCAAAATAGAATGTTGGGAGTTCTAGAATTCGAAAATGGAATGTTGGTGTTCTAGAATTACAAAATAGAATGTTGGGAGTTCTAGAATTCCAAAATAGAATGTTGAGAGTTCTAGAATTCGAAAATGGAATGTTGGTGTTCTAGAATTACAAAATAGAATGTTGGGAGTTCTAGAATTCCAAAATAGTATGTTGGGAGTTCTAGAATACCAAAATAGAATGTTGGGAGTTATATAATTCCAAAAGAGAATGTTGGGAGTTCTAGAATTCCAAAATAGAATATTGGGGGTTCTAAAATTTCAAAAAAGAATGTTGGTAGTTCTAGAATTCAAAAAAAGAATGTTGGTGTTGCAGAATTCCAAAATAGAATGTTGGGAGTTCTAGAATACTAAAATAGAATGTTGGGAGTTCTAGAATTACAAAATAGAATATTGACAGTTTTAAAATTCCAAAATAGAATGTTGGTAGCTCTAGAATTTCAAAAAGAATGTTGGGAGTTCTAGAATTCCAAAAATAGTATGTTAGGAGTTCTAGAATACTAAAATAGAATGTTGGGAGTTCTAGAATACCAAGGTAAAATGTTGGTGTTGCAGAATTCCAAATTAGAATGTTGGTAGTTCTAGAATTCCAAAATATAATGTTGGTGTTGCAGAATTCTAAAATAGAATGTTGGGAGTTCTAGAATTCGAAAATGGAATGTTGGATGTTCTAGAATTCGAAAATAGAATGTTGGGAGTTCTAGAATTCCAAAATTGTTTGTTGGGAGTTCTAGAATACCAAAATAGAATGTTGGGAGTTCTAGAATTCCAAAATAGTCAGTTAGGAGTTCTAGAATACTAAAATAGAATGTTGGGAGTTCTAGAATTCCAAAATAGAATATTGGGAGTTCTAGAATTCCAAAATAGAATATTGCGAGTTCTAGAATTCCAAAATAGAATGTTGGGAGTTCTAGAATTCCAAAATAGAATGTTTGGAGTTCTAGAATACCAAGATATAATGTTGGTGTTGCAGAATTCCAAAATAGAATGTTGAGAGTTCTAGAATACCAAAATATAATGTTGGGAGTTCTAGAATTCCAAAATAGAATATTGGGAGTTCTAGAAGTCCAAGATAGAATGTTGGGAGTTCTAGAATTCCTATATAGAATGTTGGGAGTTCATGAATTCCACAATAGAATGTTGTTAGTTCTAGAATTCCAAAATAGAATGTTGGGAGTTCTAGAATACTAAAATAGAATGTTGGGAGTTCTATAATTCCAAAATAGAATGTTGGGAGTTCCAGAATTCCAAAATAGAATGTTGAGAGTTCTAGAATTCCAAAATAGAATGTTTGTGTTGCAGAATTCCAAAATAGAATGTTGGGAGTTCTAGAATACCAAGATAAAATGTTGGTGTTGCAGAATTCCAAAATAGAATGTTGGGAGTTCTAGAATTCGAAAATGGAATGTTGGTGTTCTAGAATTACAAAATAGAATGTTGGGAGTTCTAGAATTCCAAAATAGAATGTTGAGAGTTCTAGAATTCGAAAATGGAATGTTGGTGTTCTAGAATTACAAAATAGAATGTTGGGAGTTCTAGAATTCCAAAATAGTATGTTGGGAGTTCTAGAATACCAAAATAGAATGTTGGGAGTTATATAATTCCAAAAGAGAATGTTGGGAGTTCTAGAATTCCAAAATAGAATATTGGGGGTTCTAAAATTTCAAAAAAGAATGTTGGTAGTTCTAGAATTCAAAAAAAGAATGTTGGTGTTGCAGAATTCCAAAATAGAATGTTGGGAGTTCTAGAATACTAAAATAGAATGTTGGGAGTTCTAGAATTACAAAATAGAATATTGACAGTTTTAAAATTCCAAAATAGAATGTTGGTAGCTCTAGAATTTCAAAAAGAATGTTGGGAGTTCTAGAATTCCAAAAATAGTGTGTTAGGAGTTCTAGAATACTAAAATAGAATGTTGGGAGTTCTAGAATACCAAGGTAAAATGTTGGTGTTGCAGAATTCCAAATTAGAATGTTGGTAGTTCTAGAATTCCAAAATATAATGTTGGTGTTGCAGAATTCTAAAATAGAATGTTGGGAGTTCTAGAATTCGAAAATGGAATGTTGGATGTTCTAGAATTACAAAATAGAATGTTGGGAGTTCTAGAATTCCAAAATTGTTTGTTGGGAGTTCTAGAATACCAAAATAGAATGTTGGGAGTTCTAGAATTCCAAAATAGTCTGTTAGGAGTTCTAGAATACTAAAATAGAATGTTGGGAGTTCTAGAATTCCAAAATAGAATATTGGGAGTTCTAGAATTCCAAAATAGAATATTGCGAGTTCTAGAATTCCAAAATAGAATGTTGGGAGTTCTAGAATTCCAAAATAGAATGTTTGGAGTTCTAGAATACCAAGATATAATGTTGGTGTTGCAGAATTCCAAAATAGAATGTTGAGAGTTCTAGAATACCAAAATATAATGTTGGGAGTTCTAGAATTCCAAAATAGAATATTGGGAGTTCTAGAAGTCCAAGATAGAATGTTGGGAGTTCTAGAATTCCTATATAGAATGTTGAGAGTTCTAGAATTCGAAAATGGAATGTTGGTGTTCTAGAATTCCAAAATACAATGTTCGGAGTTCTAGATTTCCAAAAAAGAATGTAGGGAGTTCTAGAATTCCAAAATAGAATGTTGGTGTTGCAGAATTCCAAAAAAGAATGTTGGGAGTTCTAGAATACTAAAATAGAATGTTGGGAGTTCTAGAATTACAAAATAGAATATTGACAGTTTTAAAATTCCAAAATAGAATGTTGGTAGCTCTAGAATTTCAAAAAGAATGTTGGGAGTTCTAGAATTCCAAAAATAGTATGTTAGGAGTTCTAGAATACTAAAATAGAATGTTGGGAGTTCTAGAATACCAAGGTAAAATGTTGGTGTTGCAGAATTCCAAATTAGAATGTTGGTAGTTCTAGAATTCCAAAATATAATGTTGGTGTTGCAGAATTCTAAAATAGAATGTTGGGAGTTCTAGAATTCGAAAATGGAATGTTGGATGTTCTAGAATTCCAAAATAGAATGTTGGGAGTTCTAGAATTCCAAAATTGTTTGTTGGGAGTTCTAGAATACCAAAATAGAATGTTGGGAGTTCTAGAATTCCAAAATAGTCTGTTAGGAGTTCTAGAATACTAAAATAGAATGTTGGGAGTTCTAGAATTCCAAAATAGAATATTGGGAGTTCTAGAATTCCAAAATAGAATATTGCGAGTTCTAGAATTCCAAAATAGAATGTTGGGAGTTCTAGAATACTAAAATAGAATGTTGGGAGTTTTAGAATTACAAAATAGAATATTGACAGTTTTAAAGTTCCAAAATAGAATGTTGGTAGCTCTAGAATTTCAAAAAGAATGTTGGGAGTTCTAGAATTCCAAAAATAGTATGTTAGGAGTTCTAGAATACTAAAATAGAATGTTGGGAGTTCTAGAATACCAAGGTAAAATGTTGGTGTTGCAGAATTCCAAATTAGAATGTTGGTAGTTCTAGAATTCCAAAATATAATGTTGGTGTTGCAGAATTCTAAAATAGAATGTTGGGAGTTCTAGAATTCGAAAATGGAATGTTGAGAGTTCTAGAATACCAAAATATAATGTTGGGTATTCTAGAATTCCAAAATAGAATATTGGGAGTTCTAGAAGTCCAAGATAGAATGTTGGGAGTTCTAGAATTCCTATATAGAATGTTGGGAGTTCATGAATTCCACAATAGAATGTTGTTAGTTCTAGAATTCCAAAATAGAATGTTGGGAGTTCTAGAATACTAAAATAGAATGTTGTGAGTTCTAGAATTCGAAAATGGAATGTTGGTGTTCTAGAATTACAAAATAGAATGTTGGGAGTTCTAGAATTCCAAAATAGTATGTTGGGAGTTCTAGAATACCAAAATAGAATGTTGGGAGTTATATAATTCCAAAAGAGAATGTTGGGAGTTCTTGAATTCCAAAATATAATGTTGGTGTTGCAGAATTTTAAAATAGAATGTTGGGAGTTCTAGAATTCGAAAATGGAATGTTGGATGTTCTAGAATTCCAAAATAGAATGTTGGGAGTTCTAGAATTCCAAAATTGTTTGTTGGGAGTTCTAGAATACCAAAATAGAATGTTGGGAGTTCTAGAATTCCAAAATAGTCAGTTAGGAGTTCTAGAATACTAAAATAGAATGTTGGGAGTTCTAGAATTCCAAAATAGAATATTGGGAGTTCTAGAATTCCAAAATAGAATATTGCGAGTTCTAGAATTCCAAAATAGAATGTTGGGAGTTCTAGAATTCCAAAATAGAATGTTTGGAGTTCTAGAATACCAAGATATAATGTTGGTGTTGCAAAATTCCAAAATAGAATGTTGAGAGTTCTAGAATACCAAAATATAATGTTGGGAGTTCTAGAATTCCAAAATAGAATATTGGGAGTTCTAGAAGTCCAAGATAGAATGTTGGGAGTTCTAGAATTCCTATATAGAATGTTGGGAGTTCATGAATTCCACAATAGAATGTTGTTAGTTCTAGAATTCCAAAATAGAATGTTGGGAGTTCTAGAATACTAAAATAGAATGTTGGGAGTTCTATAATTCCAAAATAGAATGTTGGGAGTTCCAGAATTCCAAAATAGAATGTTGAGAGTTCTAGAATTCCAAAATAGAATGTTTGTGTTGCAGAATTCCAAAATAGAATGTTGGGAGTTCGAGAATACCAAGATAAAATGTTGGTGTTGCAGAATTCCAAAATAGAATGTTGTGAGTTCTAGAATTCGAAAATGGAATGTTGGTGTTCTAGAATTACAAAATAGAATGTTGGGAGTTCTAGAATTCCAAAATAGTATGTTGGGAGTTCTAGAATACCAAAATTGAATGTTGGGAGTTATATAATTCCAAAAGAGAATGTTGGGAGTTCTAGAATTCCAAAATAGAATATTGGGGGTTCTAAAATTTCAAAAAAGAATGTTGGTAGTTCTAGAATTCAAAAAAAGAATGTTGGTGTTGCAGAATTCCAAAATAGAATGTTGGGAGTTCTAGAATACTAAAATAGAATGTTGGGAGTTCTAGAATTACAAAATAGAATATTGACAGTTTTAAAATTCCAAAATAGAATGTTGGTAGCTCTAGAATTTCAAAAAGAATGTTGGGAGTTCTAGAATTCCAAAAATAGTATGTTAGGAGTTCTAGAATACTAAAATAGAATGTTGGGAGTTCTAGAATACCAAGGTAAAATGTTGGTGTTGCAGAATTCCAAATTAGAATGTTGGTAGTTCTAGAATTCCAAAATATAATGTTGGTGTTGCAGAATTCTAAAATAGAATGTTGGGAGTTCTAGAATTCGAAAATGGAATGTTGGATGTTCTAGAATTCCAAAATAGAATGTTGGGAGTTCTAGAATTCCAAAATTGTTTGTTGGGAGTTCTAGAATACCAAAATAGAATGTTGGGAGTTCTAGAATTCCAAAATAGTCAGTTAGGAGTTCTAGAATTCCAAAATAGAATGTTGAGAGTTCTAGAATACCAAAATATAATGTTGGGTATTCTAGAATTCCAAAATAGAATATTGCGAGTTCTAGAATTCCAAAATAGAATGTTGGGAGTTCTAGAATACTAAAATAGAATGTTGGGAGTTCTAGAATTACAAAATAGAATATTGACAGTTTTAAAATTCCAAAATAGAATGTTGGTAGCTCTAGAATTTCAAAAAGAATGTTGGGAGTTCTAGAATTCCAAAAATAGTATGTTAGGAGTTCTAGAATACTAAAATAGAATGTTGGGAGTTCTAGAATACCAAGGTAAAATGTTGGTGTTGCAGAATTCCAAATTAGAATGTTGGTAGTTCTAGAATTCCAAAATATAATGTTGGTGTTGCAGAATTCTAAAATAGAATGTTGGGAGTTCTAGAATTCGAAAATGGAATGTTGGATGTTCTAGAATTCCAAAATAGAATGTTGGGAGTTCTAGAATTCCAAAATTGTTTGTTGGGAGTTCTAGAATACCAAAATAGAATGTTGGGAGTTCTAGAATTCCAAAATAGTCAGTTAGGAGTTCTAGAATACTAAAATAGAATGTTGGGAGTTCTAGAATTCCAAAATAGAATATTGGGAGTTCTAGAATTCCAAAATAGAATATTGCGAGTTCTAGAATTCCAAAATAGAATGTTGGGAGTTCTAGAATACTAAAATAGAATGTTGGGAGTTCTAGAATTACAAAATAGAATATTGACAGTTTTAAAATTCCAAAATAGAATGTTGGTAGCTCTAGAATTTCAAAAAGAATGTTGGGAGTTCTAGAATTCCAAAAATAGTATGTTAGGAGTTCTAGAATACTAAAATAGAATGTTGGGAGTTCTAGAATACAAAGGTAAAATGTTGGTGTTGCAGAATTCCAAATTAGAATGTTGGTAGTTCTAGAATTCCAAAATATAATGTTGGTGTTGCAGAATTCTAAAATAGAATATTGGGAGTTCTAGAATTCCAAAATAGAATATTGCGAGTTCTAGAATTCCAAAATAGAATGTTGGGAGTTCTAGAATTCCAAAATAGAATGTTTGGAGTTCTAGAATACCAAGATATAATGTTGGTGTTGCAGAATTCCAAAATAGAATGTTGAGAGTTCTAGAATACCAAAATATAATGTTGGGAGTTCTAGAATTCCAAAATAGAATATTGGGAGTTCTAGAAGTCCAAGATAGAATGTTGGGAGTTCTAGAATTCCTATATAGAATGTTGGGAGTTCATGAATTCCACAATAGAATGTTGTTAGTTCTAGAATTCCAAAATAGAATGTTGGGAGTTCTAGAATACTAAAATAGAATGTTGGGAGTTCTATAATTCCAAAATAGAATGTTGGGAGTTCCAGAATTCCAAAATAGAATGTTGAGAGATCTAGAATTCCAAAATAGAATGTTTGTGTTGCAGAATTCCAAAATAGAATGTTGGGAGTTCTAGAATACCAAGATAAAATGTTGGTGTTGCAGAATTCCAAAATAGAATGTTGGGAGTTCTAGAATTCGAAAATGGAATGTTGGTGTTCTGGAATTACAAAATAGAATGTTGGGAGTTCTAGAATTCCAAAATAGAATGTTGAGAGTTCTAGAATTCGAAAATGGAATGTTGGTGTTCTAGAATTACAAAATAGAATGTTGGGAGTTCTAGAATTCCAAAATAGTATGTTGGGAGTTCTAGAATACCAAAATAGAATGTTGGGAGTTATATAATTCCAAAAGAGAATGTTGGGAGTTCTAGAATTCCAAAATAGAATATTGGGGGTTCTAAAATTTCAAAAAAGAATGTTGGTAGTTCTAGAATTCAAAAAAAGAATGTTGGTGTTGCAGAATTCCAAAATAGAATGTTGGGAGTTCTAGAATACTAAAATAGAATGTTGGGAGTTCTAGAATTACAAAATAGAATATTGACAGTTTTAAAATTCCAAAATAGAATGTTGGTAGCTCTAGAATTTCAAAAAGAATGTTGGGAGTTCTAGAATTCCAAAAATAGTATGTTAGGAGTTCTAGAATACTAAAATAGAATGTTGGGAGTTCTAGAATACCAAGGTAAAATGTTGGTGTTGCAGAATTCCAAATTAGAATGTTGGTAGTTCTAGAATTCCAAAATATAATGTTGGTGTTGCAGAATTCTAAAATAGAATGTTGGGAGTTCTAGAATTCCAAAATTGTTTGTTGGGAGTTCTAGAATACCAAAATAGAATGTTGGGAGTTCTAGAATTCCAAAATAGTCAGTTAGGAGTTCTAGAATACTAAAATAGAATGTTGGGAGTTCTAGAATTCCAAAATAGAATATTGGGAGTTCTAGAATTCCAAAATAGAATATTGCGAGTTCTAGAATTCCAAAATAGAATGTTGGGAGTTCTAGAATTCCAAAATAGAATGTTTGGAGTTCTAGAATACCAAGATATAATGTTGGTGTTGCAGAATTCCAAAATAGAATGTTGAGAGTTCTAGAATACCAAAATATAATGTTGGGAGTTCTAGAATTCCAAAATAGAATATTGGGAGTTCTAGAAGTCCAAGATAGAATGTTGGGAGTTCTAGAATACCAAGGTAAAATGTTGGTGTTGCAGAATTCCAAATTAGAATGTTGGTAGTTCTAGAATTCCAAAATATAATGTTGGTGTTGCAGAATTCTAAAATAGAATGTTGGGAGTTCTAGAATTCGAAAATGGAATGTTGGATGTTCTAGAATTCCAAAATAGAATGTTGGGAGTTCTAGAATTCCAAAATTGTTTGTTGGGAGTTCTAGAATACCAAAATAGAATGTTGGGAGTTCTAGAATTCCAAAATAGTCTGTTAGGAGTTCTAGAATACTAAAATAGAATGTTGGGAGTTCTAGAATTCCAAAATAGAATATTGGGAGTTCTAGAATTCCAAAATAGAATATTGCGAGTTCTAGAATTCCAAAATAGAATGTTGGGAGTTCTAGAATACTAAAATAGAATGTTGGGAGTTCTAGAATTACAAAATAGAATATTGACAGTTTTAAAATTCCAAAATAGAATGTTGGTAGCTCTAGAATTTCAAAAAGAATGTTGGGAGTTCTAGAATTCCAAAAATAGTATGTTAGGAGTTCTAGAATACTAAAATAGAATGTTGGGAGTTCTAGAATACCAAGGTAAAATGTTGGTGTTGCAGAATTCCAAATTAGAATGTTGGTAGTTCTAGAATTCCAAAATATAATGTTGGTGTTGCAGAATTCTAAAATAGAATGTTGGGAGTTCTAGAATTCGAAAATGGAATGTTGAGAGTTCTAGAATACCAAAATATAATGTTGGGTATTCTAGAATTCCAAAATAGAATATTGGGAGTTCTAGAAGTCCAAGATAGAATGTTGGGAGTTCTAGAATTCCTATATAGAATGTTGGGAGTTCATGAATTCCACAATAGAATGTTGTTAGTTCTAGAATTCCAAAATAGAATGTTGGGAGTTCTAGAATACTAAAATAGAATGTTGTGAGTTCTAGAATTCGAAAATGGAATGTTGGTGTTCTAGAATTACAAAATAGAATGTTGGGAGTTCTAGAAATCCAAAATAGTATGTTGGGAGTTCTAGAATACCAAAATAGAATGTTGGGAGTTATATAATTCCAAAAGAGAATGTTGGGAGTTCTAGAATTCCAAAATAGTATGTTGGGAGTTCTAGAATACCAAAATAGAATGTTGGGAGTTATATAATTCCAAAAGAGAATGTTGGGAGTTCTAGAATTCCAAAATATAATGTTGGTGTTGCAGAATTCTAAAATAGAATGTTGGGAGTTCTAGAATTCGAAAATGGAATGTTGGATGTTCTAGAATTCCAAAATAGAATGTTGGGAGTTCTAGAATTCCAAAATTGTTTGTTGGGAGTTCTAGAATACCAAAATAGAATGTTGGGAGTTCTAGAATTCCAAAATAGTCAGTTAGGAGTTCTAGAATACTAAAATAGAATGTTGGGAGTTCTAGAATTCCAAAATAGAATATTGGGAGTTCTAGAATTCCAAAATAGAATATTGCGAGTTCTAGAATTCCAAAATAGAATGTTGGGAGTTCTAGAATTCCAAAATAGAATGTTTGGAGTTCTAGAATACCAAGATATAATGTTGGTGTTGCAAAATTCCAAAATAGAATGTTGAGAGTTCTAGAATACCAAAATATAATGTTGGGAGTTCTAGAATTCCAAAATAGAATATTGGGAGTTCTAGAAGTCCAAGATAGAATGTTGGGAGTTCTAGAATACTAAAATAGAATGTTGGGAGTTCTAGAATTACAAAATAGAATATTGACAGTTTTAAAATTCCAAAATAGAATGTTGGTAGCTCTAGAATTTAAAAAAGAATGTTGGGAGTTCTAGAATTCCAAAAATAGTATGTTAGGAGTTCTAGAATACTAAAATAGAATGTTGGGAGTTCTAGAATACCAAGGTAAAATGTTGGTGTTGCAGAATTCCAAATTAGAATGTTGGTAGTTCTAGAATTCCAAAATATAATGTTGGTGTTGCAGAATTCTAAAATAGAATGTTGGGAGTTCTAGAATTCGAAAATGGAATGTTGGATGTTCTAGAATTCCAAAATAGAATGTTGGGAGTTCTAGAATTCCAAAATTGTTTGTTGGGAGTTCTAGAATACCAAAATAGAATGTTGGGAGTTCTAGAATTCCAAAATAGTCTGTTAGGAGTTCTAGAATACTAAAATAGAATGTTGGGAGTTCTAGAATTCCAAAAGAGAATATTGGGAGTTCTAGAATTCCAAAATAGAATATTGCGAGTTCTAGAATTCCAAAATAGAATGTTGGGAGTTCTAGAATACTAAAATAGAATGTTGGGAGTTCTAGAATTACAAAATAGAATATTGACAGTTTTAAAATTCCAAAATAGAATGTTGGTAGCTCTAGAATTTCAAAAAGAATGTTGGGAGTTCTAGAATTCCAAAAATAGTATGTTAGGAGTTCTAGAATACTAAAATAGAATGTTGGGAGTTCTAGAATACAAAGGTAAAATGTTGGTGTTGCAGAATTCCAAATTAGAATGTTGGTAGTTCTAGAATTCCAAAATATAATGTTGGTGTTGCAGAATTCTAAAATAGAATATTGGGAGTTCTAGAATTCCAAAATAGAATATTGCGAGTTCTAGAATTCCAAAATAGAATGTTGGGAGTTCTAGAATTCCAAAATAGAATGTTTGGAGTTCTAGAATACCAAGATATAATGTTGGTGTTGCAGAATTCCAAAATAGAATGTTGAGAGTTCTAGAATACCAAAATATAATGTTGGGAGTTCTAGAATTCCAAAATAGAATATTGGGAGTTCTAGAAGTCCAAGATAGAATGTTGGGAGTTCTAGAATTCCTATATAGAATGTTGGGAGTTCATGAATTCCACAATAGAATGTTGTTAGTTCTAGAATTCCAAAATAGAATGTTGGGAGTTCTAGAATACTAAAATAGAATGTTGGGAGTTCTATAATTCCAAAATAGAATGTTGGGAGTTCCAGAATTCCAAAATAGAATGTTGAGAGATCTAGAATTCCAAAATAGAATGTTTGTGTTGCAGAATTCCAAAATAGAATGTTGGGAGTTCTAGAATACCAAGATAAAATGTTGGTGTTGCAGAATTCCAAAATAGAATGTTGGGAGTTCTAGAATTCGAAAATGGAATGTTGGTGTTCTAGAATTCCAAAATAGAATGTTGGGAGTTCTAGAATTCCAAAATAGAATGTTGAGAGTTCTAGAATTCGAAAATGGAATGTTGGTGTTCTAGAATTACAAAATAGAATGTTGGGAGTTCTAGAATTCCAAAATAGTATGTTGGGAGTTCTAGAATACCAAAATAGAATGTTGGGAGTTATATAATTCCAAAAGAGAATGTTTGGAGTTCTAGAATTCCAAAATAGAATATTGGGGGTTCTAAAATTTCAAAAAAGAATGTTGGTAGTTCTAGAATTCAAAAAAAGAATGTTGGTGTTGCAGAATTCCAAAATAGAATGTTGGGAGTTCTAGAATACTAAAATAGAATGTTGGGAGTTCTAGAATTACAAAATAGAATATTGACAGTTTTAAAATTCCAAAATAGAATGTTGGTAGCTCTAGAATTTCAAAAAGAATGTTGGGAGTTCTAGAATTCCAAAAATAGTATGTTAGGAGTTCTAGAATACTAAAATAGAATGTTGGGAGTTCTAGAATACCAAGGTAAAATGTTGGTGTTGCAGAATTCCAAATTAGAATGTTGGTAGTTCTAGAATTCCAAAATATAATGTTGGTGTTGCAGAATTCTAAAATAGAATGTTGGGAGTTCTAGAATTCGAAAATGGAATGTTGGATGTTCTAGAATTCCAAAATAGAATGTTGGGAGTTCTAGAATTCCAAAATTGTTTGTTGGGAGTTCTAGAATACCAAAATAGAATGTTGGGAGTTCTAGAATTCCAAAATAGTCAGTTAGGAGTTCTAGAATACTAAAATAGAATGTTGGGAGTTCTAGAATTCCAAAATAGAATATTGGGAGTTCTAGAATTCCAAAATAGAATATTGCGAGTTCTAGAATTCCAAAATAGAATGTTGGGAGTTCTAGAATTCCAAAATAGAATGTTTGGAGTTCTAGAATACCAAGATATAATGTTGGTGTTGCAGAATTCCAAAATAGAATGTTGAGAGTTCTAGAATACCAAAATATAATGTTGGGAGTTCTAGAATTCCAAAATAGAATATTGGGAGTTCTAGAAGTCCAAGATAGAATGTTGGGAGTTCTAGAATTCCTATATAGAATGTTGGGAGTTCATGAATTCCACAATAGAATGTTGTTAGTTCTAGAATTCCAAAATAGAATGTTGGAAATTCTAGAATACTAAAATAGAATGTTGGGAGTTCTATAATTCCAAAATAGAATGTTGGGAGTTCCAGAATTCCAAAATAGAATGTTGAGAGTTCTAGAATTCCAAAATAGAATGTTTGTGTTGCAGAATTCCAAAATAGAATGTTGGGAGTTCTAGAATACCAAGATAAAATGTTGGTGTTGCAGAATTCCAAAATAGAATGTTGGGAGTTCTAGAATTCGAAAATGGAATGTTGGTGTTCTAGAATTACAAAATAGAATGTTGGGAGTTCTAGAATTCCAAAATAGAATGTTGAGAGTTCTAGAATTCGAAAATGGAATGTTGGTGTTCTAGAATTACAAAATAGAATGTTGGGAGTTCTAGAATTCCAAAATAGTATGTTGGGAGTTCTAGAATACCAAAATAGAATGTTGGGAGTTATATAATTCCAAAAGAGAATGTTGGGAGTTCTAGAATTCCAAAATAGAATATTGGGGGTTCTAAAATTTCAAAAAAGAATGTTGGTAGTTCTAGAATTCAAAAAAAGAATGTTGGTGTTGCAGAATTCCAAAATAGAATGTTGGGAGTTCTAGAATACTAAAATAGAATGTTGGGAGTTCTAGAATTACAAAATAGAATATTGACAGTTTTAAAATTCCAAAATAGAATGTTGGTAGCTCTAGAATTTCAAAAAGAATGTTGGGAGTTCTAGAATTCCAAAAATAGTATGTTAGGAGTTCTAGAATACTAAAATAGAATGTTGGGAGTTCTAGAATACCAAGGTAAAATGTTGGTGTTGCAGAATTCCAAATTAGAATGTTGGTAGTTCTAGAATTCCAAAATATAATGTTGGTGTTGCAGAATTCTAAAATAGAATGTTGGGAGTTCTAGAATTCGAAAATGGAATGTTGGATGTTCTAGAATTCCAAAATTGTTTGTTGGGAGTTCTAGAATACCAAAATAGAATGTTGGGAGTTCTAGAATTCCAAAATAGTCTGTTAGGAGTTCTAGAATACTAAAATAGAATGTTGGGAGTTCTAGAATTCCAAAATAGAATATTGGGAGTTCTAGAATTCCAAAATAGAATATTGCGAGTTCTAGAATTCCAAAATAGAATGTTGGGAGTTCTAGAATTCCAAAATAGAATGTTTGGAGTTCTAGAATACCAAGATATAATATTGGTGTTGCAGAATTCCAAAATAGAATGTTGAGAGTTCTAGAATACCAAAATATAATGTTGGGAGTTCTAGAATTCCAAAATAGAATATTGGGAGTTCTAGAAGTCCAAGATAGAATGTTGGGAGTTCTAGAATTCCTATATAGAATGTTGAGAGTTCTAGAATTCGAAAATGGAATGTTGGTGTTCTAGAATTCCAAAATACAATGTTAGGAGTTCTAGATTTCCAAAAAAGAATGTAGGGAGTTCTAGAATTCCAAAATAGAATGTTGGTGTTGCAGAATTCCAAAATAGAATGTTGGGAGTTCTAGAATACTAAAATAGAATGTTGGGAGTTCTAGAATTACAAAATAGAATATTGACAGTTTTAAAATTCCAAAATAGAATGTTGGTAGCTCTAGAATTTCAAAAAGAATGTTGGGAGTTCTAGAATTCCAAAAATAGTATGTTAGGAGTTCTAGAATACTAAAATAGAATGTTGGGAGTTCTAGAATACCAAGGTAAAATGTTGGTGTTGCAGAATTCCAAATTAGAATGTTGGTAGTTCTAGAATTCCAAAATATAATGTTGGTGTTGCAGAATTCTAAAATAGAATGTTGGGAGTTCTAGAATTCGAAAATGGAATGTTGGATGTTCTAGAATTCCAAAACAGAATGTTGGGAGTTCTAGAATTCCAAAATTGTTTGTTGGGAGTTCTAGAATACCAAAATAGAATGTTGGGAGTTCTAGAATTCCAAAATAGTCTGTTAGGAGTTCTAGAATACTAAAATAGAATGTTGGGAGTTCTAGAATTCCAAAATAGAATATTGGGAGTTCTAGAATTCCAAAATAGAATATTGCGAGTTCTAGAATTCCAAAATAGAATGTTGGGAGTTCTAGAATACTAAAATAGAATGTTGGGAGTTCTAGAATTACAAAATAGAATATTGACAGTTTTAAAGTTCCAAAATAGAATGTTGGTAGCTCTAGAATTTCAAAAAGAATGTTGGGAGTTCTAGAATTCCAAAAATAGTATGTTAGGAGTTCTAGAATACTAAAATAGAATGTTGGGAGTTCTAGAATACCAAGGTAAAATGTTGGTGTTGCAGAATTCCAAATTAGAATGTTGGTAGTTCTAGAATTCCAAAATATAATGTTGGTGTTGCAGAATTCTAAAATAGAATGTTGGGAGTTCTAGAATTCGAAAATGGAATGTTGAGAGTTCTAGAATACCAAAATATAATGTTGGGTATTCTAGAATTCCAAAATAGAATATTGGGAGTTCTAGAAGTCCAAGATAGAATGTTGGGAGTTCTAGAATTCCTATATAGAATGTTGGGAGTTCATGAATTCCACAATAGAATGTTGTTAGTTCTAGAATTCCAAAATAGAATGTTGGGAGTTCTAGAATACTAAAATAGAATGTTGTGAGTTCTAGAATTCGAAAATGGAATGTTGGTGTTCTAGAATTACAAAATAGAATGTTGGGAGTTCTAGAATTCCAAAATAGTATGTTGGGAGTTCTAGAATACCAAAATAGAATGTTGGGAGTTATATAATTCCAAAAGAGAATGTTGGGAGTTCTAGAATTCCAAAATAGTATGTTGGGAGTTCTAGAATACCAAAATAGAATGTTGGGAGTTATATAATTCCAAAAGAGAATGTTGGGAGTTCTAGAATTCCAAAATATAATGTTGGTGTTGCAGAATTCTAAAATAGAATGTTGGGAGTTCTAGAATTCGAAAATGGAATGTTGGATGTTCTAGAATTCCAAAATAGAATGTTGGGAGTTCTAGAATTCCAAAATTGTTTGTTGGGAGTTCTAGAATACCAAAATAGAATGTTGGGAGTTCTAGAATTCCAAAATAGTCAGTTAGGAGTTCTAGAATACTAAAATAGAATGTTGGGAGTTCTAGAATTCCAAAATAGAATATTGGGAGTTCTAGAATTCCAAAATAGAATATTGCGAGTTCTAGAATTCCAAAATAGAATGTTTGGAGTTCTAGAATACCAAGATATAATGTTGGTGTTGCAAAATTCCAAAATAGAATGTTGAGAGTTCTAGAATACCAAAATATAATGTTGGGAGTTCTAGAATTCCAAAATAGAATATTGGGAGTTCTAGAAGTCCAAGATAGAATGTTGGGAGTTCTAGAATTCCTATATAGAATGTTGGGAGTTCATGAATTCCACAATAGAATGTTGTTAGTTCTAGAATTCCAAAATAGAATGTTGGGAGTTCTAGAATACTAAAATAGAATGTTGGGAGTTCTATAATTCCAAAATAGAATGTTGGGAGTTCCAGAATTCCAAAATAGAATGTTGAGAGTTCTAGAATTCCAAAATAGAATGTTTGTGTTGCAGAATTCCAAAATAGAATGTTGGGAGTTCGAGAATACCAAGATAAAATGTTGGTGTTGCAGAATTCCAAAATAGAATGTTGTGAGTTCTAGAATTCGAAAATGGAATGTTGGTGTTCTAGAATTACAAAATAGAATGTTGGGAGTTCTAGAATTCCAAAATAGTATGTTGGGAGTTCTAGAATACCAAAATAGAATGTTGGGAGTTATATAATTCCAAAAGAGAATGTTGGGAGTTCTAGAATTCCAAAATAGAATATTGGGGGTTCTAAAATTTCAAAAAAGAATGTTGGTAGTTCTAGAATTCAAAAAAAGAATGTTGGTGTTGCAGAATTCCAAAATAGAATGTTGGGAGTTCTAGAATACTAAAATAGAATGTTGGGAGTTCTAGAATTACAAAATAGAATATTGACAGTTTTAAAATTCCAAAATAGAATGTTGGTTGCTCTAGAATTCCAAAATAGAATGTTGGGAGTTCTAGAATTCCAAAATTGTTTGTTGGGAGTTCTAGAATACCAAAATAGAATGTTGGGAGTTCTAGAATTCCAAAATAGTCAGTTAGGAGTTCTAGAATTCCAAAATAGAATGTTGAGAGTTCTAGAATACCAAAATATAATGTTGGGTATTCTAGAATTCCAAAATAGAATATTGCGAGTTCTAGAATTCCAAAATAGAATGTTGGGAGTTCTAGAATACTAAAATAGAATGTTGGGAGTTCTAGAATTACAAAATAGAATATTGACAGTTTTAAAATTCCAAAATAGAATGTTGGTAGCTCTAGAATTTCAAAAAGAATGTTGGGAGTTCTAGAATTCCAAAAATAGTATGTTAGGAGTTCTAGAATACTAAAATAGAATGTTGGGAGTTCTAGAATACCAAGGTAAAATGTTGGTGTTGCAGAATTCCAAATTAGAATGTTGGTAGTTCTAGAATTCCAAAATATAATGTTGGTGTTGCAGAATTCTAAAATAGAATGTTGGGAGTTCTAGAATTCGAAAATGGAATGTTGGATGTTCTAGAATTCCAAAATAGAATGTTGGGAGTTCTAGAATTCCAAAATTGTTTGTTGGGAGTTCTAGAATACCAAAATAGAATGTTGGGAGTTCTAGAATTCCAAAATAGTCTGTTAGGAGTTCTAGAATACTAAAATAGAATGTTGGGAGTTCTAGAATTCCAAAATAGAATATTGGGAGTTCTAGAATTCCAAAATAGAATATTGCGAGTTCTAGAATTCCAAAATAGAATGTTGGGAGTTCTAGAATACTAAAATAGAATGTTGGGAGTTCTAGAATTACAAAATAGAATATTGACAGTTTTAAAATTCCAAAATAGAATGTTGGTAGCTCTAGAATTTCAAAAAGAATGTTGGGAGTTCTAGAATTCCAAAAATAGTATGTTAGGAGTTCTAGAATACTAAAATAGAATGTTGGGAGTTCTAGAATACCAAGGTAAAATGTTGGTGTTGCAGAATTCCAAATTAGAATGTTGGTAGTTCTAGAATTCCAAAATATAATGTTGGTGTTGCAGAATTCTAAAATAGAATGTTGGGAGTTCTAGAATTCGAAAATGGAATGTTGGATGTTCTAGAATTCCAAAATAGAATGTTGGGAGTTCTAGAATTTCAAAATTGTTTGTTGGGAGTTCTAGAATACCAAAATAGAATGTTGGGAGTTCTAGAATTCCAAAATAGTCAGTTAGGAGTTCTAGAATACTAAAATAGAATGTTGGGAGTTCTAGAATTCCAAAATAGAATATTGGGAGTTCTAGAATTCCAAAATAGAATATTGCGAGTTCTAGAATTCCAAAATAGAATGTTGGGAGTTCTAGAATTCCAAAATAGAATGTTTGGAGTTCTAGAATACCAAGATATAATGTTGGTGTTGCAGAATTCCAAAATAGAATGTTGAGAGTTCTAGAATACCAAAATATAATGTTGGGAGTTCTAGAATTCCAAAATAGAATATTGGGAGTTCTAGAAGTCCAAGATAGAATGTTGGGAGTTCTAGAATTCCTATATAGAATGTTGGGAGTTCATGAATTCCACAATAGAATGTTGTTAGTTCTAGAATTCCAAAATAGAATGTTGGGAGTTCTAGAATACTAAAATAGAATGTTGGGAGTTCTATAATTCCAAAATAGAATGTTGGGAGTTCCAGAATTCCAAAATAGAATGTTGGGAGTTCTAGAATACCAAGATAAAATGTTGGTGTTGCAGAATTCCAAAATAGATTGTTGGGAGTTCTAGAATTCGAAAATGGAATGTGGGTGTTCTAGAATTACAAAATAGAATGTTGGGAGTTCTAGAATTCCAAAATAGAATGTTGAGAGTTCTAAAATTCGAAAATGGAATGTTGGTGTTCTAGAATTACAAAATAGAATGTTGGGAGTTCTAGAATTCCAAAATAGTATGTTGGGAGTTCTAGAATACCAAAATAGAATGTTGGGAGTTATATAATTCCAAAAGAGAATGTTGGGAGTTCTAGAATTCCAAAATAGAATATTGGGGGTTCTAAAATTTCAAAAAAGAATGTTGGTAGTTCTAGAATTCAAAAAAAGAATGTTGGTGTTGCAGAATTCCAAAATAGAATGTTGGGAGTTCTAGAATACTAAAATAGAATGTTGGGAGTTCTAGAATTACAAAATAGAATATTGACAGTTTTAAAATTCCAAAATAGAATGTTGGTAGCTCTAGAATTTCAAAAAGAATGTTGGGAGTTCTAGAATTCCAAAAATAGTATGTTAGGAGTTCTAGAATACTAAAATAGAATGTTGGGAGTTCTAGAATACCAAGGTAAAATGTTGGTGTTGCAGAATTCCAAATTAGAATGTTGGGAGTTCTAGAATTCCAAAATAGTCTGTTAGGAGTTCTAGAATACTAAAATAGAATGTTGGGAGTTCTAGAATTCCAAAATAGAATATTGGGAGTTCTAGAATTCCAAAATAGAATATTGGGAGTTCTAGAAGTCCAAGATAGAATGTTGGGAGTTCTAGAATTCCTATATAGAATGTTGAGAGTTCTAGAATTCCAAAATAGAATGTTGGGAGTTCTAGAATACTAAAATAGAATGTTGGGAGTTCTAGAATTACAAAATAGAATATTGACAGTTTTAAAATTCCAAAATAGAATGTTGGTAGCTCTAGAATTTCAAAAAGAATGTTGGGAGTTCTAGAATTCCAAAAATAGTATGTTAGGAGTACTAGAATACTAAAATAGAATGTTGGGAGTTCTAGAATACCAAGGTAAAATGTTGGTGTTGCAGAATTCCAAATTAGAATGTTGGTAGTTCTAGAATTCCAAAATATAATGTTGGTGTTGCAGAATTCTAAAATAGAATGTTGGGAGTTCTAGAATTCGAAAATGGAATGTTGGATGTTCTAGAATTCCAAAATTGTTTGTTGGGAGTTCTAGAATACCAAAATAGAATGTTGGGAGTTCTAGAATTCCAAAATAGTCTGTTAGGAGTTCTAGAATACTAAAATAGAATGTTGGGAGTTCTAGAATTCCAAAATAGAATATTGGGAGTTCTAGAATTCCAAAATAGAATATTGCGAGTTCTAGAATTCCAAAATAGAATGTTGGGAGTTCTAGAATTCCAAAATAGAATGTTTGGAGTTCTAGAATTCGAAAATGGAATGTTGGTGTTCTAGAATTACAAAATAGAATGTTGGGAGTTCTAGAATTCCAAAATAGTATGTTGGGAGTTCTAGAATACCAAAATAGAATGTTGGGAGTTATATAATTCCAAAAGAGAATGTTGGGAGTTCTAGAATTCCAAAATAGAATATTGGGGGTTCTAAAATTTCAAAAAAGAATGTTGGTAGTTCTAGAATTCAAAAAAAGAATGTTGGTGTTGCAGAATTCCAAAATAGAATGTTGGGAGTTCTAGAATACTAAAATAGAATGTTGGGAGTTCTAGAATTACAAAATAGAATATTGACAGTTTTAAAATTCCAAAA
The DNA here is from genome assembly GCF_028390025.1 of Pseudophryne corroboree. Classification (NCBI taxonomy): domain Eukaryota; kingdom Metazoa; phylum Chordata; class Amphibia; order Anura; family Myobatrachidae; genus Pseudophryne; species Pseudophryne corroboree. The sequence goes on from NC_086448.1 coordinate 368,446,739, forward strand.
TAGAATGTTGGTAGCTCTAGAATTTCAAAAAGAATGTTGGGAGTTCTAGAATTCCAAAAATAGTATGTTAGGAGTTCTAGAATACTAAAATAGAATGTTGGGAGTTCTAGAATACCAAGGTAAAATGTTGGTGTTGCAGAATTCCAAATTAGAATGTTGGGAGTTCTAGAATTCCAAAATAGTCTGTTAGGAGTTCTAGAATACTAAAATAGAATGTTGGGAGTTCTAGAATTCCAAAATAGAATATTGGGAGTTCTAGAATTCCAAAATAGAATATTGGGAGTTCTAGAAGTCCAAGATAGAATGTTGGGAGTTCTAGAATTCCTATATAGAATGTTGAGAGTTCTAGAATTCCAAAATAGAATGTTGGGAGTTCTAGAATACTAAAATAGAATGTTGGGAGTTCTAGAATTACAAAATAGAATATTGACAGTTTTAAAATTCCAAAATAGAATGTTGGTAGCTCTAGAATTTCAAAAAGAATGTTGGGAGTTCTAGAATTCCAAAAATAGTATGTTAGGAGTACTAGAATACTAAAATAGAATGTTGGGAGTTCTAGAATACCAAGGTAAAATGTTGGTGTTGCAGAATTCCAAATTAGAATGTTGGTAGTTCTAGAATTCCAAAATATAATGTTGGTGTTGCAGAATTCTAAAATAGAATGTTGGGAGTTCTAGAATTCGAAAATGGAATGTTGGATGTTCTAGAATTCCAAAATTGTTTGTTGGGAGTTCTAGAATACCAAAATAGAATGTTGGGAGTTCTAGAATTCCAAAATAGTCTGTTAGGAGTTCTAGAATACTAAAATAGAATGTTGGGAGTTCTAGAATTCCAAAATAGAATATTGGGAGTTCTAGAATTCCAAAATAGAATATTGCGAGTTCTAGAATTCCAAAATAGAATGTTGGGAGTTCTAGAATTCCAAAATAGAATGTTTGGAGTTCTAGAATACCAAGATATAATGTTGGTGTTGCAGAATTCCAAAATAGAATGTTGAGAGTTCTAGAATACCAAAATATAATGTTGGGAGTTCTAGAATTCCAAAATAGAATATTGGGAGTTCTAGAAGTCCAAGATAGAATGTTGGGAGTTCTAGAATTCCTATATAGAATGTTGAGAGTTCTAGAATTCGAAAATGGAATGTTGGTGTTCTAGAATTCCAAAATACAATGTTGGGAGTTCTAGATTTCCAAAAAAGAATGTAGGGAGTTCTAGAATTCCAAAATAGAATGTTGGTGTTGCAGAATTCCAAAATAGAATGTTGGGAGTTCTAGAATACTAAAATAGAATGTTGGGAGTTCTAGAATTACAAAATAGAATATTGACAGTTTTAAAATTCCAAAATAAAATGTTGGTAGCTCTAGAATTTCAAAAAGAATGTTGGGAGTTCTAGAATTCCAAAAATAGTATGTTAGGAGTTCTAGAATACTAAAATAGAATGTTGGGAGTTCTAGAATACCAAGGTAAAATGTTGGTGTTGCAGAATTCCAAATTAGAATGTTGGTAGTTCTAGAATTCCAAAATATAATGTTGGTGTTGCAGAATTCTAAAATAGAATGTTGGGAGTTCTAGAATTCGAAAATGGAATGTTGGATGTTCTAGAATTCCAAAATAGAATGTTGGGAGTTCTAGAATTCCAAAATTGTTTGTTGGGAGTTCTAGAATACCAAAATAGAATGTTGGGAGTTCTAGAATTCCAAAATAGTCTGTTAGGAGTTCTAGAATACTAAAATAGAATGTTGGGAGTTCTAGAATTCCAAAATAGAATATTGGGAGTTCTAGAATTCCAAAATAGAATATTGCGAGTTCTAGAATTCCAAAATAGAATGTTGGGAGTTCTAGAATACTAAAATAGAATGTTGGGAGTTCTAGAATTACAAAATAGAATATTGACAGTTTTAAAGTTCCAAAATAGAATGTTGGTAGCTCTAGAATTTCAAAAAGAATGTTGGGAGTTCTAGAATTCCAAAAATAGTATGTTAGGAGTTCTAGAATACTAAAATAGAATGTTGGGAGTTCTAGAATACCAAGGTAAAATGTTGGTGTTGCAGAATTCCAAATTAGAATGTTGGTAGTTCTAGAATTCCAAAATATAATGTTGGTGTTGCAGAATTCTAAAATAGAATGTTGGGAGTTCTAGAATTCGAAAATGGAATGTTGAGAGTTCTAGAATACCAAAATATAATGTTGGGTATTCTAGAATTCCAAAATAGAATATTGGGAGTTCTAGAAGTCCAAGATAGAATGTTGGGAGTTCTAGAATTCCTATATAGAATGTTGGGAGTTCATGAATTCCACAATAGAATGTTGTTAGTTCTAGAATTCCAAAATAGAATGTTGGGAGTTCTAGAATACTAAAATAGAATGTTGTGAGTTCTAGAATTCGAAAATGGAATGTTGGTGTTCTAGAATTACAAAATAGAATGTTGGGAGTTCTAGAATTCCAAAATAGTATGTTGGGAGTTCTAGAATACCAAAATAGAATGTTGGGAGTTATATAATTCCAAAAGAGAATGTTGGGAGTTCTAGAATTCCAAAATAGTATGTTGGGAGTTCTAGAATACCAAAATAGAATGTTGGGAGTTATATAATTCCAAAAGAGAATGTTGGGAGTTCTAGAATTCCAAAATATAATGTTGGTGTTGCAGAATTCTAAAATAGAATGTTGGGAGTTCTAGAATTCGAAAATGGAATGTTGGATGTTCTAGAATTCCAAAATAGAATGTTGGGAGTTCTAGAATTCCAAAATTGTTTGTTGGGAGTTCTAGAATACCAAAATAGAATGTTGGGAGTTCTAGAATTCCAAAATAGTCAGTTAGGAGTTCTAGAATACTAAAATAGAATGTTGGGAGTTCTAGAATTCCAAAATAGAATATTGGGAGTTCTAGAATTCCAAAATAGAATATTGCGAGTTCTAGAATTCCAAAATAGAATGTTGGGAGTTCTAGAATTCCAAAATAGAATGTTTGGAGTTCTAGAATACCAAGATATAATGTTGGTGTTGCAAAATTCCAAAATAGAATGTTGAGAGTTCTAGAATACCAAAATATAATGTTGGGAGTTCTAGAATTCCAAAATAGAATATTGGGAGTTCTAGAAGTCCAAGATAGAATGTTGGGAGTTCTAGAATTCCTATATAGAATGTTGGGAGTTCATGAATTCCACAATAGAATGTTGTTAGTTCTAGAATTCCAAAATAGAATGTTGGGAGTTCTAGAATACTAAAATAGAATGTTGGGAGTTCTATAATTCCAAAATAGAATGTTGGGAGTTCCAGAATTCCAAAATAGAATGTTGAGAGTTCTAGAATTCCAAAATAGAATGTTTGTGTTGCAGAATTCCAAAATAGAATGTTGGGAGTTCGAGAATACCAAGATAAAATGTTGGTGTTGCAGAATTCCAAAATAGAATGTTGTGAGTTCTAGAATTCGAAAATGGAATGTTGGTGTTCTAGAATTACAAAATAGAATGTTGGGAGTTCTAGAATTCCAAAATAGTATGTTGGGAGTTCTAGAATACCAAAATAGAATGTTGGGAGTTATATAATTCCAAAAGAGAATGTTGGGAGTTCTAGAATTCCAAAATAGAATATTGGGGGTTCTAAAATTTCAAAAAAGAATGTTGGTAGTTCTAGAATTCAAAAAAAGAATGTTGGTGTTGCAGAATTCCAAAATAGAATGTTGGGAGTTCTAGAATACTAAAATAGAATGTTGGGAGTTCTAGAATTACAAAATAGAATATTGACAGTTTTAAAATTCCAAAATAGAATGTTGGTTGCTCTAGAATTCCAAAATAGAATGTTGGGAGTTCTAGAATTCCAAAATTGTTTGTTGGGAGTTCTAGAATACCAAAATAGAATGTTGGGAGTTCTAGAATTCCAAAATAGTCAGTTAGGAGTTCTAGAATTCCAAAATAGAATGTTGAGAGTTCTAGAATACCAAAATATAATGTTGGGTATTCTAGAATTCCAAAATAGAATATTGCGAGTTCTAGAATTCCAAAATAGAATGTTGGGAGTTCTAGAATACTAAAATAGAATGTTGGGAGTTCTAGAATTACAAAATAGAATATTGACAGTTTTAAAATTCCAAAATAGAATGTTGGTAGCTCTAGAATTTCAAAAAGAATGTTGGGAGTTCTAGAATTCCAAAAATAGTATGTTAGGAGTTCTAGAATACTAAAATAGAATGTTGGGAGTTCTAGAATACCAAGGTAAAATGTTGGTGTTGCAGAATTCCAAATTAGAATGTTGGTAGTTCTAGAATTCCAAAATATAATGTTGGTGTTGCAGAATTCTAAAATAGAATGTTGGGAGTTCTAGAATTCGAAAATGGAATGTTGGATGTTCTAGAATTCCAAAATAGAATGTTGGGAGTTCTAGAATTTCAAAATTGTTTGTTGGGAGTTCTAGAATACCAAAATAGAATGTTGGGAGTTCTAGAATTCCAAAATAGTCAGTTAGGAGTTCTAGAATACTAAAATAGAATGTTGGGAGTTCTAGAATTCCAAAATAGAATATTGGGAGTTATAGAATTCCAAAATAGAATATTGCGAGTTCTAGAATTCCAAAATAGAATGTTTGGAGTTCTAGAATACCAAGATATAATGTTGGTGTTGCAGAATTCCAAAATAGAATGTTGAGAGTTCTAGAATACCAAAATATAATGTTGGGAGTTCTAGAATTCCAAAATAGAATATTGGGAGTTCTAGAAGTCCAAGATAGAATGTTGGGAGTTCTAGAATTCCTATATAGAATGTTGGGAGTTCATGAATTCCACAATAGAATGTTGTTAGTTCTAGAATTCCAAAATAGAATGTTGGGAGTTCTAGAATACTAAAATAGAATGTTGGGAGTTCTATAATTCCAAAATAGAATGTTGGGAGTTCCAGAATTCCAAAATAGAATGTTGAGAGATCTAGAATTCCAAAATAGAATGTTTGTGTTGCAGAATTCCAAAATAGAATGTTGGGAGTTCTAGAATACCAAGATAAAATGTTGGTGTTGCAGAATTCCAAAATAGATTGTTGGGAGTTCTAGAATTCGAAAATGGAATGTTGGTGTTCTAGAATTACAAAATAGAATGTTGGGAGTTCTAGAATTCCAAAATAGAATGTTGAGAGTTCTAAAATTCGAAAATGGAATGTTGGTGTTCTAGAATTACAAAATAGAATGTTGGGAGTTCTAGAATTCCAAAATAGTATGTTGGGAGTTCTAGAATACCAAAATAGAATGTTGGGAGTTATATAATTCCAAAAGAGAATGTTGGGAGTTCTAGAATTCCAAAATAGAATATTGGGGGTTCTAAAATTTCAAAAAAGAATGTTGGTAGTTCTAGAATTCAAAAAAAGAATGTTGGTGTTGCAGAATTCCAAAATAGAATGTTGGGAGTTCTAGAATACTAAAATAGAATGTTGGGAGTTCTAGAATTACAAAATAGAATATTGACAGTTTTAAAATTCCAAAATAGAATGTTGGTAGCTCTAGAATTTCAAAAAGAATGTTGGGAGTTCTAGAATTCCAAAAATAGTATGTTAGGAGTTCTAGAATACTAAAATAGAATGTTGGGAGTTCTAGAATACCAAGGTAAAATGTTGGTGTTGCAGAATTCCAAATTAGAATGTTGGTAGTTCTAGAATTCCAAAATATAATGTTGGTGTTGCAGAATTCTAAAATAGAATGTTGGGAGTTCTAGAATTCGAAAATGGAATGTTGGATGTTCTAGAATTCCAAAATAGAATGTTGGGAGTTCTAGAATTCCAAAATTGTTTGTTGGGAGTTCTAGAATACCAAAATAGAATGTTGGGAGTTCTAGAATTCCAAAATAGTCAGTTAGGAGTTCTAGAATACTAAAATAGAATGTTGGGAGTTCTAGAATTCCAAAATAGAATATTGGGAGTTCTAGAATTCCAAAATAGAATATTGCGAGTTCTAGAATTCCAAAATAGAATGTTGGGAGTTCTAGAATTCCAAAATAGAATGTTTGTGTTGCAGAATTCCAAAATAGAATGTTGGGAGTTCTAGAATTCCAAAATAGTATGTTGGGAGTTCTAGAATACCAAAATAGAATGTTGGGAGTTATATAATTCCAAAAGAGAATGTTGGGAGTTCTAGAATTCCAAAATAGAATATTGGGGGTTCTAAAATTTCAAAAAAGAATGTTGGTAGTTCTAGAATTCAAAAAAAGAATGTTGGTGTTGCAGAATTCCAAAATAGAATGTTGGGAGTTCTAGAATACAAAAATAGAATGTTGGGAGTTCTAGAATTACAAAATAGAATATTGACAGTTTTAAAATTCCAAAATAGAATGTTGGTAGCTCTAGAATTTCAAAAAGAATGTTGGGAGTTCTAGAATTCCAAAAATAGTATGTTAGGAGTTCTAGAATACTAAAATAGAATGTTGGGAGTTCTAGAATACCAAGGTAAATTGTTGGTGTTGCAGAATTCCAAATTAGAATGTTGGGAGTTCTAGAATTCCAAAATAGTCTGTTAGGAGTTCTAGAATACTAAAATAGAATGTTGGGAGTTCTAGAATTCCAAAATAGAATATTGGGAGTTCTAGAATTCCAAAATAGAATATTGCGAGTTCTAGAATTCCAAAATAGAATGTTGGGAGTTCTAGAATTCCAAAATAGAATGTTGGGAGTTCTAGAATTCCAAAATAGAATGTTTGGAGTTCTAGAATACCAAGATATAATGTTGGTGTTGCAGAATTCCAAAATAGAATGTTGGTAGTTCTAGAATTCCAAAATAGAATGTTGGGAGTTCTAGAATACCAAGATAAAATGTTGGTGTTGCAGAATTCCAAAATAGAATGTTGGGAGTTCTAGAATTCGAAAATGGAATGTTGGTGTTCTAGAATTACAAAATAGAATGTTGGGAGTTCTAGAATTCCAAAATAGTATGTTGGGAGTTCTAGAATACCAAAATAGAATGTTGGGAGTTCTAGAATTACAAAATAGAATATTGGGGTTCTAGATTTTTTTTTTTTTTTAAAAGAAGAATGTTGGGAGTTCTAGAATTCCAAAATATTCTGTTAAGAGTTCTAGAATACTAAAAATAGAATGTTGGGAGTTCTAGAATTCCAAAATAGAATATTGGGAGTTCTAGAATTCAAAATTGAATGTTGGGAGTTCTAGAATTCCAAGATAGAATGTTGGTGTTGCAGAATTCCAAAAGAGAATGTTGGGAGTTCTAGAATTCCAAAATAGAATATTGGGGGTTCTAAAATTTCAAAAAAGAATGTTGGTAGTTCTAGAATTCAAAAAAAGAATGTTGGTGTTGCAGAATTCCAAAATAGAATGTTGGGAGTTCTAGAATACTAAAATAGAATGTTGGGAGTTCTAGAATTACAAAATAGAATATTGACAGTTTTAAAATTCCAAAATAGAATGTTGGTAGCTCTAGAATTTCAAAAAGAATGTTGGGAGTTCTAGAATTCCAAAAATAGTATGTTAGGAGTTCTAGAATACTAAAATAGAATGTTGGGAGTTCTAGAATTCCAAAATAGAATATTGCGAGTTCTAGAATTCCAAAATAGAATGTTGGGAGTTCTAGAATACTAAAATAGAATGTTGGGAGTTCTAGAATTACAAAATAGAATATTGACAGTTTTAAAATTCCAAAATAGAATGTTGGTAGCTCTAGAATTTCAAAAAGAATGTTGGGAGTTCTAGAATTCCAAAAATAGTATGTTAGGAGTTCTAGAATACTAAATAGAATGTTGGGAGTTCTAGAATACCAAGGTAAAATGTTGGTGTTGCAGAATTCCAAATTAGAATGTTGGTAGTTCTAGAATTCCAAAATATAATGTTGGTGTTGCAGAATTCTAAAATAGAATGTTGGGAGTTCTAGAATTCGAAAATGGAATGTTGGATGTTCTAGAATTCCAAAATAGAATGTTGGGAGTTCTAGAATTCCAAAATTGTTTGTTGGGAGTTCTAGAATACCAAAATAGAATGTTGGGAGTTCTAGAATTCCTATATAGAATGTTGGGAGTTCATGAATTCCACAATAGAATGTTGTTAGTTCTAGAATTCCAAAATAGAATGTTGGGAGTTCTAGAATACTAAAATAGAATGTTGGGAGTTCTATAATTCCAAAATAGAATGTTGGGAGTTCCAGAATTCCAAAATAGAATGTTGAGAGTTCTAGAATTCCAAAATAGAATGTTTGTGTTGCAGAATTCCAAAATAGAATGTTGGGAGTTCTAGAATACCAAGATAAAATGTTGGTGTTGCAGAATTCCAAAATAGAATGTTGGGAGTTCTAGAATTCGAAAATGGAATGTTGGTGTTCTAGAATTACAAAATAGAATGTTGGGAGTTCTAGAATTCCAAAATAGAATGTTGAGAGTGCTAGAATTCGAAAATGGAATGTTGGTGTTCTAGAATTACAAAATAGAATGTTGGGAGTTCTAGAATTCCAAAATAGTATGTTGGGAGTTCTAGAATACCAAAATAGAATGTTGGGAGTTATATAATTCCAAAAGAGAATGTTGGGAGTTCTAGAATTCCAAAATAGAATATTGGGGGTTCTAAAATTTCAAAAAAGAATGTTGGTAGTTCTAGAATTCAAAAAAAGAATGTTGGTGTTGCAGAATTCCAAAATAGAATGTTGGGAGTTCTAGAATACTAAAATAGAATGTTGGGAGTTCTAGAATTACAAAATAGAATATTGACAGTTTTAAAATTCCAAAATAGAATGTTGGTAGCTCTAGAATTTCAAAAAGAATGTTGGGAGTTCTAGAATTCCAAATATAGTATGTTAGGAGTTCTAGAATACTAAAATAGAATGTTGGGAGTTCTAGAATACCAAGGTAAAATGTTGGTGTTGCAGAATTCCAAATTAGAATGTTGGTAGTTCTAGAATTCCAAAATATAATGTTGGTGTTGCAGAATTCTAAAATAGAATGTTGGGAGTTCTAGAATTCGAAAATGGAATGTTGGATGTTCTAGAATTCCAAAATTGTTTGTTGGGAGTTCTAGAATACCAAAATAGTCTGTTAGGAGTTCTAGAATACTAAAATAGAATGTTGGGAGTTCTAGAATTCCAAAATAGAATATTGGGAGTTCTAGAATTCCAAAATAGAATATTGCGAGTTCTAGAATTCCAAAATAGAATGTTGGGAGTTCTAGAATTCCAAAATAGAATGTTTGGAGTTCTAGAATACCAAGATATAATGTTGGTGTTGCAGAATTCCAAAATAGAATGTTGAGAGTTCTAGAATACCAAAATATAATGTTGGGAGTTCTAGAATTCCAAAATAGAATATTGGGAGTTCTAGAAGTCCAAGATAGAATGTTGGGAGTTCTAGAATTCCTATATAGAATGTTGAGAGTTCTAGAATTCGAAAATGGAATGTTGGTGTTCTAGAATTCCAAAATACAATGTTAGGAGTTCTAGATTTCCAAAAAAGAATGTAGGGAGTTCTAGAATTCCAAAATAGAATGTTGGTGTTGCAGAATTCCAAAATAGAATGTTGGGAGTTCTAGAATACTAAAATAGAATGTTAGGAGTTCTATAATTCCAAAATAGAATGTTGGGAGTTCTAGAATTCCAAAATAGAATGTTAGGAGTTCTAGAATTCCAAGATAGAATGTTGGTGTTGCAGAATTCCAAAATAGAATGTTGGGAGTTCTAGAATACTAAAATAGAATGTTGGGAGTTCTAGAATTCCAAAATAGAATGTTGGGAGTTCCAGAATTCCAAAATAGAATGTTGAGAGTTCTAGAATTCCAAAATAGAATGTTTGTGTTGCAGAATTCCAAAATAGAATGTTGGTAGTTCTAGAATTCCAAAATAGAATGTTGGGAGTTCTAGAATACCAAGATAAAATGTTGGTGTTGCAGAATTCCAAAATAGAATGTTGGGAGTTCTAGAATTCGAAAATGGAATGTTGGTGTTCTAGAATTACAAAATAGAATGTTGGGAGTTCTAGAATTCCAAAATAGTATGTTGGGAGTTCTAGAATACCAAAATAGAATGTTGGGAGTTCTAGAATTACAAAATAGAATATTGGGGTTCTAGATTTTTTTTTTTTTTTTTAAGAAGAATGTTGGGAGTTCTAGAATTCCAAAATATTCTGTTAAGAGTTCTAGAATACTAAAAATAGAATGTTGGGAGTTCTAGAATTCCAAAATAGAATATTGGGAGTTCTAGAATTCCAAAATAGAATGTTGGGAGTTCTAGAATTCCAAGATAGAATGTTGGTGTTGCAGAATTCCAAAATAGAATATTGGGGGTTCTAAAATTTCAAAAAAGAATGTTGGTAGTTCTAGAATTCAAAAAAAGAATGTTGGTGTTGCAGAATTCCAAAATAGAATGTTGGGAGTTCTAGAATACTAAAATAGAATGTTGGGAGTTCTAGAATTACAAAATAGAATATTGACAGTTTTAAAATTCCAAAATAGAATGTTGGTAGCTCTAGAATTTCAAAAAGAATGTTGGGAGTTCTAGAATTCCAAAAATAGTATGTTAGGAGTTCTAGAATACTAAAATAGAATGTTGGGAGTTCTAGAATACCAAGGTAAAATGTTGGTGTTGCAGAATTCCAAATTAGAATGTTGGTAGTTCTAGAATTCCAAAATATAATGTTGGTGTTGCAGAATTCTAAAATAGAATGTTGGGAGTTCTAGAATTCGAAAATGGAATGTTGGATGTTCTAGAATTCCAAAATTGTTTGTTGGGAGTTCTAGAATACCAAAATAGAATGTTGGGAGTTCTAGAATTCCAAAATAGTCTGTTAGGAGTTCTAGAATACTAAAATAGAATGTTGGGAGTTCTAGAATTCCAAAATAGAATATTGGGAGTTCTAGAATTCCAAAATAGAATATTGCGAGTTCTAGAATTCCAAAATAGAATGTTGGGAGTTCTAGAATACTAAAATAGAATGTTGGGAGTTCTAGAATTACAAAATAGAATATTGACAGTTTTAAAATTCAAAAATAGAATGTTGGTAGCTCTAGAATTTCAAAAAGAATGTTGGGAGTTCTAGAATTCCAAAAATAGTATGTAAGGAGTTCTAGAATACTAAAATAGAATGTTGGGAGTTCTAGAATACCAAGGTAAAATGTTGGTGTTGCAGAATTCCAAATTAGAATGTTGGTAGTTCTAGAATTCCAAAATATAATGTTGGTGTTGCAGAATTCTAAAATAGAATGTTGGGAGTTCTAGAATTCGAAAATGGAATGTTGGATGTTCTAGAATTCCAAAATAGAATGTTGGGAGTTCTAGAATTCCAAAATTGTTTGTTGGGAGTTCTAGAATACCAAAATAGAATGTTGGGAGTTCTAGAATTCCAAAATAGTCAGTTAGGAGTTCTAGAATACTAAAATAGAATGTTGGGAGTTCTAGAATTCCAAAATAGAATATTGGGAGTTCTAGAATTCCAAAATAGAATATTGCGAGTTCTAGAATTCCAAAATAGAATGTTGGGAGTTCTAGAATTCCAAAATAGAATGTTTGGAGTTCTAGAATACCAAGATATAATGTTGGTGTTGCAGAATTCCAAAATAGAATGTTGAGAGTTCTAGAATACCAAAATATAATGTTGGGAGTTCTAGAATTCCAAAATAGAATATTGGGAGTTCTAGAAGTCCAAGATAGAATGTTGGGAGTTCTAGAATTCCTATATAGAATGTTGGGAGTTCATGAATTCCACAAAAGAATGTTGTTAGTTCTAGAATTCCAAAATAGAATGTTGGGAGTTCTAGAATACTAAAATAGAATGTTGGGAGTTCTATAATTCCAAAATAGAATGTTGGGAGTTCCAGAATTCCAAAATAGAATGTTGAGAGTTCTAGAATTCCAAAATAGAATGTTTGTGTTGCAGAATTCCAAAATAGAATGTTGGGAGTTCTAGAATACCAAGATAAAATGTTGGTGTTGCAGAATTCCAAAATAGAATGTTGGGAGTTCTAGAATTCGAAAATGGAATGTTGGTGTTCTAGAATTACAAAATAGAATGTTGGGAGTTCTAGAATTCCAAAATAGAATGTTGAGAGTTCTAGAATTCGAAAATGGAATGTTGGTGTTCTAGAATTACAAAATAGAATGTTGGGAGTTCTAGAATTCCAAAATAGTATGTTGGGAGTTCTAGAATACCAAAAGAGAATGTTGGGAGTTATATAATTCCAAAAGAGAATGTTGGGAGTTCTAGAATTCCAAAATAGAATATTGGGGGTTCTAAAATTTCAAAAAAGAATGTTGGTAGTTCTAGAATTCAAAAAAAGAATGTTGGTGTTGCAGAATTCCAAAATAGAATGTTGGGAGTTCTAGAATACTAAAATAGAATGTTGGGAGTTCTAGAATTACAAAATAGAATATTGACAGTTTTAAAATTCCAAAATAGAATGTTGGTAGCTCTAGAATTTCAAAAAGAATGTTGGGAGTTCTAGAATTCCAAAAATAGTATGTTAGGAGTTCTAGAATACTAAAATAGAATGTTGGGAGTTCTAGAATACCAAGGTAAAATGTTGGTGTTGCAGAATTCCAAATTAGAATGTTGGTAGTTCTAGAATTCCAAAATATAATGTTGGTGTTGCAGAATTCTAAAATAGAATGTTGGGAGTTCTAGAATTCGAAAATGGAATGTTGGATGTTCTAGAATTCCAAAATTGTTTGTTGGGAGTTCTAGAATACCAAAATAGAATGTTGGGAGTACTAGAATTCCAAAATAGTCTTTTAGGAGTTCTAGAATACTAAAATAGAATGTTGGGAGTTCTAGAATTCCAAAATAGAATATTGGGAGTTCTAGAATTCCAAAATAGAATATTGCGAGTTCTAGAATTCCAAAATAGAATGTTGGGAGTTCTAGAATACTAAAATAGAATGTTGGGAGTTCTAGAATTACAAAATAGAATATTGACAGTTTTAAAATTCCAAAATAGAATGTTGGTAGCTCTAGAATTTCAAAAAGAATGTTGGGAGTACTAGAATTCCAAAAATAGTATGTTAGGAGTTCTAGAATACTAAAATAGAATGTTGGGAGTTCTAGAATACCAAGGTAAAATGTTGGTGTTGCAGAATTCCAAATTAGAATGTTGGTAGTTCTAGAATTCCAAAATATAATGTTGGTGTTGCAGAATTCTAAAATAGAATGTTGGGAGTTCTAGAATTCGAAAATGGAATGTTGGATGTTCTAGAATTCCAAAATAGAATGTTGGGAGTTCTAGAATTCCAAAATTGTTTGTTGGGAGTTCTAGAATACCAAAATAGAATGTTGGGAGTTCTAGAATTCCAAAATAGTCAGTTAGGAGTTCTAGAATACTAAAATAGAATGTTGGGAGTTCTAGAATTCCAAAATAGAATATTGGGAGTTCTAGAATTCCAAAATAGAATATTGCGAGTTCTAGAATTCCAAAATAGAATGTTGGGAGTTCTAGAATTCCAAAATAGAATGTTTGGAGTTCTAGAATACCTCGATATAATGTTGGTGTTGCAGAATTCCAAAATAGAATGTTGGGAGTTCTAGAATTCCAAAATAGAATGTTGAGAGTTCTAGAATTCGAAAATGGAATGTTGGTGTTCTAGAATTACAAAATAGAATGTTGGGAGTTCTAGAATTCCAAAATAGAATGTTGAGAGTTCTATAATTCGAAAATGGAATGTTGGTGTTCTAGAATTACAAAAT